>NC_134828.1:90709461-91074377 GCF_004210375.1 Tachypleus tridentatus
AGTCTTCTTGAAATGGTAACGTCATTTACAAAAACGTGTGTTTATGCATTTCGCGCAAAGGCACATCGCGCTATCTGATGAGCCCACTGAGGGGAATCGAATCCCTACTTTTAGCGTTGTAAAACCGTAGACTTACCACTGTACTAGCGGGGGGTCAAACAAGTTCAAACATGCTCACCTTTTCAGCCGTGGGGGCGTTATAATGTGACGGTCAATCCCACTATTCGTTGGTAAAAGAGTAGCTCAAGAGTTGGCGGTGGGCGGTGATGATTAGTTGCCTTCCCACTAGTCTTACACTGCTAAATTAGGGACGGCTAGAACAGATAGCCCTCGAATAGCTTTGTGCGAAATTCTAAAAACAAACAAACTTAGTAGGTTTTATGACGTATAATCACGAGAAATTACATCGATTTAAAACAACCAATCACAGTACAGTTTTAATTTAAACCGTTATTTTTTGTGCAGAATGTTCAGCTATGTACAATGCAATGACTTAACTGATTGGGTACCATTTAAGCATACGTTATCAACCTGTGCGTAATATTAATAAACGTTTTAGCTGATTCTTATTGGCGAATTTCTTACAGTGCTCTTCCCAAATCTATGCTTCGTGTTCCTGCAACAAAAATACATGTTTATTATCCGATTAAACATTAATGTTCTCCAGAAGATATATTAATTACTAAAGTAAAAACGCTACTGTAGAAAGGGCACACATGTGAGCTCAAAGTGTTCGTTACATTGGTAATAAGAATCGCGTACACAAACCAAGTTAGTTTCGTTCTAATGGTTTCCTTTTTCTTTATCAGAGACAAAACTAGAGGAAACATGTCTAAAACAGATACAATTATCATCTTCACAGATCCGTGGCAAAGAAAAACTGTTTGGGAAATCATACTGATCACCCCAGATTTCCTACCTTCGAAGGAAGAAACCAAATTTCTAATGTATTTCTTTCAAAACGCAAACCAGTTCAATGAAAAAAAAAAGCATTTATAAGACGCCATCAAACTGGAAAACTAGAAGTTATACAAACAAATGTCACCAAACATGCTCGCCCTTTCAGCCGAGGGGACGTTATAATGTGATGGTGAATCCCACTATTCGTTAGTAAAAGAGTGGCCCAAGAGTTGGCGGTGGGTGGTGATGACTAGCTGCCTTCCCTCTAGTCTTACACTGCTAAGTTAGGGACGGCTATCGCAGATAGTTTTCGTGTAGTTTTTCGCGAAATTCAAAACAAATGCATTGTTAACAAAACTTTGATTTATTAAATTACAAGTGTGTTAAGTTTAACAAAAATTATAGAAAATCAACTTCAGTGACATATTGAAAAAATTAATTTATTAACGTAGTATTACACAATGTTCCGAAATATTTCGAACTATTTCTTTGTAATTTTTTCGGATTATATTCCGTTTTTTTTTTTTTAAAGACGAAACTGTATGATACAGTTTTACAAGAACAAACAACTAGTATCATTAGCCCTTTTGAAATAGCTGTTTTGTAGTTTACAAAACTCTTGGATTTCTCATTTCTCCTAAGAAGACATTATTTTAAAACTGAATCACGAAGATGTTGCAAGTAATATTTTACTTCCAAGTACCAGTTTATCTTAGGCTACCGTATTAGATGGTCATGATAGCGTCAGACTAACTTATAGTATATGTATCTATATACAGCAGGCAAAGGAATAATACCCCCTGGTATAAAGTTTCCTCCGTGGTTTATAGTATCTACCGCATACTATACCTCTTCTATACAGCTATATCATAATATTCTCTTGCATTCCGGTTACACTTGGCTTCTGTTTTCATTTTCATTAACTGATTTTGTTGAAAATTGTAGACAACGACTGCATGTACTGTTTGCCATCTTTTTACCGAGTGGAGTCTTAGAATTAAACAGAAAGTAGATATATGGATTTAGAGCACTAGTCGAGAAGATTCCAAAAAAAAGCTACTAGGTTCTGATTGAGAATAGCAGGGTTTCCGAAAGCGATTATAATTTCTTGAACCAGATATGGTGTACACGTTGTTAAGAATGTTGATGCTATCGTCAAAGCCATCTTCAACGTTTGTGCTTTCGCCTTTGAAATCTGCAAGTTCAATGTATCGAAAATTTGAGCCTCAGTTGCATTTCCAGCCTCTTCCCAACTAATCGGACATGATTTTCTGGAATAAAACCGAGTCAGTTCTTGCCAACATTGTGTACATACTTCGGGCATATAATACCATAACTATCATGATATAAACTACTAGAAGAATCTAAACTTGTTGAGGAGTAAGAGAGAGCGACGACATGTAAAACTTTACAACGCAAAACGCTTTACCATCAGACAAGGTGACGGTTTGGAAAACCTATGCGTTAGGTAAGGATGGCAACAGAGATAGCGCCCAGGCGCACGTGATCAAAGCTTTGGTGCGCGTGTGACGAAAGAAATTATACACTACGGCGGTGTGACGATCTATCGCAATGACCAAGAGAATATAGTTCGAAGAAACCATGGTGAAAGTTTGGAAAACTTTAAAGATCCGGCAGAAGACTTCTCCAGCAATCCACTCTCGATCTATGAACTCCCAATCTAATTGGGAGCACATGGTGACCAATGTCACAAGAATATCTGCAACAGTAAGGTTGAAAAAGAGAACGTGAATGGCAGTCCTGCGATGCCACTTACCCTTGGTGTGAAGCTCATAGCTATGTTACCCATTAAGGAGAGGACAATTATAACCACAAGAATTTAGACCCGCACCTGATGGTGATACATCGGACCGAGAACTGCCTGTTGCTGACCACAGTCCTCTTGGGTAAGGTTAGTGTTGTTTTTTGTACATGTAGTAATGGTCATCTCCATCTTGTTCGACAATTACACTTTAAGTTCTGAAAAGAAAAGTAGAATTAGTTTTAATACAAACTTCTTGACTCCTTCTGACTTTAGACTTAAAATTCCAATACTAAAGTCATTTTTGGTTTAACTTGTCTCTTTCTCAATTCCAAAATTTTAACGTATTATTACACAAGAAATGATGCAAATCTTAGTCTGAAAAGTAGTAAAAATTACAAATAAAGTAAGAAATATTCATAAATTATACTCGTGATCAAATTTCATGTATGTAAGATTTGTTGTTTTCTTTAAACAATATTTTTAAATTTCGAATCCCGGTCGCATCAAACATGCTCCCCTTTTCAGCCGTGTGGGCGTTGTAATGTTACAGTCAATCCAACTATTCGTTGGTAAAAGAGTAGCCCAAGAGTTGGAGGTGGGTGGTGAAGACTAGTTGCCTTCCCTCTAGTCTTACATTGCTAAATTAAAGACGGCTAGCGCAGATAGTCCCCGAGTAAATTTGCGCGAAATTAAAAATAAAAACAAAAAAAACAAATATTTTTAAATACTTTGCTATTTAATCAGCAACGTTTTGATACGTTTTAATCATAGCTCAACTTCTAGAATTATGTAGATTTTATAAGAGGTAAAGTGAATTTAGAAACAGTTCTTGTGACTCATGTTAACCGGATTGGAAACAACTGTTTGTATTCATGTAGATATATTTCGCGTTGAAAGTTCTTAAACGTAATGAACTGAATAATACCATGCAGTGAAATGTTAAAGAAACTGCAAAGTGTTTCACTTTCGAAATTGAAAGATATTTAAGAGGCCAGTAATATAACTTTAAATAAGTCAACAACTGTAGTATTTTTTTAAAAAAAAATGTATGAATATCAATCATGAAGGAGATTTATCCACATATACAAATGAAAAGCGTACTTATACTTGCATTAGAAAAATTTATTTCATTTTAGGGCTCCAAAAACATTGGAATAGGGTTCATTTATTATATACAATATGATGGTGTTCCAACTTTATTAGGAATGTGTAGAGTTTAACATTAGGTGTTTGTTTACTTGTATAAAAGTAAATCCATGATGTTATAAAAACACGTAGGTTCAAGAAGTCTTGATAGAATTGGAATAAGAGTCTTATAACCTAAGCATTTTCGAAAGATAAATCCTTCCTCTTATAGTTTGCCCCTGAAGAAAAGAGATCCATCTTTCGAAAGGTAGACGCTTCTTCTTACAGTTTGCCCCTGAAGAAAAGAGATCCATTTTTCGAAAGTGTTTGGGTTATAAGGTTTATATTTAACTTGTATAAACTAAACGTTTTCCTATTAGATATGAGAATTTAGCGTAGTTGGATAAATATGATGTCTCTATTTTAAAAAGAAATTCTATGATTATCAGTCAAACTCACTACCACGGCCTGTTTTCATATTGTGACTTTATTAATTCTTAAGTAGCCATATTACTTGGAAACTAACAGAAATAAAAAATACAAAGAAAGAAGCTACGTCACGCCAAGTGCTTTGAGAGTGCCGAGTTTTCGTCATCAGAATGTTTTTCTGAAGAAAACTTTACTTCTAAAACAACCCAGGTTATCGGAGTTCTTAAAGTGATAAAATTTCTAACGAGAGTTTTCACACATGCTTTAGAATAATAAAATAAATTTTTCATTTTTGTAGTTAACATAATTTATTAATGTTTTTAATACGATGAACATTCTTGACAGAGTAAATTGCCAGATTTATTTTGGTTTCTAAGGTTTATGCATTCCTTGATACAGTAATTATCACATTCATAAAAACATGGCATCAAAAGAAGTACATTGTATTGATCGTTTTAGACTCAGTAGTTGTAAGATTTACTTAACTTTACATATACGGTCGGTCAAATTGACTGACCTTGTAACCTCTATGTAACCATTATAGTTTTCTTACTATAACTTTTAATACGTTTTGTGTATCTTCACCACATTTAGCAAGCTCTCAGTAAACATTACAACTATTGCGAAAATAAAAAATGAGATGTGTTAATTACATATTTTCATTAAAGATTTGCTCATGAATATAACATGAAATTTCATGTTAAGAATAAAACAGGTTTTTCAAATTTTATTTCCTTAACCTTTAAAACCTTCTAAGTAAATACTAAGCGTGTTTATACCAGTAAAATTTTATATTTTGTTTGTTATTTTCTATCCACTATTTCTATAAAGACTCTTTAAACTTGCCCTACTTTGTAACCACTATATCTAAAAAGAAACTTAGATTTATTTCGTATTTTGTTATTGTAACATAAAACCACATTGTTTATCCTAAATAGTTTAAAGCTTCTAACAATCTGCATTTGTTTACACTTAATTTTATTTTTTATTGTCCTTTTACTGGTTTATATTTAAGAATCATGCTAAAAAAATCGCAAAACACTTGATAGAATAACATGATACATATGTTCAAGCTTTTATATTTCAATTACTAAAGTAATGGCCTGACATAGCCAGGTGGTTAAGGTAGTTGAGTCGTAATCTGAGGGTCGCGGGTTTGAATCCCCGTCACATTAAAGATGCTCGTCTTTTCAGCTGTGGGGGCGTTATAATGTGACGATTAATTCCACTATTCGTTGGTAAAAGAGTAGCCCAAGAGTTTACGGTGGGTAGTGATGACTAGCTTCCTTCCCTCTAGTCGTACACTGCTAAATTAGGGATGGCTAGCGCAGGTAGCCCTCGAGTAGCTTTGCGCGAAGTTCGAAACAAACCATACTAAGGTAATTATAAGAAAATAATATATATTAAAACAAGAAGGGATGATTGAAGAGTTTTAAAATACGTTAAAACGTAAATAATACTAAAATATTATTTATTAACTATACATGGATGCCACCTTTATTTGTATACAGTCATAATGAACTAGTTTAATTCAGTTTTGGATGTAGTCGTCTAGAAGGTCGTGACATGCACACTTTGACCTACTCTTTTTTTAAAGTTAAGCATAAAGCTACAAATTTGGCCATATGTGCTCTGTTTATCACGGGTATCGAAACCCGGATTATAGCGTTTGAAGTCTGCAGATTAAGATTGGCAAGGCATGTTAATTTTAGTTGTTTATAAATTTGGTTATCTAAAGTGAAATCGTTATTGGACGTTTTTATACCAGTAAATGTATTTAATGTGCACATTATAAGTTTAACATGTTTTTAAAATAGAAGAAAGGACATATTTCTTCTTTTGGTGACAACAACGTAATCAAATAAATTATCCGAGATGTATCTTATCTTACACCTCCCTGTAAGATCATATAAAGCAGATCTGGCAAAACGATTATTCTTAATAAATGCTATATACAAAAATAAATTTTCTTTTGTCTTGTTCTTTTGGAATTTCGCGCAAATTTACTCGAGGTCAAACACCTTAATTAATAACGACTTCAGGAAATTTGCAAAATATGTGAGATTTGAATTTGAACACGAGTACACCAAACGGTAACCACCTTTTTTTAATTTGGTTAAATTTCGCGCAAAGCTACTCAAGAGACAGCTGCATTTGTATTTCTAGTCCTGAGCTGATTGGTTGGAGGGAAAACAGCTAATCAACAACTCCCATCGCCAATTCTTTGAGTATTTTAATCAAATAACGGGATATTACAAGCACTGCCTTAAACAACACCGAAGGAATGCGTGCTAGTGATCATAAAATTCATATTTCATTACGCTAACCATTAGGTCACCTTCGACCCATTTAATAACTATAACAAAATAGTACACTTGAATTTTGTAACATTTAAATGAGTGTTGAAATAAATCTCGTCTAAAGGTTATCTTTATTGTAAAATATAATAAGATATATAACTGAAGTGCAATACTTCGTTATTTTTCGTATATATAAAAATGGAAATATTGGACACCTTTTAATAAACATTCAGTAGCCACTTTATTAGGCACACCTATCTAGTAGCGGGTAGGACCCTCTTTTGCCTCAAGAATAGCCTGAATTCTTCGTAGCATGGATCCAACAAGGTGCTGTAAATATTTCTTAGGGATTTTGGTTCATGCTGGATCGATAGCATTATGCAGTTTCTGCAGATTTGTTGGCCATACATTCTTGTTGCAAACCTCCCGTTGCACCCGATCTCATAGGTGCTTTATTGGACTGAGATCTGGGGATTGTGCAGACCGTTGGAGTACACTAAAGTCACTGTCATGCTCATGGAACCAGCTTGAGATGATCTTTGTCTTGTGTTTGTTTGTTTGTTTGTTTGGAAATTTCGCACAAAGCTACTCGAGGGCTATCTGTGCTAGCCGTCCCTAATTTAGCAGTGTAAGACTAGAGGGAAGGCAGCTAGTCATCACCACCCACAGCCAACTCTTGGGCTACTCTTTACCAACGAATAGTGGGATTGACCGTCACATTATACACCCCACGGCTGGGAGGGCGAGCATGTTTAGCGCGACGCGGGCAGACGAACCCTCGACCCTCGGATTACGAGTCGCATGCCTTACGCGCTAGGCCATGCCGGGCCCTTTGTCTTGTGACATGGCGCATTATTCTGCTGAAAATAACCATTGAAAAATGGGTAGAATGTAGCCATAAAGGAATGCACATGGTCAGCAACAATGCTCAGGTAAGCTGTGGCATTCAAATGATGCTCAACTGGTACTAGGGGCCCAATCTGTGTCAAACAATATTCACCACACCATTACGTCACCAGCAGCCTGTAATCTTGACACAAGGCAGGATGGACCCGTGGATTTATACTGTTTAAGCCAAATTCTGACTCTACCATCTGCATGTCGCAGCAGAAATCGAGATTCGTTAAACCAGGCGTCGTTTCTCAAATCTTCAATCGTCCAGTTTTGATGACCCCGTGTCCACTGTAACCTCATCTTCCTGTTCTTAGCTGATATGAGTGAAACCCGGCCTGGTCTTATGCTGCTGTACCCCATCCTCTTCAAAGTTCAACACGTTGTACGTTCAGAGACATCTTTCTTTACAACACTGTTGTAAAGAGTGGTTATTTGAGTATTTGTGACCTTCGTGTCAGCTTGAATGAGTATGTCCACAGAATTGCCACCCACTGGATATTTTTGTTTTTCACTCCATTTTCTGTAAACTCAAGAGAATGTAGTGCGTGAAAATTCCAGGAGTTCAACAGTTTCTGAGATGTTGGAATCACTATGTCTAGCACCAACGATTATTCCACAGTCAAAGTCGTTTAGATCTCGCATCTTCCTCATTCTAATGTTTGGTCCAACAACAATTGCACCTGCTGCCCATGTCTGCACGTTTTACATACTGAGTTGCAGCCATATTATTCGCTGCTTGGCTGTTTGCGTTAAAGAGCAAGTGTAGCTAATAAAGTGACCACTGGGTGTATAAGCTAATATATATACACGAATGTTAAACGATCAGAAAACTAAGCTAATGAGACAATCTCGATACAAAAGGCGAACAATACATACACAGACATATTAATGGAGAAGCAAACTGAGGGATTAATTCATAAGTAGTTGAATAAATGAATACTTATGTAACTCAGGACGGCTGGTATGGGTATTAACACTCTTACCCATACCAGCCGTTTTGAAATACATTTTTGTACTTCAAGAGGGTTTCTCGTCACCACAAAATAAATAATTAGCTATGCCAATAAACTAATAATAAATGGGCAGATGATCGATAAATATAGTATTGGGTTGTACAATATATTTTAATGTCTACATGATTTCATTAATTTTTTTTTCTTGGTTGAAACATAGCATTGCTTTAGAAAATTTCTAAGCTGATTGGGTTTGGTTTGTTTTGAATTTTGCGTAAGTCTACACAAAAGGTGTTCCGTTGTAGTTATTTGTGCATCAGAAGTTAAAATCATAAAATCAAAAGATGCGACGTAGTTTGAGGATAAACATCTGGAATAAACTACAATAGCTGAGTCTACGCCAACAAATTTATAGTAAAGCTAAACTAATTAGATTAAGTTTTGATTAGGTGGTTTTATTACCTAGAAACTTGTTCCAACTATCCACTCCTTAGTTAGGCCACGTGTGGTAGTTGTTTTTAATTTTTAAAAGGTTTATTTAATTGTCCTCTTTGGAAGAGCCGGTATGGCCAGGTGGGTAACACACTCGATTCGTACTCCAACGGTCGCGAGTTCGAGTCCCTGTCACACCAACCACACTACCCATTTCAATCGTAAGAGCATTATAACGTGACGATCAGTCCTATTATTCGTTGGTAAAAGAATAGCCCAAGAGTTGATTGTGTGTAGTGATAACTAGCTACCTTCCCTCTAGCCTTACACTGGTAAATTAAGAACGGCTAGCTCAAATGGCCCTCTTGTACCTTTGCGCGAAATTCAAAAAACAAATGACCAAACAAATCTCTATTGAAAAATAGATCATATGTATTGTGTGATCATATGTCTTGCTTTGGCCCGGCATGGCCAGGTGGGTTAAGGCGTTCGACTCGTAATCTGAGGGTCAAGGGTTCGAATCTCGGTCTCACCAAATATGCTTGTCCTTTCAGCCGTGGGGGTGTTATAATGTGACAGTCAATCCCACTATTCGTTGGTAAAAGAGTAGCCCAAGAGTTGGCGATGGGTGGTGATGACTAGCGGCCTTCCCTCTAGTCTTACACTGCTAAATTAGGGACGGCTAGCGCAGATAGCCCTCGAGTAGCTCTCTGCGAAATTTAAAAAAAAATCTACACAATCACTTCATAGACCATCTGAAATCATACAAGTAAATTTATTATTATCTTAGTCACAGTAACATTATCGTTCATGGTTTTTACATTTGAACATCATTTATGACATTCGGCCAAGAAAGTAAGAGCTACACAAAAAACAAGCCAAGGCAGCTTGTAGAGAAGTTATGGAAAAGTGAGATCCGAGCATTACTGGGCGTGACATAATTATTGAAACAATGTAAAAAACAAAGAGACCAAAAATTAAAATATTAAAGAGAAGAACTCATCAGTAACAATGAAGAGCATTAAAATATTAAAGAGAAGAACTCATCAGTAACAATGAAGAGCATTAAAATATTAAAGAGAAGAACCCATCAATAATGATGAAGAGCATTAAAATATTAAAGAGAAGAACCCATCAATAATGATGAAAAGCATTAAAATATTAAAGAGAAGAACCCATCAATAATGATGAAGAGCATAACGGGAAATTGAATGAAGACCAAAAGATGAAAAAAACAAAAATTTAAGAGAATTGTTAAAACAAAGAGGCGTATTAATTGTTAAAAGAAAGAGGTGTATTAATTGTTAAAAGAAAGAGATGTATAAATTGTTAAAACAAAGAGGTGTATAAATTATTAAAAGAAAGAGGTGTATTAATTGTTAAAAGAAAGAGGTGTATTAATTGTTAAAACAAAGAGGTACATTAATTGTTAAAACTAAGAGGCGTATTAATTGTTAAAAGAAAAAGGCGTATTAATTGTTAAAGCAAAGAGGTGTATTGATTGTTAAAAAAAGAGGTGTATTAATTGTTAAAAGAAAGAGGTGTATTAATTGTTAAAACTAAGAGGCGTATTAATTGTTAAAAGAAAAAGGTGTATTAATTGTTAAAAAAGAGGTGTAGGAATTGTTAAAACAAAGAAGCGTATAACTTGTTAAAAGAAAGAGGTGTATTAATTGTTAAAACAAAGAGGTATATTAATTATTAAAAGAAAGAGGCGTATAAATTGTTAAAAGAAAGAGGTATATTAATTGTTAAAAAAAAGAGGTGTATAAATTGTTAAAAGAAAGAGGTGTATAAATTGTTAAAAAGAGGTGAATAAATTGTTAAAACAAAGAGGTATATTAATTGTTGAAAGAAGAAGTTGTATTAATTGTTAAAAGAAAGAGTTGTATTAATTCTTAAAAGAAAGAGGTGTATTAATTGTTAAAACAAAGAAACGTATTAATTGTTAAAACAAAGAGGTGTATAAATTGTTAAAACTAAGAGGCGTATTAATTGTTAAAAGAAAGAGGTGTATTAATTGTTAAAAGAAAGAGATGTATTAATTGTTAAAAGAAAGAGGTGTATAAATTTTTAAGACAAAGAGGTGTATTACTTGTTAAAAGAAAGAGGTGTATTAATTGTTAAAACAAAGAGGTGTATAAATTGTTAAAACTAAGAGGCGTATTAATTGTTAAAAGAAAAAGGTGTATTAATTGTTAAAAGAAAGATGTGTATAAATTGTTAAAACAAAGAGGCGTATTACTTCTGAAAAAAAAGAGATGTATTAATTGTTAAAAGAAAGAGGTGTATAAATTGTTAAGACAAAGAGGTGTATTACTTGTTAAAAGAAAGAGGTGTATTAATTGTTAAAACAAAGAGGTATATTAATTATTAAAAGAAAGAGGCGTATAAATTGTTAAAAGAAAGAGGTATATTAATTGTTAAAAAAAAGAGGTGTATAAATTGTTAAAAGAAAGAGGTGTATAAATTGTTAAAAAGAGGTGAATAAATTGTTAAAACAAAGAGGTATATTAATTGTTGAAAGAAGAAGTTGTATTAATTGTTAAAAGAAAGAGTTGTATTAATTCTTAAAAGAAAGAGGTGTATTAATTGTTAAAACAAAGAAACGTATTAATTGTTAAAACAAAGAGGTGTATAAATTGTTAAAACTAAGAGGCGTATTAATTGTTAAAAGAAAGAGGTGTATTAATTGTTAAAAGAAAGAGATGTATTAATTGTTAAAAGAAAGAGGTGTATAAATTGTTAAGACAAAGAGGTGTATTACTTGTTAAAAGAAAGAGGTGTATTACTTGTTAAAAGGAAGAGGTGTATTAATTGTTAAAAGAAAGAGGTGTATTAATTGTTAAAACAAAGAGGTGTATAAATTGTTAAAACTAAGAGGCGTATTAATTGTTAAAAGAAAAAGGTGTATTAATTGTTAAAAGAAAGATGTGTATAAATTGTTAAAACAAAGAGGCGTATTACTTCTGAAAAAAAAGAGATGTATTAATTGTTAAAAGAAAGAGGTGTATAAATTGTTAAGACAAAGAGGTGTATTACTTGTTAAAAGAAAGAGGTGTATTACTTGTTAAAAGGAAGAGGTGTAATAATTGTTAAAACAAAGAGGTGTATAAATTGTTAAAACAAAGAGGCGTATTAATTGTTAAAACAAAGAGGCGTATTATTTGTTAAAAGAAAGAGATGTATTAATTGTTAAAAAAAGAGGTATATTAATTGTTAAAAGAAAGAGGTGTATTAATTGTTAAAAGAAAGAGGTGTATAAATTGTTAAAACAAAGAGGCGTATTACTTGTGAAAAGAAAAATGTGTATTAATTGTTAAAACAAAGAGGTATATTAATTATTAAAACAAAGAGGTATATTAATTGTTAAAAGAAAGAGGTGTATAAATTGTTAAAACAAAGAGGTAAATTAATTGTTAAAAGAAAGAGGTGTATAAATTGTTAAAAGAAAAAGGTGTATTAATTGTTAAAAGAAGAAGGTGTATTAATTGTTAAAACTAAGAGGCGTATTAATTGTTAAAAGAAGAAGTTGTATTAATTGTTAAAAGAAAGAGTTGTATTAATTCTTAAAAGAAAGAGGTGTATTAATTGTTAAAACAAAGAAACGTATTAATTGTTAAAAGAAAGAGGTGTATTAATTGTTAAAACAAAGAGGTGTATAAATTGTTAAAACTAAGAGGCGTATTAATTGTTAAAAGAAAGAGGTGTATTAATTGTTAAAAGAAAGAGATGTATTAATTGTTAAAAGAAAGAGGTGTATAAATTGTTAAGAGAAAGAGGTGTATTACTTGTTAAAAGAAAGAGGTGTATTACTTGTTAAAAGGAAGAGGTGTAATAATTGTTAAAACAAAGAGGTGTATAAATTGTTAAAACAAAGAGGCGTATTAATTGTTAAAACAAAGAGGCGTATTATTTGTTAAAAGAAAGAGATGAATTAAATGTTAAAAAAGAGGTGTATTAATTGTTAAAAGAAAGAGGTGTATTAATTGTTAAAACAAAGAGGTGTATTACTTGTTAAAAGAAAGAGGTGTTTTAATTGTTAAAACAAAGAGGTATGTTAATTGTTAAAAGAAAGAAATGTATAAATTGTTAAAACAAAGAGGCGTATTACTTGCTAAAAGAAAGAGGTGTATTAATTGTTAAAACAAACAGGTATATTAATTATTAAAAGAAAGAGGCGTATAAATTGTTAAAAGAAAGAGGTATATTAATTGTTAAAAAAAGAGGTGTATAAATTGTTAAAAGAAAGAAGTGTATTAATTGTTAAAAGAAAGAGGTGTATAAATTGTTAAAACAAAGAGGTATATTAATTGTTAAAAGAAAGAGGTGTATTAAGTGTTAAAAGCAAGAGGTATATTAATTGTTAAAACAAAGAGGTGTATAACCTATTAAAAGAAAAAGGTGTATTAATTGTTAAAAGAAAAAGGTGTATTAATTGTTAAAACAAAGAGGTGTATTAATTGTTAAAAGAAAGAAGTGTATTAATTGTTAAAAGAAAGAGGTGTATAAATTGTTAAGACAAATAGGTGTATTAATTATTAAAAGGAAGAGGTGTAATAATTGTTAAAACAAAGAGGTGTATAAATTGTTAAAAGAAAGAGGCGTATTAATTGTTAAAACAAAGAGGCGTATTACTTGTTAAAAGAAAGAGGTGTATTAATTGTTAAAAAAAGAGGTGTATTAATTGTTAAAAGAAAGAGGTGTATTAATTGTTAAAACAAAGAGGTGTATAAATTGTTAAAACTAAGAGGCGTATTAATTGTTAAAAGAAAAAGGTGTATTAATTGTTAAAACAAAGAGGTGTATAAATTGTTAAAACAAAGAGGCGTATTAATTGTTAAAACAAAGAGGCGTATTACTTGTTAAAAGAAAGAGGTGTATTAATTGTTAAAAGAAAGAGGTGTATTAATTGTTAAAAGAAAGAGGTGTATTAATTGTTAAAACAAAGATGTGTATTACTTGTTAAAAGAAAGAGGCGTATTACTTGTTAAAAGAAAGAGGTGTATAAATTGTTAAAAGAAAGAGGCGTATAAATTGTTAAAAGAAAGAGGTATATTAATTGTTAAAAAAAGAGGTGTATAACTTGTTAAAAGAAAGAAGTGTATTAATTGTTGAAACAAAGAAATGTATTAATTGTTAAAACAAAGAGATGTATTAATTGTTAAAACAAAGAGATGTATTAATTGTTGAAACAAAGAGGTGTATTAATTGTTGAAAGAAAGAGGTCTATTAACTGTATAAAGAAAGAGGTGTGTGAATTGTTAAAAGAATAAGGTGTATTATTTAAATAACACTTGCTATCATTACTGCTATGGCTGCAAAAACTTCCTGTTGTTATCCTCCAGCCATGGGACTACTGGATTCAATTTCGTCATTTCATAGCCAAGTTCAACACTGGCCAATCAAGAAGTCAATAGACTGTGATATAAAGTTACCATGGTATGTGGCTATTTATCTTGTTTTCCATTTACAAAGACCAACTTCAACTGTAAGTAACCTCACAGACAAGAGCAACAAGAACTATCAAGCATAAGTTGTTGCTCTATTCAAGTGTTTTGGAGTGACAAGTTTTGTAACAGAGTTATAGAGGAAATAATCTTCGCTAATCTTATAGAAGATTTGGAAAGGCTTGTCCTATTCTCTTAGTTGGATGATCGTGAAATAAATGGTTTTTATTAGCATCAAAACAATTTATAGATGTTATAACTAATGAAGATATAATAATTAGGCTTAATAATATTAAATGTAATTTTTAAAGAAAGTTCTATAATTGGCTATGGAAACAGAATCCATTATATTCGTAGGTAAACAACTAAAATTACTAAATACACCAATTCAAAGTTATGAGATCATTAACTGATAGTATACTATAGGAATTAAAATAATTAGTTAGACAATTCTTGTTACATGGTATTAAAGCATTTGCAGCATTTTGTAGCATTCAAAGTAAAATTAAAAATCCTTTTAGTACCAAAAAATTAATTTTTCATGTGTGCCACACGTATGTGCTTGTGAAAGAAATGAGAGGCATATTAACAAATGTATAATAGAAACTTCATGTAGGCGCATGCTCAAGTAAGGAAATATATATGCTCAATCTGTCTAGATGCATCTACAAAGTGTGACCTCAAAAGTAGAAACCAGTAGTCTACCCTTAAGAAAACTAGAAACAGTGATAGCCGAGGTTGAAAGGATATTACCATCACACTTAGAGTTTGTAATCCCTACACACAGTTACATTACATGTGTAATACATGTAATGTAAGGACTGCCATGATAATGTTTATAGAGATACCCTTGAAAGCAACAGATCGAATGTTTAAGTTATGTGGAGCTGGACCACTACCATTAAATAACTTTTTAGCAGTTTTTAACGCTAGAAAGTGAAAAACCAAATACTGATGTTTCAAATACTGATGTTTGTAAATGACATGTTAAAATGTATAGAGGAACCCATGTAAGTATGACACCACAATTCATATGTTTACTCAGTACCAGTAATAACTTGTAATTATGTCATATTTGCAGGTAATAAACATAGAATAGCAGAATGGTGTGAAAAGAGAGCATTCATTTCTAAGCCTTTTATTTATTTAAGACCAAAACACCGGGAACATAGCTGATTTTATTGTAGTTTCTCCTAAAGGTGATGCGTATGAAACTGATTATTACACTAAAATAATTAAGTTAAGAATGTTTTGTACATGGACAAGGAGTAATCTTACCGTCTAGTACAACTAAGTACACCGTGGAACAGCTAAATATAGAAATACCTTATATACAGAAGAACCACAGTTCATTAAGGAGATAAGAGTAGATCCGTGAATAAGAAACTGATAAACGTATTAGAAATAACTCAGCATTTGCACACTGAGCAATCAGGGTTAGCCATTAAAGAGTTTTAGCAACATTTAGAACACTTGTGAACTACAACATAAAAAGAAATGATATACAAGTGAAAGTTACCTAATTCATTACTCATAACACTGCTTAATAGTAGTACTAATAAGCACATTGTTTCACGTGGTAAATTGGCTCTGATCAAAACGTTGAAATTAGATATCTATGATATTTAAAGGGGAAAAAAACGAAAGAAGACAAAGGTAATAAAATGTGTTTATATTCAGAGACCACTGAAGTGGTTAAAGTGAATGGTTGTGAATAGTCAGATTTAAATTAAGATATATGAATATTTTACAGAGTGAACTCAAACTCAGTTTAATAATAAATCAATGAGATTAACAAATCATGAAATGTAAGCAGTATAGATAACAGTGTAATTACAATCGTAACATGAACCGAGAACATTAATCGACTAGTAAATAAGTTAAAATGGAGAAACGATGATGTAAACAATGTGCACATTCGGGAATTC
This sequence comes from Tachypleus tridentatus, assembly GCF_004210375.1. Lineage (NCBI taxonomy): Eukaryota > Metazoa > Arthropoda > Merostomata > Xiphosura > Limulidae > Tachypleus > Tachypleus tridentatus. The sequence goes on from NC_134828.1 coordinate 90,725,638, forward strand.
AGAAAGAAATTGAAATTCGAAACCGAATGTCGAATCATCAAAATACCAGTGAAGAAACATATATCGAGAGTGTGTTAAAATGTAATCTTAATATTAACAATGCCTGCAGTTTAACTTAGTGTGTTAATACATTCTACAATTTGTTAATACATTCTACAATTCAAAAAGAGAAATTTCTTATTGAGGATGGAGAGGGTTTTGGAGTAACCATAGTTTATATAATAAAAGCACTTGCCACTAGGTGAAGATAGCAGACATGTATAGTGATGCACCACTTACCTGCACAACACTGTTTGGAAAAAGAAACGGTACAATTTTTGTAAACTAATAAACGTATGCAAAGAAATAAAGCATGATTACATGCAACTGTACAGCAGACGATGTTAACAGACCAATCTCATTATTCCTCTAGCAACAGACATTTTCGCTACAATGCCATAAAGTTTTTTTTAGTGAGCTATATTCAAAATTAAATTAAATTACTTTTTGTTTACGTTATACTAGTTAGCATCGCATAAAATTGTAACTAATAAGTAATGTTGTAATAGAATATAAGTCTTAAGTTTTTGATTTTATAAGACAATATTTTAAAAATCCTGAATTTAAGCTAATGTGAGAAATATATTTTTTCTGTAAGCTTTCTCTCTTCTCTAATTTATTCACAATACTTCTAATAACTAAGATATTTAACGTACGTTACTCACTATAAATCATCATTGCTCGCACAGAACATAATTTTCCCTAGCTTCAATCTTGTTATCGGAAAATCATACACCTCTTACCACACCCATCTTTCACATCCTTTCTTTTAGGATTCGTCAATAGTTCTCTTTCACGTTTAATACCATATTATTAGCGACAAATAAAAAGCCAAGGTTTTATACCTTAAATTATGTGTTATGTAACTTTGTTTTTCGTAGAGAGAATTGTCAGTGTATCTTTCAGTACAAACTGAATTCCCACAGAAAACTTATTGACTAGCTTGAACGAATTTATAACGGTTCTTGCAACATACTTATAAAGCCAAACAAACTGTGGTGGTTAAGTGACATTATCTGCTTTTCGCATATTATTATTCTATGTTATCTGGTGTATTATTTGATTAAATCACAATTATTTAATGCACTTCTATCATTAGTATAAAAAGTAGGGTTAAATATTATCGGTAGTCAACAGCAAGAAAAAAATTCAGGTAAAAACTTTATTTTTTGTTTTTCATGTATATTCTTTCTATATTGTTTTAATACTAACTAAAATGCAAAAATAAAAAAAACTCTTTAAGTTAGTTAAGGTTAAAGCAGTCAAATAAATAATAATATAATAAAAAACTTCATCACAAACATACGCGAACAACTCCGAGTAGCTCGTGGATCACGTAATGTGTTAGCTAACGTAAGACGTGAGCCGCACGTTTTCCAATTGATTTACAACTAAAAGTTGTTTTTTATTAAGCACAAAGCTACACAAAATCTTGTTTGTGTTCTGCTCATCAGGGATATCGAAACCCAGTTTCTAGCAGTATAAATCTATGGAATACCACTATGCTACTGGGGAAGCACAAGTTATAGTAAATAGTAGTTACACGTGGTTCATAGCGCAATAAAAATATAATGTAAGTACAAATACTTGTTACAAGTTTAAAGCTACTTAGAATAAACAAATTTAGTTTCATGTTAGAATATGAATCATTCTAGAGAGAAAAATGGGTAATTTAGATTTATTTAGATGTTTTGGTGATTACGAGGTCGGTAAAATTGACCAAGAGTGTATAGAGTTAGGATATAAAACACAATAAAAATATAAAGTTTTATTGATGAAAACATTGGAAATACACGTAGATGGGTTTAGAGACTATGTTAATGAAATTTGAATTCTTTTACATGAAGAAAAGTATTTTTCATCTTAATATGAAAATAACATTGCACTTCAACTAGTAAAAAGAGACTCAATATATTAATGGACAAATATTTATTAAATACTTCATTAAACTCTGACTTTTATATATAAAAGATTTGTAACATGTACCGAGGATCAGGACAAATTTTGTAAAGATACACATACTACATTAAAAGTTAGTAGCAGCAAAACTATATTAAGTAGATCGATCAATTCGATCCATCCAGTGTAAAAAGTTACCCATTCACAGCACTACCTGGTACGAAAGTCGAAATGCATGGATGCTTAGTATATAGCAGATTTACTGCATCAAATACAACAAGAGTATTAAGAGTGTCGTGTGATTATCATGTTAATTCAATCTAACATAGCTCAAAGTGGAAGATTCAAGACCTCACAAGTGATGATTATCATCAACATTTTTCACAATTTGAAGAAACAATTCCAAGTGAAAAACAAACTTTAAGAAGAGTCAAGAACTATAAAAATAAAAACAAACATGTGAAGATATGATTGTATAAACCATCCTTCTGTTTGGTGTGTTTTGAATTAATTTTGTTGTTACTCTTGTTGTTTGGTTTGAATTCCTTTATTAATGTAAAACGACAGAGATTACTGATAGCTCTTCATAGTAATTTAGTTTAGTGTACTTGTTTAGTTATTGATGTTATAAAACTATGACGTAATAATGTAGGCATACACTTAACAAGAATATGATAAATTGTAATTGAAATTGCAGTATTGTAATCTGAATTTTTAACTTGTTTTTTGAGTGTTTGAACATCTTAATTGAATCATACAAGAAAAGATATGCACACGAATTAAATATGAGTTTATTACCTGGATAATTTATTTTAATAATGAATATATAATTAATTACTAAGGCATCCCGATATCTGTGCTGCGTATTTCGTAAATTTAATTGCTTTTACTACAGTTGTATTTTGGATAATTAAAATTTAATTTGAAAGTATAACAAGTGAAGGACTGATGTTATGTAAACTTTGACTTGCAGTTTTATAAAACCATGAAAATTAATTAAAACCATGATAATTAATATAAATGATGTGCTATCAAAATTATGAGTAAATGGATAGTTAAAATTAATTGTCAAATTACGAAAAGAAAAATGATGCAAAGAAGTAGAATTTAGATTAATTACATACGCTATACTAGACAATGTGAGAGAAACAGAAGGTTATATGAGAAATTTTGTATTGAGACAAAATTCTTTAAAAAAAGGATTAGTGAAGCGTTTTGGTATTCCAAGTTAAATTACAAATGATTCTATGAGCTAAAAGTGAATTTTTCATGTATGCCATTCATATATGATCGTCGAAGAAACGGTGAACACTTTAATAAATGTAGAATAAAAGCTTCTTGAAGACAGATTTGAAAGAACGTTAATGTATATGTACTAAAGCTTGTAAGATGCATTCGCGAACTGCAACATGAAAACAGACGTTATATTAGCAGGAAAAAATGTTATTGAATGTTTATGTTAGCTTCATCAACTTAGGATGTAAAGTGATAAGAAGTTAACTAGCAGAATTTGATTAAAAGGAAAGAGAGGAACACGACATGGAAATAGACGACCAATTAGCATTATTTGACAATATCAAGATAGTATCTAGTTTTGGTTTTGGTTCTGAAAATTAAAATGAATCAGCAATATTCGCCCAATGAAGTAAAGGATCTATTTCCAAAATAGATATGCACACTATTTGAAGAACCACGAGACTACAAAGAGTGATATATAAAACCTCTTGAGAGTTGTCATCAACACTTATCCACGATCCAGTTGGACACATGAGATATCTGTTAGTGAATACCGCTTTCCTGCAAAGAAGGGAGAATTTACGTCATACTAATTCTTTGTAAGTGGCTTGTGCTATCCTTTGAAACCTAATAATGTCTAATTATTAAGACATTCAAGAGGTTTTGTGTATAAAGTTTAAATTGATTGAATTATATCTATAATTACTTCAAGTAATAACATTATTGATAAATTGTTTAATATGCTATCAGAATTAATAAATAATAGTGAAGGCTTAATGAATACTGAGATAGTTGTTAATAAAGAATTCAGTGAGTTTAATATACAACTATGTCGTTCGAGCCATAAATCATTTTTATAACTATTTATAAGGACAATTAGAACATCAGGGAGTCAAAGTAGGCGGATGCAATATCAACAACTTGAGCTACGCTGATGACACAGTCCTCATTGCGGACTCCGAACGAAATCTACAGACTCTCCTCACAACAACAGTAGACGAGAGTGAAGAAAACGGCTTGCAGTTAAACGCAAAGAAAACAGAGTGCATGGTTATCTCAAAACAATCAATTACACCCACATGTAGCATAACCAGCAAGAACGTGAGAATAAAACAAGTCGAAAGCTTTAAATATCTTGGATATACTATAACATCAAATGCAAAGAGTGACACAGAAATAAAGAAAAGAATTGCAATGTCCAAGGATACTTTCAATAAAATGAAGTCCATATTCATAAACAAGAACATAACAAATGTCACTAAAATTAACACCTTGAAATCATATGTATGGTCTATTCTCTTATATGGCTGTGAGAGCTGGACACTGAACAAAGATACAGAAAAGAGATTAGAAGCTGCTGAAATGTGGTTCCTTAGAAGGATGCTAAAAATATCATGGACTGAAAGAAAAACAAATGTGGAAGTTATGGAACTGGCAGGATACAAAAGGTCCCTTATGAAAACTATAAGAAAGAGACAAATGGAATTTCTAGGACACATCTGTAGGAAGAATGGGATAGAGAAACAGATGCTATGTGGAAAAATAGAAGGGAGGAAAAGCAGAGGGTATCAAAGAACTAAATATATCGACAGCCTCAATAACTATGTCACCAAGAACTCAATGAGCAACATCAGGATAAGGAGGACTGACAACAGAGAAGTCTGGCATGCCATGGTCGTCGATGTCTGCCGCAGGTTTGACACATGAAGAAGAAGAAGAAGAAGGACTACGTTTACATTTCAAGCAGCTTTAAAGTGAATTTTTACAACTCAGAAAACCAGATATAAAAAAAACCTTTAGGAGTACAAATTTAACATGGAAAGAACCATGGAATTACTGACACATTACCCTGAACACCATGTGTTGCTTAAGAAACAAGTTAATTCAAGATAGTGAAGATCAATAGCCTAAATACAGTATCGTATTTTCTAAAATGTGACAAACTCACGTAATGGTGAGGAACTAGAGTGATTTAACACCAATAATTGTTCATTATTTCGTGACTTACTTGTTACAACGTGTTTCACGGTTTTCTCTTTGACTCCTATTTATTGAGTGAGTTTGATTTGTTTTAACTAACTAATCTTCAGGTATACAACATTTATGGTAAATGTTGCTTTGAAATTTACAGTTTCTTTCAGTTGTTGTCTTTTCATTAAATTATGTCTATTGGTTTTATGAATTGAACAGTAGTTCAGTGCTTAATTGGAATGAACTTGCTTTAAAGGCCAGGTGGGTTAAGGCGTCAAGTCGCGGGTTCAAATACCTATCGCACCGAACATGCTCGCCCTTTCAGCCGTGGGTGCGTTATAATGTGACGGTCAATCCTACTATTCGTTGGTAAAAGAATAGCCCAAAAGTTGGCGGTGGGTGGTGATGACTAGCTTCCTTCCCTCTAGTCTTGGACTGCTAAATTAGGGACGGCTAGCACAGATAGCCCTCGAGTAGCTTTTTGCGAAATTCAAAACAAACAAACAATTAATTTACCCATTCTTTCGTTATATAATTCTTGTAACGTGTTTCTTTATTTGTTACTTTTTAATTAATTTTATATAGATTATATAGATCTATGACTACAGATGTCAAGAACATGATCAGTTACACTTATTTGCACGTTGGATTCCTTAATCTATAATTAATAAATATATACATATATACGTGCATTTTCCTCAGTCATTCAGTTAAGCTGACCCTTCTGTTTGTTTACACTTGGTACTAGCTCACACTTGTTTAGGGTTAAGTGTGACACTAGTCTCAAAGGGAAACCGAATGCCTGACACTGGGCAGCGCTGATGCTTTTCTCAGATTAAATGTAATCATGTGAATAAGTTGAGTATCGTATATAAAGAGATATTGTTACGTAAATTAGGCTTTCAGTGTAGGTAAATAAGTTGATTCAACATTCTGTTAACAGCAAATAATCGTCTGGCACTGAGATGTACTAACGTAGCGAATAAAATGTGTGCCGAATGAAAATGTGGATAATTTGTAGATGTCGATTATTAATCTGACTTTGAGAAAACTTACGGAGTTAGGTTTTCCTTCTTATTATTATTTTACCTAACGTGTAATTTGTTTGTTTCTATTGAACTTCCCTCAAAGTTACATAAGGGCTATCTGCGCCATCTCTAATTTAGTAAGACTGAGAGAAGGCTCTACTCATCACCACCCACCGCCAACTCTTGACTACTTCTTTACCAACGAATAGTGGGGCTGACCGCACATTATAACGCCCCCACGGCTGAAAGAGTGAGTATGATTAGTATGAGTGGGATTCGAACCCCCAACCTTTAGATTGCCGAGACAGTGTAATTTGTTAAATACTGGGCTTAAAGACAACTATGTCTGTACTTACTAAGCCTAACCCCCGCTAGTACAGGGGTAAGTCTACGGGATTACAACGCTAAAATCAGGGTTTCGATTCCCCTCGGTGGACTCAACAGACAGTCCGATGTGACTTTGCTATAAGAAAACGCACACGCATTAATTAAGCCTTCTATAATACTTATTAATTCTGATAGCACCTTAAACAATTTATCTATAATGTTATTACCTGAAATAATTTAGCAAATTTAAACTTTACAAACTGGTATTTGATTTTCTTTTTTGCTTTAGACTTCAGTTGCGATAATAATAGATAGGTGCGGTTTAAAAACGTGGCTCGTCTGACCCTATGTTAAACTTTGAGTACACAATGTGCGTATATAACTTCGAAACACAAATATAGAGCCCAGGATGTTGAAGTTTACATTTTAAATTCCTTTTCTACGTAATACTGGTTGTTTAGAAGAGAGGAGAACATACAATACAGCATGCTTATTTATATAAGTGAACAACATGAATTAGGAGTATAGTATAGATGCTCTTCTATCTAAAACACGATATTTCAATAGCTTCTGATATAAGGAAGTTACCGCATTAATATCAACTAGCAATTAACTTTGTTATTTTAATATATCGGTCTAAATAGAAGTACAAATTATCATAAGATGAAAACTTGTAGTCGACTAACCATGACTTTTAGAATGAGGTTGAGACATTATTGGTTAACAGCTATTACTAAAAAAATGTGCAAAATGGAGCTATGTGAACAACTCGTCAGATATTTTAAGTAGCAAAGATGTTTCATATCACACTTGTGCGCCAATTCAGGTCTGTGTGGGGCGTTGAAATGTGGATTTGTATCACGTGATAATATCTTCAACCACTGAGAATCAACAGGCAACACGTAACAAGTTTCTCAAACAATTAAGTTCATACAATTATTCTGGAAACGTCTGCCTTGTTATCGGACAAACGGTAACCCGGTCTTAAAAAAGAACACAAAATTAATTCAAAATATTAAAAAAACTTGAATCAACTAGAAAGTTTCATTTTGCACGTCTTTTTACTAAAAACTTATAATAGATTTTCTTTTTTTATCTTAAACATTTGAGAATCCTAGTTGTTATCGATACTTTCGGCCGTAATCCCAATATCTTACAGATGTTTGGCCAGCTTAGGACGCTCAGGCTAGTCCTAAATCCAAACACTAACGAACTAATTCAAAGTGAAATCTCATCAGTGATATATATATATAATATTAAGTAAATATAAAATTAATATATTACACATTAAACGTTTAAATCAATGCTCTTTAAGCGCAAGTAATTAAAAAAACAGAAAACAGGATATAATATTGGATTATAAGAAATAGAAAAACTACAGTTGTTTGAATTACACATTTTCCTTGTTTCCCTGTTCTTGGTATATATCGTGTGACACAAAACTTAACATAATACCCCTTAGCAAAGACTAATGACTAATGAAAAGTCATTTATCAACTCTGACAGGGTAACTCTAGATTTGTCTGACATCTGAGATAAATCACTACATCCGTTACTACTTAACTATACGAGCCCGGCATGGCCAAGCGTATTAAGGCGTTCTACTCGTAATCTGATGGTCGCGGTTTCGCGTCCCCGTCGCGCCAAACATGCTCACCCTTTCAGCCGTAAGGACGTTATAATGTCACGGTCAATCAATTCGTTGGTAAAAGAGTAGCCCAAGAGTTGGCGGTGGGTGGTAATGACTAGCTGCCTTCCCTCTAGTCTTACACTGCTAAATTAAGGACGGCTAGCACAGATAGCCGTCGAGTAGCTTTGTGCGAAATTAAAAAACAAACAAACAAAACTTAACTATATCGTCAATCGAGAATACTTACTTCTCTTCATTCTTACCGAAATTACAATAATGTGCAACATGGATATGAAGACAAGAAGGAGGTGTCCAGTTTTCCCAATTTTTCTTGATTAAATCCACCACTTTTACTCCACTTATTTGTGATTCGTGGCATTTTTGCAAACAATAGATGACATTCAGTTGTCCGTGTTTTGTATAACAAATGTTGTGCAGACGTACATATGACTGTTCCTTTTGATCTAACTAGTTCAAAACTTGTGCAAATAAACAGAATTAAAAGTAATACTTGTCTCTTTGCTCGTTTGTTTGTTTGTTTTTTGAATTTCGCGCAAAGCTACTCGAGGGCTATCTGCGTTAGCCGTTCCTAATTTAACAGTGTAAGACTAGAGGGAAGGCAGTTAGTTATTTCCATCCACCGCCATCTCTTGGGCTACTCTTTTACCAACGAATAGTGAGATTAACCGTCACATTATAACGCCCCTACGGCTGAGAGAACAAGTATGTTTTGTGCGACGGGAATTCGAACCCGCGACCCTCAGATTACAAGTCGAACGCCTTAGCCCAACTGGCCATGCCGGGCTATGCTTTAATTAAACAAGAAGTAACGGCTGGGCCCGACAGTAAAGGCGCTCGAATGTTAATGAATGTTTAACAATTAAATTGTTGATACCGAAAACAATTGAACATAATTCCAATAAGAAAACATCCTTTTCAATGAGAGTAGGCCTGGCATGGCCAGGTGGGTTAAGGCATGGACTCGTAATCCAAGGGTCGGGGGTTCGAATCCCTGTCACACCAAACATGCTCGCTCTTCCAACAGTGGGGGCGTTATAATGGGACAGTCAAGCCCATATTCGTTGATAAAACAGTATCCCAAAAGTCGGCGATTGGTGGTGATGACTAGCTGCCTTTCCTCTAGTCTTACACTGCTAAATTATGGACGGCTAGCGCAGATAGCCCTCGAGTAGCTTTGCGCGAAATTCAAAACAAACAAACCAAACAAGTAATGGCTGAAAAACAAAACACCGCTCATCAAACTCTGCAGTTCGTGTTAAGTTGGAATGAACGGAGATTTTTGAACTTATAAGGGAACATTTGGAACATTTAATTTGATAAACTTGCAGGATGGTACTCGGTATTAGTTCTCCAGTGCGTTAACTTTATTAGTTCTGTGTTTTCGCCCGGGACTGAAGAAATGACATGTAATTTGGTGATCGAGAAAAATGGGCAGTCTGGAAAGACAGTAATTTGACTTTTAACTTAACCGTCAAGTCCGTAAGGGTAAGTTGTATCTAACTGTGCGTCTAGTAGTCTTTTCTTTATTTAAGTTTGGCATGTAAGTTAAGGCTTTATTTTGATTCTGTCTGAAAAGTTTTGAAAGCTTCTACGTCCTTGAAAGTTACTGTTGATTGAGAAAATTGCTTGTTAGTTAAAGCTCCGTATATCATATAACTGTTTTACACCAATACAAAAAATTGTCGAATTCTGTATTTTATTATTGTTTTACACCAATACAAAAGTTAATCGAGTACCGTATTATATAACTGTTTTACACCAATACACCATGTTAGTCGAGTACAGTATCTTTCTTGTAGGAAGCCCATATAGTAAGAAGCTCGACTATATGCCAGATAGTAAATACATGGGCGATGATGAATGACAGAACACGAAGAAAAACAAACTCGGCTGTCAAACAATCCATTGTTAGGACTAAAGTCAATGTGTTTTTCCGGTGCTACTTTTTACAATAAGCTGATATATGAATTATAAATAAATTATTTATAATTAAATGGCATAAATTTAATCTTAACATTTAGTACTGACATTTAGTTGTCGCTTCAATAAAGGTCATTTTCCTCACACAAAAAAAACACACCAAAGTAATATAAAAAAAGATACAATTTGTTTCTGAAGCTAATTTTACTATAGGTATGTTTATCGTCATCAACGTAGACTGTTTGTTTGTGTTTTGAATTTCGCGCAAAGCTGCACGAGGGCTATCTGTGCTAGCCGTCCCTAATTTAGCAGTGTAAGAATAGAGGAAAGGCAGCTAGTTATCACCACCCGCTCAACTCTTAAGCTACTCTTTATTAACGAATAGTGGGATTGACCATCACATTATAACGCCCTCAGGGCTGAAAGGGTGAGCATGTTTGGCGCGAAGAGGATGCGAACCCGCGACCCTCAGATTACGAGTCGCACGCCTTAACACGCTTGGCCATGTCGAGCCCAACGTAGACGGACAATTTTTGGCAGAACAATGGAGAATAATATTTTGTATGATCCACAAAGTTTTATTAAAATCAGATCAATTTTGAATGAATTATAGAGGGAAGAAATTGTGTGAAAAATCAATCACCATGTTAATAGAGAGGAGTTTGTTTTATAGTTGTTAGCATGCTGTAACGTTGAGTCTTCACACCGGTCCTCCAAGAACTAACCTCTTCTTAGTCGTGTCACATTCCAAATGTGTACCAACTAAATTTGGCCATTGGTGAGAAATATTGTTAATAAATGTAATATAGGAGTGAAACACGGATAAAAATAAATTAGATTAAAGACAGGGTTGACAAGTTGTTGAAGATGAACTCCAGGATTATTGCAGAATGTTTTAAAAATGACAAAAACAGCTTCAAAAAAGTACAAGGGGGTATCTGTAATGTGCAAAACGTTCATAAGAGCAAGAACAATGAGTTAGAAAAAAATGTCAACAATAGAACACAACACATGAAAAAATTAATTGGAAAATTAAGATTGACCGTCACTTATAACGCCCCCACGGCTGAAAGAGAGAGCATGTTTGGTGCGACGGGGGATGCGAATTCGCGACTCTCAGATTACGAGTCGCACGCCTTAACCCACCTGGTCATGCCAGGCCTGGATGTATTGGTATAAGACCAATTTATAGATTCCATAACAGAATATAATACGAGACGATTAGGTAAAGGCAAGACAAAGAGAAAACTCTCCTGTTGATGATGGAGACTCAATTCGTCAAAGTTGCTTATACACGATAAAAGCCGCCATTACTGGATCATCAGATTGAATTGTATTCACACATCCCATAACGACAGCGTAAAGAAAACCTGAAAGTATTACTTGTACAACTCAAACAGAACGGAAAAATTAAACCACAAGACAAAGATGATTCCATGATAATTTAGATATAAACATATTGCCAGGAAATGCAGAAAGAAAGTCTGCATTGCATAAGAACTTCTCCAAAGGAATATCTGAAGAAGACAATTGTTATAGATGTAAGAAGTTTGGTCAGAACAAGACAGTAAAGAATTGACAGCTGTTACTAAACAAAGAAGACAATATACAAAGTATGAGTTTTTAAACCCAGCCAGATCGGAGGAACAAGAAAGAACTAGGCAGACATTGAAAACAAAGAGGACGAAGCTGATAGTATTGTAAGAAGGTTCTGCTGAGAATACTACGTCTATCCCAAATGATAAGTTAATTATTTAAGGAAACCAGTCCACGAGACAAACATTTTAATAACCGTTGAAGTACATTGACCACAAGTGGTTCTACAGCTAAAATTGTTCGATTAAATGTGACAACGAAAGGGGGAAAACTGTCTCCTGCAATGAAATAAAAAAGTGGATCGAAGAGAAAAGCAGAATAAAAGTTTCCTCAAGAGGAAAAGTTAAAAATTATTCTTTCTTTACGAAACCTCTGCGCATGTCGTGATACGTTAGTAACTGACATCGAGAAACAGTGTATATTGGAAACTGACTTCATATCATAACATAGATATAAGGTCAGGCTGGCTTCAAATAGTTTCACAATATATAGCCAGAAATCCTTTTACACAGTATAAAAATCACTACACCAGAGGTTGAGTTTCCAGTAGTAACAAGGCAGCTAGTCATTGTGCTACCAAGAAGTAAAATACTCATATCAGGACTTGTTAGAAATAAATCTAGATGTAGTGAGTGCAATTATGTTAGAAACAAATACTGGATCGTAACCTTAGAGATTGATGGTTAGAAGAACTCTAGTGGATCTAAACAACAAGAATGTTACTATTAGGGCCATAAACACAGGTAATTTTTGGTATTGTGTTCTCTACACAGTGTTTTAACATGACGTATTCAAACTTTGTATCAAACACATCTCAGTATTATATAACGAGGGCCTGGCATGGCCTATCGCGTTAAGGCGTGCCCTTCGTAATCTGAGGGTCGCGGGTTCGCGCACGAGTCGCGCCAAACATGCTCGCCCTCCCAGCCGTGGGGGCGTTATAATGTTGCGGTCAATCCCACTATTCGTTGGCAAAAGAGTAGCCCAAGAGTTGGCGGTGGGTGGTGATGACTAGCTGCCTTCCCTCTAGTCTTACACTGCTAAATTAGGGACGGCTAGCACAGATAGCCCTCGAGTAGCTTTGTGCGAAATTCCAAAACAAACAAATTATATAACGTGAAACATATTGATGAAGTTTTAATATTTTACCAACCAGTTGTAAAAGATTAATACATTTTTCCATAGTTGTAAAGTTAAATAACGACATGTATCAATGTGTAAGTTATCACATTTTGCTAATAAATCATGCACAAGAAAAACACTTTTAACAATATATACTTTATGAAAATAATGAATCACCTGATTTGAAAGTGTTACGTATTGTAATTTATCTCGAACGAATGTCCTAGTTATATTACGTACGTTACGTATTACGATTGCACATAATATGAAATTTTAATTTTAATTTAGAAGTTAATGAAATGTCGATATGTATTAAATTTATGATAGTTACAAAAAAGATTGATACAATTTTATTTCTTAACACAAATATATTTTAATATAGAAACAACAATACAACATATAATAACGGTTATTACACAGAGTTTTACACATCATAAACATAAAACTGAAACACACATAGATATTAAAATAAATCTACAACAGTAAATCCGTTACAAAAGATATTTGCTTTAAATGTATAAACCAAATCTTCTTTCCCTGCTTGGTCTCCCGAAATATTTATAACTATTAGTATTAATAATAAGCACTGTTGACAGTTAGAAGTTTTATAAGAGTAAAGGTAAATAAATGTATAATAATGTTGCAATTACATACTGTAAACGTACTAATCAAATTATCGGATCAACTCTACATAGATTTTTCTCTGAACTCTATAAATACCAAACATTCATTTCAATGAGAATTATCATCTTTGTAACAATGTCCATTGCTAACCCTTAGAAGGATGACTTGATGATCGGACTTGACTTTTTTTATCACTTAACTATCGATATCATTCAAGTTCCTTGTGAAGTTATAACTGTCCAACTTTTCTTTATTACAAGAAAAGTGAGCCAAAAAAGCTATATCTTACATCACCTGAACAGCAATGTCAAAAACATTTGTGCACACTTCGTTAGACCCAGGAACTGTCAATAAACTAAAATGATGTGCTGTAATAATTAGGAACTCCTGTTCAGCGCTCCCTGTTGGAAGTATGCTGTAATCATAATAAGATACACGGAAAATCTTCGATTATTTCTCTGGTTCAATTGATTTAATCCGTGATAAAGAAGAACGACTTACCAGCAACATGTCATCACCATGTTTACATGCTCTACCTTAGTAGGCGTTAACAAGACTGACAGAAGAAAGCATCGAATGTCGAATTATTGCCGTCTGGTGCGTACATGTGGTCTCTGTTTTACCGATCATTCTAGATGCTCGTTCAACGTCAAGTCCTACAATATCCTATAAATGTTATTCTAGCTGTTAGAGCGAGATCTTAATAACATAAAGGTAAACGTCAGCAGTTTTAATTTTGGTAAAGAGTACCAATAACTAAAGGCATTTATACGACTTTAAGAACAGTGTATATCTTGTAGCTATTTATATACTGAATGACTACGTAAATTGTTAATAATTCAGTCAAGCCATCTTTCACTGTTGGTCAATAAAGTCTGATGTTACCTAATAATGGCACGATAGAACTATGAGAGAGAATAAAGACACTGACCCACGTTATAAAAACTTCCGAGAGGTTTAAGTGAATAACTAAGGGGCTGCACTTGTAATTATTGTTACCTTGCCCTTGGCCTCTAAAATATATTTATTTCTATTATAGGTTTCTTCTACAGTTGGAAGCCAAAGTTCTAGACATAATGAACCCAAATAAAAAATAAACTTTTCTCAAATTATAACCATAAATTCTGATTCGTTCTAACATTTTTTATCGCACATTTTTACTGAAATATGTGACTAAACTTAAACATGTAACATTTCGGAAAGTCAACACGTAAATCTCATCTTGAAAAGATTATTCTGACCAAGAATCTTAATCAAACCAAAACAAATAAAACTCTGGTGTTTGAGTAATTTATTTATTGTAAATCTACATTCCAGTTACGTTGTTTCTGTTTTAAAACGTGTGGCTTTTAAAATAGATAAACCAAATATAAATGAAACTAGGCTTTTAAAATGTTATTGTTTCACCTTTGACCATTGGAAGGTTTACTTTAGACCACTTAGTAACTATCAATACATCACTCGTATTTGTCTTATACCGTCTACAGCAGTGGTTCCCAACCAGGGGTGCGAGATAGCGTTCCAGGGGGTGCGAGATAACATTTGTTTTGGCCAATTTCACCTTTATTCTTAAATGAATAATTACTGTGAGAGGTGCGAGAACATATTAAATTTTTAAGGGGTGCGGGGCATAAAAAAGGTTGGGAATCACTGGTCTACAGACAAGCTGCTAAATATTTTCCAATAACAATTACAATTTTAACTATAAGTAAGAGGCAAACTTCAAAAGATTCTATGATAACTCTGCCTCAGGTCGTCAGTTGAGTTGTTTAGTGAAATAAATTTTCCGAATAAACATAAATGTTTTACAAAGTTGCTGAAAACAGCTAAAAAGGATTCCCTTGGAAATAGGATGTTTATTCACTTGTATCACAGTTATAGTGTTCAGGTATTTGGCTAATAGTGATTCAAACATATAAATAGTTTTGTTGCTAAGACTACAATACAATAATTTATTAAAGATTTAACCCTGAAATCGTAAGTCGTTCATACAGAAGCTGTCATGTTTTGGTGACAACTTTGAAAAAGTCCGCTGAACTCACTTGTAACATGAAACTACACATAAGTTTTTGGTTTTGTCTCTTGCTTCGAAAAACGCAATGAAACCTTCGAAGATTTGTTTTTGCCTCAGTGAAAGTTTTTTTTTTTAAATAAAGTTTGTTTCTCTTAAGAGCTATTCCACTTTTCCATGATCTGCACCATAGAAGCAGTTTTTTTTAACATTCTTGGAATATCTGAGACACGTTACTTTCATTGGTTGAAGTTTGGTCAATCACATCTAGGTTTGTTAAATACTGAACAATGTGCTACAATGAAAGTGGTTGCAAGGAGAAAACAAGGTAAAAAGTTTTTACTTATCTCCCAACTTTAAATTTTTCTTTTTCCCTTTTCTTGGATTATAAAATCTTCGTATGCCTCTCTTTCAGATCGCTTTAACATCTACAAGAATCAAATCTTGACTATTCTACAACATTTTCATTGCATATATAACACTTTCTGAGTGATACTAGAGTAACCAGGACTTTTGGAAATCCTCTCAGTATATAGTCATCAGGTCTTTTAGAAGTAAATCACTTTATAAGACATAATGAACATTCACCAAACCTTTTACATAAATGGGAGGAGAGGGGCCCTATTTCAAATGAAGATTTCTCTATAAAAATGAACTAGAATACACTAAAATTATATTGTTAATTATATTGTTCGACTTGTGCTGTTGCTACATTATCGTTGAAAGACAGTTTTGATGTTGTTTTTTTAACAATTTTTGAGATAGTGTGATAACTGAAAGAGACACTACTTTTTATACGATTAACTCCAAATTTTTGGTGTTTAAAAACAGAAAAGCGTGTTATTTTTCCATTGTTTCTTCTTCCAAGGCTTAGCTCGACTCGTAACGTGATGGTTGCGGATTCAAATATCCGTTACAGTAAACATGCTTGCCCTATCAGCCGTGGGGGATTTATAATGTGAGGGTCAATCCCACTATTCGTTGGTAAAAGAGTAGCCCAAGAGTTGGCGATGGGTGGTGATGACTAGCGGCCTTCCCTCTAGTCTTACACTGCTAAATTAGGCAAGACTAGCGCAGATAGTCCTCGTGTTGTTATGCGTAAAAATTTAAAAACAAACAAACAAACAGTTCTTCCAAACACGTTTGAATCGATTATTATTTCGTCATTTATCGGCGAATTAACTTGAAACGTGGTAGAGTTATACCTTGATATAAAACAATAATATCTTTTTTTCAAAACTAGGCAATTTTAAGGATTTTGTGGGGTTATATGTCAAACAACCTAAAAATGTATATTTTATCTTCATGTTAGGTTACACTCAAAGAAATCAAGATGAAAAATGCACAAATATTACTTTTTTATGCGTCCATCAGGTGTACTTACAAACAAATTGAATATTTCAGTGATGTAGAGAAAACCCACTTGTAGTGAAATTTATATGCAAAAACGGCTCGTTTGGGTTGAGAAAATATTTTACATAGAAGAGCGAACAACGTTTCGACCTTCTTCGGTCATCATCAGGTTCACAAAGAAAGAAAGAGGTAAATGACCGGAAGCTGACCACATGTTTGGAAGGGGTTGTGTAACTGAGTGTCGGAATGTAGAGGGCGGTGTTAGATGTCTGAATATATAATTTTATCTTATCAAATAAACTTAGAAAAATGTAGTTTAAAATTACTAGTTTTTTACAACAACAAAGCCTTCTAATTAACCTGATATAATGTAACCTGTTTGCTTGTTTTGAATTTCGCACAAAGCTACTCGAGGGCTATCTGTGCTAGCCGTCCCTAATTTAGTAGTGTAAGACTAGAGGGAAGGAAGCTAGTCATCACCACCCACCGCCAACTCTTGGGCTACTCTTTTACCAACGAATAGTGGGATTGACCGTAACATTATAACGCCCCCATGGCTAAAAGGGTGAGCATGTTTAGCGCGACTGGGATGCGAACCCGCGACCCTCACATTACGAGTCGCACGCCTTAACACGCTCGGCCATGTCGGGCCATGGTAACTTAAATACCAGCAAGGAACTATACACCTCTGTATTAATTAAAGTTCTATTACTTGTATAAACAGGGTCTAAATTTCTACATATGTGTTTAAAACAGAGTATAAAATTAACTACCTTTTCATTTGATACCACTGACTTTCCGGAAACATCCGCACAGTTGAAGACTTTCGCATTAATTAACTTATGGTGGACGCTACACTCCAAGTGTGAAATGTTGGTATCACAGCATGACTCAGTCATGTGATCGATTAGGCCAAACCTGACACTGCAACGAAAACTATCCTATGTATTTCATTCAGTTATAACACACGCTATAACAACACGGACTTCGCTTCTTTTTCCTCTCACACCATGGCAGCAGTATTAACATATTGTGTGTACGAGGTCTGTTCAAAAAATACGCAGACTGTTTGAATTGCGCGACTCCAGTTGGTTCCAGGGGAATCCGCTTGGTGTCGCTAAGTTCGCACAGATCATATGATTACGACGCCATTTCCCGATTGCAGATATCTTCATTTGTGTATTAGCTACGCGGTTTTAAGTGAATTGCGATTTTTTCGTTTGGCGGATTTCAGAATGAATGACCTGAAGGAGCAACGACTTGCTGTGAAATTTTGTGTTAAACTTGGAAAATCTGCGACTGAAACTTTTACTATGCTTAACACGGCTTACGGTGATGTTGCTATGAAGCGTACGGCATGTTTCAAGTGGCATGAACGTTTTAAAGATAGTTGACAGTCCATTGAAGATGATGAGCGTCCTGGACGTCCTTCCACGTCAACTGACGACCCACACGTCAACAAAATCAACACCCTGGTGCGGGCAAATCGACGTCTGACTGTCAGGGAACTTGCTGAAGAGTGTGGGATATCAGTTGGATCTTTTTACGAGATTTTGACCAAAAAATTGAAGATGCACCGCGTTGCTGAGAAATTTGTGCCTCAGAACTCGTGAGTTTTTGGCCAAACACTCGATCACTGTTCTTCCCAACCCCCACTACTCACCTGACCTTGCTCCTTGCGATTTTTTCTTGTTCCCCAAACTCAAAAGAACCTTGAAAGAAAGAAGATTTGAGACGATTCCCGAGATTAAGGCAAATGCAACGAAGGAACTACATTACAAAAAAAGCGTACCAGTACTGTTTCAACAAGTGAAAACACCGTTGGAATAAGTGTGTGCTTTGGGGAGGAGAGTACTTTGAAGGGGTTCCAGACCTGTAACTTCTAAATAAAGTACATTTTGTTTTATGACGTCAGTCCGCGTATTTTTTGAACAGACCTCGTATATATATATATATATATGTACGTATTTAAGAATATTATTCGTTTGTTTGGAACTTAGTAAAAGTGCCGCACTGTGCTTTACTCACAGCGTGTATCGGAACCTGACTTTCAGGGTTGCAAATCCCCTGACTACTTAGTTGAGTCGTCGTAGGACGTAAACATTACATTTGGAATATTTTTCAAGTTAGGAAATTCGTGTACCTAAAAGACAGAAATAAGGGTGAATCAAACTAAAAGACTGGCTGCTGTCAATAATACAAGCACTTTCTGTCCACTTTTCTCTATTTTTCATTTTGAAGTCCACGTGGATAGAGGTCTCTGTAAAGCAAACGAGCTGCCATAATGTTCGACATACACATCGTTCATCGAGCGCTATATTAACCGAGAAGAAAATTTGTTTTCGAATTTCGCACAAAACTACTCGAGGGCTATCTAAATTTTGCAGTGTAAGACAAGAAGGAAGGCAGCTAGTCATCACCATCCATCGCCAACTCATGGACTACTCTTTTACCAACGAATAGTGGGATTGACCGTCACATTATAACGCCCCACGGCTGAAAGGGCGAGCATGTTTGGTGAGATTGAACTGCATAAATTTATGTGAACGAATACATAAAATTTACTTTATTTTACTGTTCAATTAATACCTCTTATAATTGTTTCTAAGCGACTCTAAATAAACTCAGATACAAACTAAGTTTCCTCTGTATGTAAAATAGATTATTATACACTATTTTAAAATATTTAAGTTTTAATAAATAAACGTAGTATTCCAAAATTGTTTAATTTCGAAATTTAAGTTCGATGGAGGCCCAGTTCAGTCTACACATTGGTTAAAGTGTTACAATATCAAGTTTATTTACTGTATCTGCTATTGGACAACTATATGTAATGTGAAGGACTGAAGCGACTATAAAGCACGCCCACACATAAGTATTTTTGATTTCAGTTTTGTATTTCTGTGGTTTGTTGATCCAAGCCTGTTATGACCACGAGGTTACGGCGCTCGACTCATAATCGGAGGATCGCAGGTTCGAATCTCCGTCACACCAAACATGTTCGTCCTTTCAGTCGTGTGGGCGTTATAATGTACGATCAATTCCACTATTCCACTAAAAGCGTAGCCCAAGAATTGGCGGTGGGTGATGATGACTAGCTACCTTCCTTTAGTCTTACACTTCTTAATTAGGGACGACTAGCATAGAGAGCCCTCCCGTAGCTTTGCGTGAAATTCAATACAAACAAACGTGTTGACCCAAGCTACGCTGATGAGCTTTGAATATAAGAAACTGTAGTTCACAACAGAAGTTTCAGCCAATCAAAAATGTATTACATCTCTATAACGCACATTCTCTTTTTAGTTTTACCTTTAGTGAGAAAAGAAAGAAATATCTGTAACACATATATAGAATCACTAAACAGTTAGTCCGTTGTACAATACCAAATATCTGTAACACATATATAGAATCACTAAACAGTTGGTCCGTTGTACAATACCAAATATCTGTAACACATATATAGAATCACTAAACAGTTGGTCCGTTGTACAATACCAAATATCTGTAACACATATACAGAATCACTAAACAGTTGATACGTTGTACAATACCAAATATCTGTAACACATATATCGAATCACTAAACAGTTGATCCGTTGTACAATACCAAATATCTGTAACACATATATAGAATCACTAAACAGTTGATACGTTGTACAATACCAAATATCTGTAACACATATATAGAAATACTAAACAGTTGATCCGTTGTACAATACCAAATATCTGTAACACATATATAGAATCACTAAACAGTTGATACGTTGTACAATACCAAATATCTGTAACACATATATAGAATCACTAAACAGTTGATACGTTGTACAATACCAAATATCTGTAACACATATATAGAATCACTAAGCAGTTGATACGTTGTACAATACCAAATATCTGTAACACATATATAGAATCACTAAACAGTTGATCCGTTGTACAATACCAAATAATGAATCAGACGCAGTATTCTAGCATTATTCATACACTTAAATTATTATTGTGATTTAAAAGGTCTCAGAGACTCATAGGTGTAAATAAATAGTGTTTTCAGAAAATTATTAATACTGTCTGGTTGAAAAACCCCACAGAAAAACATTATATTAGAGAAAAACTGATTGTTCGTATATTAGGAAAAACTACTCTCTGAAAGAAGTACATAACTTACTTTCCTTCATAGAGTATTGTACTGCGCCTGATTCATTATTTGGTATTGTACAACGTATCAACTGTTTAGTGATTCTATATGTGTGTTACAGGAAAATAAAAGGAAATCCACCCCTTTTAAGAGTGAAAATAAGATGAACCGAGGTACATTAACTGTTTTACAATTTTGTTAATGTGATTGGTTGTTATCTAACTAATCAGAAAGTGCTATACCAATATAAGGCCTATTGAAGTAAAGAAAGTGATATCATGCCCAGTAGTATTACAGTCATGGCTCCCAGGACTAAAATATCCCATGACTAGCGTGTATAAATCAAAAGTTTGGCTGTTCAAAGATGCTTCATGTGAAATATTGCTCCAGCATCTTTAGTAGGATCTGTACTGATGAAACGAAAGATTACGCTCTTAATGATAAAACAGAAACTCATCAAACGTAATTTTAACGGGTACATATATGTACAAAATATTATCAATCAACATGTAGTTAGTTGTTCAATAACAGAAACTGAGAAAAGATAATCAAATCTGTCCGATAAGCTGAAAGTGTAAAATCGTCTTCAATGTTTTACATTGACACTTATGATAATCTCTAATATCTCCTTGACACTGATGCTGCCAAATATGCTTCAGATACAGCGTCATCTATTGAGAAATTTTCATTCTATTTTGAAATGAGAAAATTGAAATATCGCTTTAGAAAGAACTATTACAGCAATATTGTAGTTTGTATTGGCCTAATTACTTGGTTTAACTCTTACTGGAGGGAGGTAACTGTTTTCTTTTTCTGTTTGTTTTTTCCAACCAACTGCACAAGTAGTTTTAAAATATGTGCTGAATCCGTGTCTTTGGTGTCAGTGGATTTTTTCCGTGAATATTTTGAAACCTTACACATTCACGCATCAAAGTAAGCACACCAGAGAACTATGATATTTAACCCTAAAAAATTGGACCAGTTCAACTCTAATATTCTTATGATATTGTTTCTTTCAGCAGAACAAGGGCATATTCACGTTAATATCATTCGATATCTAAACGGAACTATTATTGTATTTCAGTAAATTAGAACTAAATTATTAGCGGACGTATCTTTTAAATAAGAAGAAAACTAATTAGCGTAGAAACACAAGTAAAATATAGCGATATAACGAATTACTAGCTGAGAAAATAAAGAAGAAAAAATAACAATATTTAATCACAAGTTCTGTAACATTCAAATTGTATCCAAACTAAGTAAATGTGGGGTTAATATATCTTGATGTCTTTCGTAACACGCTTTTACTGTAACCAAGCCAAATTCAGTTCAGTAGGATGAGACACAATTGTAAACATTTGTTTGTTTGTTTTAGGGCAAAGCCAAATTATATTATCTGCTGGGTCTATCTCGAGGGATCGAACTCTGTATTTTGGTTTTGAAAGTCCGTAGACTTACCGCTGTCCCACTGAGGAACCAATTGAAAACAAAGCAATTACTAAAAACGACTTCAATATTAAATATCCTAGCAACGTATCATGCACTACTATGGTCAAAGTACATTGCTTACGTCTTGGTTCGTTCGTTATGTTTGAAGCCAGCAACCATAAACTGCTTCTGTATTTTCTTTCTATGATATGTTTCTAACGGTTCAAACGAAATTTCACGTCACAAAGGTGAAACTGTATCATAAGTCATTACGTTATTTTCAGCCTTGTGTTCAGTTTTGTTCCAAAAATATAAATAGTTTCTTTGTTACAAAAACGCTCGGGTGTTTTGTATTAAGTAGTTTTTATCACGCGTTATCCTATTGCGTGTCTGTCAACATGCTTCTGCTATGTGCTTACCACTCGTTGAGCTGCTTTCTGCTACTATTTATTTTGCTGTGTTCTTTGCAGTTCACCTTCAACTTATTCTGTATTCTTCACATGAACAGCGATCTGTTAATACAAAGAGATTAAAAGTGTTAACTTCAACTCGGTTAAATATTTATTTCGTTCTCTTGCGAAAGGTATTTTTTTCTTTCTTTGATTTGCACCTTCAATATGACCAGGTGGGTCAAGGTGTTTGACTCATAATCTGAGGGTCGTGAGTTCGAATCTCCGTCGCACCAAACATGCTCTTCCTTTCAGCCGTGGGGGCGTTATGATGTAACAGTTGTCCCACCATTCGTTAATAAAAGAGTAGCCCAAGAGTTGAGCGGGTGGTGATAACTAGCTGCCTTCCCTCTAGTCTTTCACTGCTAAATTAGGGACGACTAGCGCAGATTGCCCTCGTGTAGCTTTGCGCGAAATTCAAAACAAGCAACAAAGCACTTTAAATATCCTATAAGTTCCTTTGATTATACATCCTCGACGTGACTCCGTCTCGTTTTCAACCTGCATGTATTGTGTTTTCTTACTTAAATATTTTTGTCATACGAACACAATATATATAAACAAAATTTTCTGTATATTTACTGTATTGAGAGGTTTCTTATAAATCTTTTCTAACCTTGTTCACTGAGCAACCTTTGTTTTATAAAGCGGCCTTTGTAATTGTTAATGAATTCATATGATATACGAATTGTATGAGCGTGTTTAATTTTCTTATAGTAAAGCCACATCGGACTATCTGTTGAGCTCTTTGAGGGGATTCGAACTCCTGATTTTAGCGTTGTAAATCCGGAGACATACCGCTGTTCTAGCTGAACTATTTAGCGTTAAAGTTTAAAATGTCGAAAGTGTGTCTGGATTTATTAAAGATTTAAATTATGATCGAATGTTTGTGTTTAATCATTCTTTTCGTGTGATTTAGTGAAACCCTACGTTTTCAAAATACTCGTCTAAAATGTCTTGAATATTCATTTTGAGCAACAAAATTAAAATATTTCCAGTTTTAACGATATTCTCAGCTAAAATCTTATTGGTTGCTAGTTGAAATGACGATACGATATTTTCCAAAATTTAACGTTTCCGTGTGTGTCAGCGGTAAGCTTGTAGACTTACACCGCTAAAGTCTAGGGTTTGGTTCTCGGTGCTGGACAGAGTGTGGATAGTCTGTTGTGAGTGTTTGCGCTGAAAAAAAGAAGAAATATTATCCAGTCTGCTGCTTTTTAACAGATATTATCTTCCACCATCTGTCGTTTTCAGCAGTATTATTCTAAACTATATAGTCAAAAATATATAGTCGTCGACTTGTTTTGAATTTCGCGCAAGGCTACTCAAAGGCTATCTTCGCTAGCCGTCCCTAATTTAGCAGTGTAAGACTAGAGGGAAGGCAGATAGTCATCACCACCCACCGCCAACTCTTGGGCTACTCTTTTAGCAACGAATAGTGGGATTGACCGTAACTTTATATCGCCTCCACGGCTGAAAGGACGAACATGTTTGGTGAGACCAGGATTCGAACCCGCGACTCTTAAATGACGAGTCGAACCCTTTAACCCACCTGACCATGCCGAGCCCTTACTCTTGTTAACAGAAAAGGTTAAAAGGCAATGGAGAATCTAAGACTGAAATATTTGCCAGCGTTGCTGCAAAAGTTTTGAAATATGTAATATGCAGTATTTCCAATATTCTGTATAAAATGTGCCACACTATTTGGTGGACTGGAAATTAGCTTTCATAGCGGTCAAGGTCAATAAAGATCTCACTTTTCAAAAAATGAGGAATTTGTGGCAGTATTAGAATTATTATTATAATTAGTCATCCAAGCAACGCACTGCTGCATATCATCTTAAATCAGTTAATGCTTCTACTAGAAGTGATATTTGAAGAACCAAACCTAAACTTGAGAAAGGTTGGTAAAAAGTACGATGGGCATCAGATGGAATTGCTAAATAATCTTATAGACTTCAAAGAGAAACCGTTGACTGTATTGAAGAAAGCTTTAATACCTTAAAAACAATGAGAAACAGAAAATGCGCTCAAGGGCATCTTTTTTTTCTTAACTGGAAGAGTCATGAAAGGTTTAGGAAACAACCACAGAATTAAAACATCTAATATCAAGAAGGATCGTTTAAATGTCTGCAGTACAGAAATAAAATTTAAGGTCTGTGTGTTTTCTTATAGCAAAGCCACATCGGGCTATTTGCTAACTACACTGAGGAGAATCGAACTTCTGATTTTAGAGTTGTAAATCCGTCGACTTTCCACTGTACCAGCGGGGAACCCTAAGAGTAATAACAATAACCAGACCTTCGATACGAGTTAGCCTTAAGAACTAGCTAATCATAACCTAGAGTTGCTGCTGTCAGTTTTAGTTTGTGCCAAAGAGGTGTGTACAGTACACAAAAGGTTTAAGTGTGATAACTGTTATAAGAAATGTTAACCACTATATATATGTGTGTGTACAAAAAGTTAATTTTTAAAAAATGGTGAGATATGTAGAAAATAATAGTGTGACGCAATAAATAGAAAATGATACTTTATAGAGAAAGTAAAGAATAAATAATACTAATAACGTAAAGTACTTTTAATTATGAATATATCTTTTATCACCCTTTATTGTCTGCAGACAGTTGTGGGAAGGTGACTGCTCTCCCAAGTTAAAGTAAGAATAAGAAAAAGATGAACATAAAAAGAGGAAAATTAAAAGTAAAGAAAATAAGGTGCTACCCTTAATATATATTTATAAACAATTTATTATCATAAACTTAATTTTGTATTCCGAAAACTATTAAAACTTAAATAAGTATAGGGACTGTTTTACAAATTAATCAGCAAGAAGATTAAGTATAGGAATTGAGATAGTTGTAAAGTGTAGTATTCCTTAAACAACATGTTTTAAAGTATTGTATCCCAAATGAAGCCTAAATCAGAAAATTATTTCTAAATTGATATCACCAGAATGTTCAATCATAACAACACCTTAACTCTCAGCACAGATAGCCAATTGTGTAGCTTTCTGTTTATTTCTAAACAAACAAGTCTTAACTTCTGACTGGCCATATCTGTGTTTCTGAAGTAACTTGTAGGACCACTTGGTAACGTAGTTTCTGCCCCCCAGCAGTAGTCATAAGTGAATTTTGTATGACATAATGACAGATGTATGGTAGTTTATTTTTAATAGGAGATACCCAAGATACCCAAAACTGTATAGTTAACCAAAAGCCAGTTGTTGTACATTTTATTTACACAAGCATCGAAATATTTTTTTGCAGTGACGATTGTAATTTTGAGGATATCTAATTTTGTAGCTCAAATAATCACTCAGATCTCATTCACCTTCTGGTGAATCATTACTAGAATTTACACAAACATCGTTTGTGCGAGAAGTACAAGGATGAATTTAAGAACAGAACATTCACCAACCTGTTTCCAACGCGTAAAAAGAACTTAGATATATAGCTCTAAGTTTCTTTTTCAAAACGTTTCGTATAAGATTCGTTATCCAAACTTAGCAAATTTGTTCATGGTCTTTCCCAACCACTTTCAGCTCAACTAATGGTATGTGTATAATCGGTAAGAGCGGAAGACGTGTTCTAACTAATAGAAATGGACTGTGGTAATTGTGATTTTTAACATAACCTAAAAACGTATAGTAAATGACTAGACTGTGGCGGCATCTTTTGATTGTTGTCTGTAACATAAATGTGCTGTGTCTGAGAATATTTCAAATTATAATAAAGTTTATATGACGAATCTTGTCTTGCTTTAGCGTACTATTTTGTTAGCATTTAAATTTCTTAAAATACTTTTTAATTAATTTTTAACACATACCCTTTAAGACCAGTTGAGTAACTTATTACGTGTTATATTATGATTAGCGTTTGGAGTGAGAAATAATGTAACTCTAATTAAAGCCTGACTGTTTAAATTTAATTTACGTAATTAAACTAATAAAGCTGCACAGTCAGAACAATCAGATTTTACACTTTTTTCCTATAATTTAAAATTCATTAGGTTCATACTTGAAGGAATAATACACTATACAACCTTGCTTGAGAGAAATAATGTTATTTCTGTGGGACTTCAGGTGGATAATATATATTTGAACACTTTACTGGACTGCAGCTGCCTGTAGAAAGAAAAGGAGAAAATGTTGCGACTTCTCTACTGAGGCCATATTTATTTTCAGTTAGTTCCTTCAAACCTTGGCAGGTACGTTCAGAAACATAAAATTACTCTTCGTCTCGTTTGTGGCTTTCGATCACATTTTCTAAAGTACAGTATAAGAAACACAACAGAATAATC
Organism: Tachypleus tridentatus; assembly: GCF_004210375.1. Classification (NCBI taxonomy): domain Eukaryota; kingdom Metazoa; phylum Arthropoda; class Merostomata; order Xiphosura; family Limulidae; genus Tachypleus; species Tachypleus tridentatus. The sequence continues at coordinate 90,752,726 of NC_134828.1, forward strand.
TTTGAGATTGTACCTGTTGGTTATTCAATAAGTAAAAATATGGAAGAATCAGATTTCAACTACTCCTAAATATAAACACAACTGATCTCAGTAAAGAATCTACATAATATTAAACTATACATCATCTCGCATATGCAGAGTTTTTCTTGCAAAATACTTACACTGCATAGCAGGTAGGTGTGAGAGACAAACACAATCCTTTGGCAAAGACAAAGAGACTTGAGAGATATAGAACCAAAACCATTACCAAGATATTCCGATTGATCCTGTTTTGATCACGATAACACGTCCAGGTCAAATCGAAGGAAGTCTTGCAATACCTTATGGCAGAATTGGCATGAACACGTTCATTCCAAGGCGACTAGTAAAACAGGGAAAAAAGAGACTGACCAAACAAAGTTATTTTGCAAGAAAGACTATCTCCAAACGATATTTATCAAAATTCACTACCATCGCCATGTTACTTGGGCAAGACAGCATAGTATATATACAACTGGGATACCAGTGACATGACATCTATTCAGGTGAATCTTGTTTTCGGTTTGTGAAAGCTATAGGATATTTTATGTTCTTCGTTTGCCTGGAGAGCAGATGAGGGAATACTATATTCCCCATATGAGATTGTGCAGTATCTCTTTCGGCAGCTATTGATCATGATGAAAACTGCTCTTTATATCCTCCATGGAAACCTCAAAGGCACTTTCTATAACCATCACATAAAGAAGATATTTCTACCATATGCTTGGACAAAGTTTGTCAATAAATTTGTGTTCCATGAAAACAATTCCACTGCCCATGGTGTACAGTATTATTTCGACTAAATATGTTATACTCCTTCCCTCACATTGGGAGTTTTGTGTTCCATGAAAACAATTCCACTGCCCATGGTGTACAGTATTATTTCGACTAAATATGTTATACTCCTTCCCTCACATTGGGAGTTTTGTGTTCCATGAAAACAATTCCACTGCCCATGGTGTACAGTATTATTTCGACTAAATATGTTATACTCCTTCCCTCACATTGGGAGTTTTGTGTTCCATGAAAACAGTTCCACTGCCCATGGTGTACAGTATTATTTCGACTAAATATGTTATACTCCTTCCCTCACATTGGGAGTTGGGCGCTCTAACCACTTGGCTATGTCGAGCCGCAATAGCTTGAACGGGAAATAATTATGGAAACAAATTTCACAACTGATAAAAAAAAAAAAGTCTTTCTCTAATTGTTTCTTGGAAATATTCAATTATTGATGCAGACTTTAAGAAAACTGATGAATCTGTTTTGATGTTACCAGAAAGAAAAGTTATAAAAACCGTTAACAGCGTGTAACAAAAGATTACAACTTTGAGAAAGAAATATTTAGTAAAATGTGAGATATTTGATAGAACAGGTATGAAAAAAAGAATGTTGAACAATTGTTTCTTAAAAATTAATCGAAAAACTAAAAATAGGATAAAGTAACTGAGAGAAAAAAATAGTAAATCGTAAGAGAAATATTAAAATCGAATTGAAATATTATTAGGTTATTGTGAAATATTAGTGAAAATAGTATGAAAAAGACTGTAATGAATGATGAATAAGGAAATATATTGGTAAATGAAAACCGAATGGCACATATTGAGATTAAATGGAGTAAGCAGTCGGATCAGCTGTCACTAATTTTGAATTAGTGTCCAAAGACTTTTCTAATTTTGTAAAGGTATACTAACTACATTAAAAGTTATAGTGTTTATTGTCATGATTCATGGTAATTAAAAGATTGGTTATGTTAGTTTATAAAAGACACTTAAATTAAAGTATTGCTTTGAATTGGGGAAGTTAAGCAAGTTTTCACTCACTGAAACCCGTTACCAAATGTACAAGAGAACTTAGAGAAGTTAGGCCAGAGTAAGTAGTTTACTTAATAGACTTGCAAGTTGATCAAACACTGCTCATGTTACCTACAGTGGAGCATAAGTTTAATGATATAAATTTTGATTATGTGAAGCCCCTTCTACAATAAATTTAATATTGTTAGGTTTATAAAACAATGTTTTTTTCATTTAGAAGATGTAATAATTTTTGCAGCACGCTTCAAAGAAATTTAATTATATTGAATAATATAATTGAAAGAAATGTATGAAAATATCGAAATTCCTTTTAATAAAGCAAAATACAAAGAACACGGTTTGCTATTTTGTAGATACTTAAAAGATCGTTATATGTTGTTGGATTAACTATTTGGTTATACCAAGTTACCGTGTTATTTTGTGTTTGGTTAACACAAAGAAGTTCCTTTTACCTCCACTTTATATAATATTGGGCTTGATGAAGCAATTTGTTAAGGCCTTAGACAAAGATGGCGACAGTTTCAAGTATCTTTGTAGACAATTCCCAGCTCTTTGAGGAGCAAAACGTAAAAAAGGGATTTTTATGAGGTTTCAGTTTAAATAATTGATTTCAGATAAACACTTCGAAAGGACAATGAGGAAAGTTGGAAAAGATGCGTGAATTGCCTTTAAAGATGTTATTAACATTTTTCTAGGAAACAACAACGACCCAAATTACAAAAATGTCGTCAACGAAATGCTCAATAAGTTTAAAGAAGTGAGTAGCAATTTGGACTTGAATGTTCATTTATTACACTTACATAGTAACTATTTTTCTGAAAATATCAGTGCTCTCAGCAAAGAACAAAGGGAAAGGTTTCATCAAGACATCAGTGAAATGGAAAGGCAGTACTATGGAAGTGCATGATGGTTAATTACTGCTGGTCATTAAAACGAGATGCTTCAGAATCAATATATAAAAAGACCATAACAAGTAGTTTTGAGACTAAAAGATGTAAACTTGACAAAAACATGAGGATGAATGAGAGTGTACATACAACAAAAACATGAGGATGAATGAGAGTGTACATACAACAAAAACATGAGGATGAATGAGAGTGTACATACAACAAAAACATGAGGATGAATGAGAGTGCACATACAACGAAAACATGAGGATGAATGAGAGCGTATATACAACAAAAATATGAGGATGAATGAGAGTGTACATACAACAAAAACATGAGGATGAATGAGAGTGTACATACAACGAAAACATGAGGATGAATGAGAGTGTACATACAACAAAAACATGAGGATAAATGAGAGCGTACATACAATAAAAACATGAGGATGAATGAGAGTGTACATACAACGAAAACATGAGGATGAATGAGAGTGCACATACAACAAAAATATGAGAATAAATGAGAATGTACATACAACAAATACATGAGGATGAATGAGTTTTTTTTGTTTTTTTTTTGAATTTCGCACAAAGCTACTCGAGGGCTATCTGTGCTAGCCGTCCTTAATTTAGCAGTGTAAGACTAGAGGGAAGGCAGCTAGTCATCACCACCCACCGCCAACTCTTGGGCTACTCTTTTACCAACGAATAGTGGGATTGACTGTCATATTATAACGCCCCCACGGCTGAAAGGGCGAGAATGTTTGGTATGATGGGGATGCGAACCCGCCACCCTCAGATTACGAGTCGCACACCTTAACACGCTTGGCCATGCCGGTCCAGGATGAATGAGAGTGCAAATACAACAAAAACATGAGGATGAATGAGAGTGCACGTACAACAAAAACATAAGGATGAATGAGAGTGCACATACAACAAAAACATGAGGATGAATGAGAGTGCACATACAACAAAAACATGAAGATGAATGAGAGTGCACGTACAACAAAAACATAATGATGAATGAGAGTGCACATACAACAAAAATATGAGGATGGATGAGAGTGTACATAAAACAAAAACATGAGGATGAATGAGAGCGTATATACAACAAAAATATGAGGATGAATGAGAGTGTACATTCAACAAAACATGAGGATAAATCAGAGTACACTTACAATAAAAACATGAGGATGAATAAGAGTAGATATACGTTAACATCGATGCTCTTTTTTCTTCAGTTTGTTGTATTTTTATTAACAAACGTAAAAATAAAAAAGTTCATTGTGGTAAATGAAATGATTTCATCTAAGTAAAAATTTTTCTAATTTTTTTGCCAAATATATAATAATTGGTCAAGAAATCATGTTTTATTTAGACTTTATCTACTATCCTCTAAATATATCAGACATTTTACGACATCCGCAAGAGAATAAAGACTGTATAAGAAGTTGGTTAGTCAGCACACACATATTTTATTACATCAACAGATGGGAAAGGTCACAATACGACAAAAGATATAAAATGATAAAATAGTAAAGGAATGAATATTCTAAAGTAGAGACTGGTTTTATTTCTGAGATTTGCCAATATCATGGAAGCTCTTTGTCATCATCTGGACAGTATTTCGTCTTGTTATCTGATGAGTTAGTCCAGTGTTTTCCAAACTTTAAATAACAGCATCCCCCTAACTCAGCAACGTTTTTGTTGTACCCTTTCACATTAAAATAATTTTCGCAAGTTATAGCGATGTAATCAACAATTTGTATCTGCTTTAATACTTCTTTAATGAAACAGTGCTTGTAATGAGTGAGTAATTGCGAGAGCAAAAATTATAACAAATTTATATATGTGTTAGGTCGTTATCGTCTCCAATTCTTCTGTTTCTTAAATATTATTTGACGTCTCTCCCGCCAAACCACGGCGCCCTCATCCACCAGTAGAAGTCACTAGGGGATATTCTTCACAATTTGGGAAAACTAAGGTAATTCATTAATTATGAATTACAACAGTTAAGAAGTGTATAAAAGCTAATACTATGTGTTGATTGGTTGCATAAATATATGACTAATGAACTTTTGGCCAACTGGTTTAATTGAAAGTCAAAGGAGAGCTAGTTTAGTGAGATGAAATTGAAACTACCGCTTTATCTCACTCCGATCTTTAAAAGGAAGAAAGGGCTGAGAGTAGTTGTTTGGTTACTGAGGACGAACAAGATGAGGAAGCACTGGATCTAGAGGAGAAAATCAGCTCCATTGGTCCACAGAACTGCCAAATACAGCCTTTTAATCAATATAATAGTTAAGTGGAACACCTAAGAAATAAAAGAAAATCACATTGTTTGCTTTCTGATTTTTTTACGTGGTATTGAAAAGTGCAATACTTGCACTATATCATGAAATTACCACTTTATTACCAGAAATACAACAGACATGTGATTGGAAACCGACACTGAAAGGATGTGATTTTTTCTTTCTTAATTATGAAGTGATCCTCATCATGTAATGTATAGAATAAATCGTGTGATTTCCACTTCACTACCACAAGACTGAAGTGACTTATTCATTACCAGTTTGGAGAATTGTAGATAATAACTAGAAGTCTAAAAATTCAATTGAAATGGTGATGCGGTCTTTGTTTTTGAGTTATTAAGTGGTATTGTAATGTATAGTTATGTTGTATAGTTTATGATTATCACTTGGTAATCTGTATTTAGGATTGTTTGTTAATTAGAAGAGAAAATGGAGTGAAATGGTTTCGCAAAACTTACTTTCCCAGTTATGGAGAAGAGTTTTACTAAAAGGGATATCCATAAGATATAGGACGATATGTGTTTGGTTGACACAGCTAGGACAGCTCTTTCAGTATGCTAAGAAATAATAAAAAAAGTACAGGTCAATACAGGTAAAACACACGTTTATGATAAACACTTTATATTTATTTGCCTGAAACTTTAATAGCTTTAACGTTAATTCAGTTTCTCCTGGATATAACTTAACCTAGGTTTAAACCAATTTGAATTGCGATAGCATTATTTCCAGTACATTCTATACACCGGACTGAATTTCTTTGTGCGTGAAATTCATAATACAGTTTAGCAATAATGTATAATTTACATGTGTTTTTTTAATTTTGAAAATGTGATGTCAACAATAAATTTTAAGTTAAAAAGCCAATAAGTGCAGACTTAGAAACCAAGACTTTCTGGCTAATAATATGTCTTTTTCCTTTATCATTATTTTCATTCAACTTCTGAGGTTCCATACTGGCACACCGGCATTGTATGTCTGCAAATTTCCAACACTACAACCCGGGTTTCGAGACCCGTGCCTAACAGAGCACATATATCCTATTATGTAGCTTCGTGTTTAACTTCAAACAATCAATCGACATTTAATGTTAAATGTATAATTAGCATTATTTTTTCCAGCCACCCCTTTTCAAAAGTGACGCTTTCAGTTTTGCATTCACAAAATTCCATTGACAAATTTGGCGCGTAGGTTATGCTCAGAGGTTGAGTCACGTTCGTGCGATTAACAATACTTAGTTGTTAAAATCTACTTGTGTGCGTGGTCAACTTGAGAGCAATATTAAAAACCGTTTAATAGTTAAACTTGAGGATGGCAGACCGAAGGTTAAAACAAATAAAGATAAAAACGGGTGTAGTTAAAAGGTAAGAATTAATATTTTGAAAAAGACTGTTTTGAAGTTAGTGTACTTAGTTTAAGTAACGTTATTTCATTGTGTTGATCATTTCAGTTTTAGATTAAAAATGTATACTAGTTTAAGCCTAATACTTCCACTAATAATAATGATTTAAAATACTGTTATAGTTAACATTAACATACCAGTAACATGCTAACTTTTTTAACGTTCATACAAGGAAATTCATGAATTATCTACTTAAATTTAAAATGTAATTTGAAGTCCTTGTACAGGAGTAAATATTCGTCCGATTCGTAATATCTTAAAAAGGCACGAAAATAATTTTGATTTATTAAAATTTTGGTAAGAATTTTAGGTCATAGAAAAGAAGGTGAAAAAAATTTAAGATGAAAATGTGAAGAGAGAAACAGTGGGCAGCTTAGGGTTCATTGTTCTACTGAGCCATTTTTGTTCCAAAGTTCCTACATTAACAATTCATACGTCGAAGAAGTCTTGATCTAGATATATATTCTTTGTGATGTATGTGGTTCATAAAACAAGAGAAATATTTTGCATTTTTGCAGTGAAATCATGTATTTCCATATCCATGTTTTAATTTATGAACAAAAAATATATATGTTTCTCATTTAGTACTCATTTTCTGATGAATTTGAAATGTTATTAATGTCTGCAATTCTTTTCACATAAATCAGTCTTTATCATGTTTAGGTTGAACAAGTATATTTAAATCTGTAAAGTTTTAAATTGTATATTATTTTGATGTTCTCATTATGAAATATTTTGTGTAGGTTCTTGCATTACACCATTAACCTTTGTTTGAAACTGTATATTGGTCATTACTTTTGTACATGTATTTGTGGGTTTTCACTTTGCTTATCTCAGAAATGTTTAACAGTAATTATTGCTTTCTTCTTGATATTTTTTCCCTGAAAATTGACTTCTCTTTAATTTTGTAAACTTTTCTAGGTTGTATGTGTAATCTATAATTTCAAGTAACATAGTTTATTAAAAATCTAAACAGTAATTGTTCCTAATGTCAGCACTTTTGACCAATGTGTGTTATTGTTTCTAATAAAAAATAATGTAGTTGTTGTTAATTGACTCAGAATTATGATTGGTCTAGAGACTGCTTGTTTGGTTCTTGCATCTTGGTTTGTTTACATATTTTATGAGTTTAATGTTGGTTTCCTGGTAGTATTTATTTTTTTAAAACATTTCCTCAGACCTGTAAGTATCTCTTTTATTTTCCACAAATATTTTTTACTTCATGATCAAAATGTTTCTTGCTGTGGTTTTAATTGCAGCATAATTTTTCAAGTTAGTCAGATATCTAACTTACCTTTTTAGTTTTACATGTGTTGTATACAAGTGATTTCTTGGCTTTGGAAAAACAGTCATAAATGACTTATAAGAATGAGTTCACGATTGTTTTGTTTTATATTTGTTGTGAAATTTATCTGAATATCGATGATTTCTATGCCATTGGCTAGTTTAGTGTGTTCATGTAAGAAATAATAATAACTGTACCTGCCTTCCTTACGTAAGACAGGTATAACAAAATGTAAACGTTGACAAATCTTTCTTAATGTTTGTACATAATTCTTGTTACCAAAAACCTTTATAGGATAATTTTTTTTTTTAAATTCTTGTATTTGATCCCAGAAATGTTGTTAAATATTTTTTTCATTTACTATCTTTTGTACTTTCTATTTGTTGAAAAGATTACTTTCATATCATCCTCAACAATTAGAGTTTTTACCATGGTACTTTTAATTGTATTTCAAGCTCATTATATTCATTGCTGTGTCTTCTATCTTATGATTTATTTTTAAATTTACCTGTATGTTAACCATTTGATTTGGTTTTTGTCACTACTTCTTGAGATGTAAAACTGTACAACTTAAAACATATAATTTGGCAAGCAAGTATGTTTGATTCCCATCAGTGCAAGTATTTGAAACCATCGAGTATTATACTTGTATTTATTAAATGGAAATTGGTTCTTTATTTGGAATAAAAGTCTTTATTACCTGATAATATGGAGAATACCAAAGTTCCATTGACTGTGATCACCAGGAGAGCTGGAAGAGGTTGACTGATTGAACTGAATGGACAACTCTTCCATCACGTGATATTCCAACCTACATACTCTTGGAATTGTAGTGTTCATGTTTGTCTCTATGTTTATGTGTAAGACTGAGTCTTTCTCTGATAACACATCAGTTCTGCATAAATGAATATATTATGTGGTACTGAACTGTTCTTGAGTCACAGAAGATTGTGTTTCTAAAACCAGAGAAAGAATTATATTACTGAAGTAAAAGTTTAATTAACAAGGGGCGTCAGTTCCGGATACCTCCTTGCTAATCTGGAATCCACAGTGATATTTCTATCAACTGCATTTCATAATATTTTAAATCAACATCATTTAGGTGTGCATCAACAAGAGTTGTGTAAAATAATTTCTTAATGTTGTGATTGAATGGAAATTTGTATAAAAAAATAATAAGGTAATAGAAATTAGGGTTTTCAAATATACAGGGCTGCAAATGTAAACTTTATAAAAGTTGTTTTGGTTTTAATAACAGTTTTTTCATAATTCAGCTATGCTGATTTTGAAAAAAATAATAATTTTTCTCTTTCATGTAAACTATTAGATTAAATTATTATTTCATTTACTGTAATGAAAATTTTTTATGTTTGGATTCTAGAATGATTGGTAAGATTTGTGTCAATGGTTGGTCTACATAAGTATGTAGCTAGACATTATCAACATTTTAAGCATAACAAAATACGATTCAGTTTCAATTAAAATGATTCACATATGTAAAAATACATGACATTTTGTGAAAAATCTGTGCATGATGGAGAACAAATTAATATCGTGTTTGGTTACTGTGTACATGGAACACTGTTGAAAATGTAAAAAAAAAAACTTCATGACAATAAGTCACTGCAGGCCTGTGTTATTACTGTTTTCAGTTATTTCAACTATGTGTGTCTTGCACTAATAATGGATCAACAAGCCTGTTAAATAATTAGAAATTATAATCACACAACTTTACTTGCCAATGCCAGGCATATCTTGTCCAGATATGTTTTTTATTTGATTTTTTTTTTTTTTTGTACAAGTTCCTCTTAGGGGCTAACGTATGTAGTCTCGAAAGTTATTGTGAAATTTAAAGAAAAAACTGTTGCAGATTTGGAAGTAATTTTTCTCATTATTATAGAAGGGGGACACATGAATCACCTGAATGAAATTAGAACATGGTATAATATAGTGTGTGTTGAGTACCCAGTAATGTTGTTATTTGACTTTTACCCAGTCCACACATTATAAAGTATAGTAAGCCAATTCTCCATAATTCTGTTACTTGTACATTTCAAAATTTGTAGCCTAATTATGCACAATAAAACTTATTATGCTATACTGTAGGTTAGACTTCTATTGTTTCGGGTAGTACATCCACTGCATTCAAAAATATAAAAACATAACATTAGCATTTTATAAATGATTCTAGTTACAATTTATTCAGATCTTTGCATCTGCTGTGTGTTATTTTGACTTGTGTATTTTACTGTATTAAATGCAGTTGGTTTTAACAGTATTTTATTTATTGCACTATAGGTAGTGCTAAATAATATAAGGACAAAAATTGGCCCTTACAGGTTGCCCTTGTGCACCAACCCTAGAGAAAGTAAAAATTGAACTCACTTTTTATTTTTTCAAAAAGTCGTGAATTCTTTCATACACTCCAGATTTTACAACTGCTGACAGTAATTCATTCTATAAACCATTCACGTTCTTAGAAAAATAATGGTTTTAACTGAAACGTAGCTAGTATTTCCTGATATCTTTTCTTCAAACTCTTTTAAATTAACTGCATCCATCACATCTAAAAGGTTAACTTCAAGTGACTAATGCTGCTGTTTGAACTACCCGTTAGTCATCCTGGCGAGTTATTATTATGATTTTGCTACATGTCTTTTAAAACCTTTTTATAACTTTCTTTTTTGAAAATGTCCATAATGTCAAATAACTCAGAACCAGGACTGCAAAGGCCAACTTCCAATGACTGATGGTAGTTTTTGTACTTACCTGTTAGTCTTCCTGGTGAGTTTTATAATTATTACAGTTACTCTACAGAAAGTTCTTTACAACTTGAATTGCTGTGGTTTTTCTCTTGATGTTGTAGACCAGATGTAAACATTGGTTTTATGCTATTTATGGGTTTTTTTAAACTTTATTTTGTTTACCTTAATTTCCTTTTATGAATGTTACTAAATTTACTTTTAACTTTTTACCAGATGTTTGGCACAGATAGCCTAGCTGGTTTATGCCATAAAACACTAAACCAACCACATCTAAATGCAACCCATTCCAGAGGCCAGTTATCCTGTTAAAAAGAAAGCTGTTTTAGCTCAAGATCACTTTTCCCTGCCACCCCCTAATCTTACTATTCTCCCAACTAAACATTAAAAAAAATCATGTATCCATTCCTTTAATCTTACACATACCAATGACTCCTCTCTAACTTTTCTTTTTTTCAAGAAAAAAGTTTCCGAGATTTTAACCTATCCTCATGGCCACATTTCTATCCCAAGTATTACCCAAGTATCTGAATCCTTTCCAATAATGCAAAGTTCTTTCTGAGGTAAGAAACTTAAGACACACTGCTCCAGATTTGGCCTAACTAATGATCTACATAATTACATTGTAATGTCTGTAGACATGTAATCAGTATTAAGGTTATTCCCTTTTTTGTGTGTGTGTGTATATATTCAAGAAACGCATCCAGTTGGAAAATGTATTTATAGCACAGTAACCTAGTTAATATTTTATAGTGTGAGTAACACAACAGTCAGGGGAGAAAGTAAATAGCACTTAATAAATAGAATCAACTAATATTCTACTTAGTAACATAACAGATATGTCGGAACCTTTTTCCTTTTGCATATAATTTAATGTTCAACAAAAGGGCAGTTCATGAACTATGGTTGGGTTACTTGACTTCTAGTGATGGTGAATGATTATTGTGACTTATCAAATGTTGCTTACTGGCCAATTGATGGAAGCAGGAGATAAATGACCATGTTGCTTTGTTTGTTTTGGAATTTCGCACAAAGCTACTCGAGGGCTATCTGTGCTAGTCGTCCCTAATTTAGCAGTGTAAGACTAGAGGGAAGGCAGCTAGTCATCACCACCCACCGCCAACTCTTGGGCTACTCTTTTTACCAACGAATAGTGGGATTGACCGTCACATTATACGCCCCCACGGCTGGGAGGGCGAGCATGTTTAGCTCGACGCGGGCTCGAACCCACGACCCTCGGATTACGTGGTGGAAAGGCCTAACGTGCTTGGCCATGCCAGGCCGACTATGTTGCAAATGAGACTAGGCATAGTCAAATTCACAGTTATTAGTATAATGCTAAATTAAAATTTTCATTAGACTCAGGATTGTTACTGCCTGATTTATATTATCCTAAATCATTTGTATACAAAAAGACAGAAATCTTCCAGGTAGTTATAAAACCTAACTTTGTATTAAACATTTCATATTAGAGACATTATTACAATTGTATCAATATATATTTAAATGTACAAGAAAACACCACACCATACCCCCACCCCATGACTATATTTTTAATTACAGTGCATACTTTCTACTTTACACACCTCAATTTTTTTTCCCCTAGTCACAAAAAGGAAAAAGAAATGCTAGAATTGCTTGTTAGGTGCTAAAGTATGCACAGTTTCTTTGCTAATGAGAGAGTGAATGACATTGAAAATTTAAAAATTAAGGAAGCATTCTAAAAAGTATAAAGACTCGTCCAGTTATTTAGGAATAGAAATTGGCATGGCCTTTTCAGGAGTCCATCAGTAAGCTGGGTGTGGTCATGAATTACTTGATAGTGTCCAGTGCTTAAAAGTAAATTACTTGTACATGTATTTGGAGAAACAGATGAGTTGTTTGGACTACATCTGTGAGGCAGTTTTCAGGTTGTGGTTAAATGAAATATATGTTAGAGATGCAATCTACTTGTGCAGTATGATGGTTTTGGAATCTAAAATATTTCATTAAATATAATCTCAACCAAACTTATGATTAGGGAATTACAAAACCTATGAATAAATAGGTTAATGATACATGTATGGCAAAGAATATATTGGTAAAATAAAAGGACTTTGATCACAAGTTAAACAATAGTTTTGAAAATAAAAATAGGTTTAAGAATTAGTTTAACTGCTGTTACTCTAATAATAGAAATACTTAGGAAAACAATGGGTGAGTTTAGAGGTCTTAACGTGAAATGGAGTATGATTCAGTGAGAATAACCAAAAGTCTCTGTGACTATGTCGGAAACTTTATAACAAAGAATTGTTTTAATTGGCACAGATGACCCAGAGTGTAACTTTGATTTTAACAATAAGCATTACTGAGAAATGGTTAGATTTTGAAAATGTTTATAATAGGAATTATACTCCAAGCTGTTAAGTTACTTAATAGTGACTGACTTCTAAATCAGGGTGGAATAGACACTACGTTTTGCATAAGGGCTGAGATGTATTATTAACAATTATTCAAGAGTAAATTGTTTTGGTTTTTTTTTGTTAATAAACTGCTTTTAATTTTGAATAGGTGCATTTCTAAAAAGAAGAAACATATATAGAAACAAGGAAAATCAAACTTAATTATTGTACTGAGGGCACAGAGAAGAATCAAGATTAAATATAAATTTATCAAGTTTGCACAGCTAAATAAGATAATAGGTTTACAGAATTACCAGAAACTAGGAATATGACTTTTAAAGAAAAGTGGGAAATCAGAAAGGGCTAATGAGAAATAGTTTGCTGATGGTAATGGAGCTTAGAGCAAAGCTTTTTTTAACACTAGAACCACCAAAAATCAGTCAGTTTGATTATTTTCAGTTTAAATATCCAAATAGTTACATCTATGAAAAATGCATAGTTATCCATTTATGACTTTTCTTAAATCTAAGTATTAAATTCTGTGATGGTATTTGAAAAGTACAATCACAAAAGTAAAAAAAAAATAAAAAAAAATCACTAAACCTTTCTGTTTAGAGCTGCCAAAGTTTGTGTTTTCATTTCTGACATTACAAGTGTCACTACTTTTTTATGTTGCAAATAGCCTGTAGTTTCAGTATAAGACCTTAACAGCTCTTTGATTACACTATCTTTGTACTTTGGCCCTTGAAGTCTCAAAATAAGTAAAGATGTGTGCTCATCTGTAGATTTAAGTACCTATCAGCTTAGCCCACCTGTAATCCTTTCAATTTTTTAGAGAGGTGGTGCCAATTGTCTAGCAATTTGAGCATATATTGTTACAGAGACACTGAAAGTAAGTTACTTGAAACTCAAAATCTGTTCAACAAGTAATTGAGATGCTCACAACTTTGTGAGAAAGTTACTCAGGAAATGCAAGTGAGCATGCATGCAGTTAGTCCTGTATTTGTGAAATAGCACTACAAGTGAAAGTGAGGAAAACGTTGCTATTGCAACAGCAGCTTTCTAGATATAGAGAAGGTTTTAGCAATACTTAGGAATCCTCTGCAGTGCCAAACACAGCAACTTCAGCTGTATCACCAGTACAGACAAACATTTATGAACTATTTGGGAATTTGTAAATTCCAATCTTGAGGCTGTAGGAAGACAGGCTTCACAAAAAGTTTTGGCAAAAATTTGTGGTCTTGCACAGTATGTGAAATGAGACCTTTCACTGTTCTTACGGTTTTGTCATACAGTTTGTTTTCATTGTTTTTGTTTGGCATCTTGGTTTTGTGTCTGATAGTTTCCTAGTCCTAACAGTTCTTGGCTGACATTGGGTCTAACCTAAAACTTGGATGCATTGATGTTAATGTTAAAGCTAATATTAGTTTTGGGCCTACATTGGTCTGTTTCAGCTATTCCTTTCCAGACACATTTTTTATGTAGTTAATTAACCTAATTAAACACTATGCTGTAAAGTTGCTTAAGATATAGATCTAATATTTACCATTTGTATTTTCAACAAGTTTCATACATTCACCATTGCCATGGTGTCCACAAAGACAAAAATTGTGGTTCCTCTACCCTTAATTAATGCCTATATGATAGTCTCATAGGCTATAAGCCTTATTAGGAGACAGCAGAATGGCCACCACCAGTCAGTAAATATCAGATGTACAGTGTAGAAATGATATCACACTAAACAATTCCATAACCCTTTACATTATTTATATAAGGCTGAAAACCATGAATTTTTGAATGGTATATACTTAAGTAAGGTACCATATAGAAAACTATTTTATGAAAGTAAGTCTAGCAAGGTTTTGTCTGCTGTCAACAAAATGAAGTACTAGTTTCAAATTCTGTAGACCTTAGTGTTGATTAGACCATTGTAATCAGTAACACATAGGAGGCATGTGTGCTCATAATTGTTATGTACTTCAATTGTAATTCCTATTTTTGCCTAAAATTATTTATTTTTATTAATTTATTGTAAAAGCGTTTTAGTGTTTCGGTTTTTTACTTTTAACTATACTGTTTTTGGGTTTGTTTTATCTTTATTTATTTATCAAGATTACTGTTGTAAAATTTAATGCTTAGACTGAATGAAAAACGTTTCTGAAATTAAAACTGTTCTTGAGATTGTATTTTATACTTGAAGCTTTCTGAAGAAGGGGACTCAGTGGTGGAAAATATTTGTTCATGGGTAACTGGTTGGCAGAACTGAAATTACAAGTTGTTGACTTGTTCATTTTGTAGAATGAATAACAGTTACTATTATGTAGTTAATACATAAATAAAAGCAGTTATGAAAAGATCTGTTAACATCATTGGTGAATTTTGTTAAAAACTTGTATTTTGTAGTTCTTTGATTTATTTAACATATCAAGCTAGTTATTGTATTTGCCAATTATTTTCATTTAAATGTTACCATGCATTTGGAAAAGTTTTTTTAAGAAAGACCTAGTACTTAGTAAACATTGTGAAATATGTTTTCCATGTACAGATTTCTTTTTACACCTTTTTACTGATGGTTGGATATTTATATTAAAGTCAGTTTGAATATGCAAATTGGGAATGGCATAACAGTCATGGCTAACATAAAACTGTAGTGTAATGAAAGCCATCAGAACTACATTTTCAAATTGTTTGGATATTTCAGAGAGAATGTGATACCACTGAAAATTGATCACTCTTGTGAATGGTATAAAACAACCTTTTACAATGTAAAATATTCAAACACTTGGATTGTTCGGATGTGTAAGATGGAGGTTTTGAATTTCCAAGATAGCAGTACCTCTTTTACTTTGTACTAGAGAACAGGAGAAAAAGGATGAAGTTGGAGATCTTGGATCATCTAGAAAACAGACTTGCAACAAGTTGTAACCCAGGTATGGTAAGCAAAATACAGCATCTTATAATAGGTAAGAATCCACAAACACAAGAATCAGTAGGAAAATCTGTTCAGATGGTCCAAGTAACAGTATGGAACACAGTTAAGATTTCTGTCTTGAAGTGGTATAAGTTGCATGTACACAAGTTGCTTTCACAACATGTCTGTTTTATTCTCTCATAAATTAAGCAGCTTGAAAATGAAATGAGTGTTTGTGCTACTTTATACAAAAAGATAGTGGTGAAGCTACCTGGATTTCTGTACAATGAATTTTTCAAATGACAGACTGTTATTTTCATACACTAGGTAAATAATGGAATGCTATGAGGGGAGAGTGTTGCACTTTAGACATAACAGCCTTTTGCAAATCAAATTGTGCTGAAGTGTTATTGACAAGATGAGCTGTCATCAGATAGATGATGACATGATGTAATAAAATGAGCTTTTTAAGGCTTTAAAATATTTGATGATGGAATAGGCAAAGATCACAACCAAATTGTGCTTTTGGAACTATTATCATAATTCATGAACATGTGTCTTGACAGTTTTTTTTTATTACAGGTAAGTAGAATATTGTGTTACAACAAGAAGCAAGTATGTTTCTTAATCCTGTGTGCATTTCTATGTATTCAGAAATTTGGAAACAGTTTGATTAAATTAACTGTTCTCACCATTTTTAAATGATTACCCTATTTTTGTGTTGCCTGTAGAATACATGATATAAGTATTAAGATGTGTAGTGACTTTCATTACCCATGACAAACATCTACAGTAATCTTGAAAGTTACTGTTTTTTAATAAAGTGCATCAAATTTTTACCTATTGATTAAAATTCATATTTTGCCTTTAGATTATTCAAGGAGAAAGGAATGTATGAGAAGGAGGCTGAACAAGAGAGAAATAAGTTAGAGAAAATGAAAGCTGAGGGTAAAGATGAATATGATATTAGAAAACAGGTAATGCAGAATTTTTAACTTCTGAATGCCAAGTCTGTATAATGTTTCTGTATCATAATTTGAGATGTTTATGAGCCTGCTAGGTACATGTATTTTGTGGTCAAATATCCTGAAACAGTTTAGGGTTCTCTTTCCTCAACCCATGGTGACGAGAAACTCACTTGAAGTAAAAGTATATTCTCAAGATGGTTGGTATGGGTATTAAAACATTAATTAAAATCAACTGTCTTGATGTGTAATTGTGTTATCTAAGTAGATAAAGTACAAATTCCAGGGTAATGGAGATATACATATATCAGGTGCTTTATGTAATCTAAATGATGACACAACCATATTCATACAGTAAAGGTTGTTGTCTCTTTACCTGCTTTGTGAACAAATATTTGCCAGTATCTGCTCATCATATTCAGTGTTGAAAACTGTTTTGTTCTACTTAGAGCATCCAAAGTAGAATAATGCCTTAGCAGTTGTTTGGTATCATTCTTTGTAACTTTATTAATTTTCTGTTTATCCATATAGAACATTGTGGAACCAGTTTTCTTCCTCAAAATCACAGTAGTTGGTGTCAGTTTAACAGTACGTGGTTCTATTGCTACTTGTTCTTTATACCTGCTATTTCTTTGAAAGCTTCAGGCTTTTTTGCAAATGTGAGTCATTTGGATATCTGGGTCTGCATTTCCATTATCAATATTCTGAGATATTTGTTTGGCTTAAGTTATGAGGTCCACTGGAGAAGTTACCTTCTTATTCCATGAACAACTCAATCTCTGACATTGTTCAGCAGTAAAAACTCCATATAACACTTACCATAAGGTGGTGAACTTCTTTATGTAAGGACTTGACCTCAAATAATTTTTAATGTAGACATAAAACCTGTAAATTATCACAAATTGCAGTTTACTATCCAGATTTGACTTAAATTTTATGGTTCTAATTTTTTTTTTATTTTTCAGATCCATGAGAGTTCTTCCAAATATCAATTCTTTGTGATGTACTCAAGACAATTTCCTAATCTTTACTAAATCAGGTCAAACTATTATAGCTAATAGTTTCTCATAAATAAACCTGTAGACTGTTTTCTTTAAATAATGAACTTCTTATTTTTCTCAATACAAATGGAAAAAAAATCTCGGGTGGTCTTCAGATACAGCTAAATAATTGTTTCTTATGTTTGGTTATCCTTTTGTTTTTCCTTTGATGTGATTAAGCTCAGACTTATCCTTTGATTATTGTCTCTGTGGTGATTTGACAGCTGCTGATTCCTCACAGTTTTGGTTGTAACGGCCATGTTTACCCAACTTATAACATCCCTTTTTCTGACATTCTTTGGGAGGAGTTGTTATTCTCTTGACATTCTGATAATTAGTTATCTAACTAATCCTTTCACTTCTTGTAAACTGTCATCGATGGGAATTGATGTTTCCACACTGTTTGATCTAGTGATCTCATAATGTTTTTATGTGGGACTTTGATAGATTCAAACTGTATCTCTAAATGGAGAACTTCCTTTGTTAACCCCGAAGATGACCTAAGAAGGTCAAAATGTTGTTCTCTGCTTTATTAGAAAAAGTGTTAACAGCCATACCAGTCATCCCAAGGTATATTTTTGTTCCTCTAGAGATGTACATCTACTTTGCTTTAACCTAATTTTGATACCCTCTGTTATTGTTATGTCACCCACAAATTGGTCATATGCTAACAAATCTATCATTTGATGTGGAGCATCTTAGTGAGATAATTTGGTGTTTCCAAATGTTCTACAAGTTGGACTAAAGCCTCTTGTTTCCTTTGTACCCTGTTACAGAACGTTTTGGTTAAGGGAGCTACTGAAAGTTAATAGTTGTGGCTCTCATCCTGAATGCTACTTAGCACCATTAAATTTTGTACATTTAAATAGCTACAAAGATGAATGGCTTGTTCTTCATTGTTCCATCTGTTTATTCAGGATATCATTTCAAATTAAGTTTGGTCGGCCTTCCATGATACCTCTTTATCATAATCTAAGGGGCAATGTTATGGGATTAACCTAATTAGTTCAGGAACTAGACTTGGTAGTGATATAGCTGTATTAGTCCAATAATAAAGTAATTGTTTTCTTTAACACCTGTTAGAACAATTTTTGCCTGTAGCCTAACTTCGAATGCAAAAGTGTTCCACAAATACTACTATGACTACCATAGTTCTAACACACTAATGACATCTAACAAAAATTTTCTTGATTAACCCTTTCACAACTGGTCAGGGTATAAAGCCTATGTCGGCCAAACATGGTCAGGTGGTTATGGCACTTGACTCTGGGGGGTCACGGGCTTGAATCCCCATCACAACAAACATGCTTGCCCTTTCAGCTGTAGTCAATCCCACTACTCATTCAAGAGTTGGCAGTGGGAGGTGATGACTGGTTGCTTTCCATCTAGTCTTAAACTGCTAAATTAGAGATGGCTATTGCAGATAGCCCTTGTATAGCTTTTAGCAAAATTACAAAAACAAAAAGGCATGTCATTAAGTTTGTTGACATACATTCAGAATTGTATTAAACTGCTATTTTATGAATTTGTGTCGGTAAGTTTGGAATCAAATTTTAGATTACAATTTGAACTTTAGTATTATATATAAGTTACTTTCTTAATTTAAATGTCAATACTGGAAGAACAGCTAAATATAGATTTTAGTTAGTCACATGGTACGTTGAATGCAACACTGTTTAAAATTAAATGTTTGTGATGTCAAAATACTAAGTCTATAGGTTTGTACAAATTATGAGCTGAAATTACCAATATTACTAAGCTAGAATACAAAATAAGAACCTCATCTTTTTATTTTGCTGAGATACTGAATCAAACATAGTGGTGCTGTTCACCTCTTTCTATTTTTGGAAAAAGTTCCTTATATATACTTACTTCAATAACCAATCAACAGCTTTGAATGTCCTCTAAGGGGTTTTCTCAACCATTTTGTGCTGTGAAAAGGTTATCTCATTCAAACCAAGATTTCAAGGACGTAGGTTGTCTTTTGTCTACTCAAAGTTTCATATATTTTTAATGCCAAACTTAATAAATTATAATGGAATTCTGTGGTATCAGTATAGTTATTTATGATTTTTTTTTTGGTTATTTAGTTGCTCATTGGTTATTTAACCTAAAAGATTTTGTTAGATATCTTCCATTTCCAAAATTTTAAAAGGCTTAGCTACCAAGTTCAAAGGTTGTAGTGAGAAGAGATAATTGTTTGCCTTACTTCCAGATTTATTGTTCTGTGTTGTAAGAAAATTATTGAACTTAATTTAAATGTGATTGTACATAACAAAATACTAGTCCACTAAAACACAGAGAATACTAAAGGTCAGTTTTATGTTATTGGATAAGTGGCATGAGTACTCATGCACTACATCAATGCAAGTTATGAAAAGTTAGCTAGACATGACTGGAAGGTCAATGTAATAAAAAAATAATAAATATATACGTAAATATATAGCATTATGAGACTTAAGCTACTTAGGCTAAACATTTATATTTTCGTGTTATAACCTAGTCATTCTAATGTGAAAAAAGCATAATTTATATTTGTTTCCTAATTTTTATGTGATGGTTATGAGTTTAGTTAAGTAACAAATCCCACAATGTTAGAGTATAGAAACTAACAAAATATGAAGTGTTACTGAAAGTAAACCTTTTAAATGTATTTACGAGGTTTTAGAGATTACAGAAATGATATGAGATTTTTGAACAAAGAATTTTTTTTTATCATAATGTGAAATCCCCTTGCACAACTTAATGAGTCTTAATATTTTCACAGACAAATCTTTAGTAAAAATATTTCATCAAAAAATTTGATTTTTTGTGTACAAGAATATTTTATCTTTACTAAACAGTTACCACATTTTATAAAGATACACATGTTGTATCAAAAGTCATAGTGCAAATACTTAGTGTGCAAGTACGTAGATGAACTTGTATATTATACTGAGGCTATTGTGAAAGGGTTAATTATATGTATACCTCTCTATAGGTATCATGTCCATCTGGGGCATTGGTGAGCATGGTTTTTCATTGATCCCTTATCAGTTGCTCTTGTCATTTCTGTAGTGCTAATTCTTAGTTCCTTGACAGTTTTTGATAGCAGCATCTGTCTTTATCATCCTTTACTTTTCTTTCTGTGAACTTTTCCTGCTAGGCCTGACATGGCCAGGTGGTAAGGGTGCTCAAATGCCAATCTGCAGCTCCCAGGTTTGAATCTTCTGTCCCACCAAACATGCTCACCATTTTATCCTTGGAGACTTTATCAATCTCACAATTCATTGGTAAAAGAGTAGTCCAAGAGTTGGTGGTGGATAGTGATGACTAATTGCCTTCCTATTAGTCTTACTCTACAAAATTAGGGATGGCCAAAATGGATGTTTCTCATGTAGCTTTGCACAAAATTCACAAAAACAATTTTACTAATTAAAATAATGTTTTCAATCTCCCCTTTTTTCTCGTGCTATGTCCTATAAAATTCTGTTGTCACTTTGTTAACCAAGTTTCTTCATTGTTGATGATATTGTCCCACATTTGGGACCATAAAGAAGAATTGGGTGTGCCTAGCACTGTAGAACTCTCAATTGTGTTTCAGTTGTCAATTCGTTCTTCTAAGTGTGTATCTCCCTCTCAAATAACAGTAATTACAGAATTCCTTCTATAATTCTTGAAGTAACTGAATATGCAAAACAAATCTCCCCTAAAACACTGAACTCTTAAAATTCATTAATTACTCATTTTTAAATAAGGTACCCTCATCTGGATATTGAATATAGCTTTTGAGTTATTGCATGATCATCAGCTTACAACAAAATGAAAATGAAAGTAATTGGAACATTAGTTTCAGTATGGTACTTCCCTCCACTAACAAGATTAGTCATTTCTGGCCTGTACTACACTCTGTATGCAAACTTCTTCCTTATGCATGCCACAAGCCTTCTGCTCCTCCCTCTTCATTGGAATCTAATGATTCCAATAGTACAAATCATCATGTGTCACTTCTCCATCAGTAGGAGTGCAGCATACTCACTTGATATGTGGACACCCTCTACATGCCTCTGTTGAACTACAAGTTCTTATTTTGTAGCACTTATGCAGGGAAATGTTTTATTGTTTCAAGTTTTATATTCAGCTTTAGTATACTTGTACAGTAGTTTTCATTTCAATTATGTACAAGTTTACTCAGACTGTTTCTTCATGTTGACTTGATCCCAGTTTATTACTTTATTTATAATTTTGATTTTTGGTTGACTCTTCATGATTATGAATTCTGAAGTTCATGTTACCACTTTGTGGATCACACCTGCAACTAGTGTTGTGTCATAGACCTCAGGTGCAGGCAACCTGGTGAGAGTCTTGTCAACATGTATGTGCAGGGAGATTGAACATTACATGGTTCAGTCTCTATATATGGACCTCGTTACACTTCCTCCCAAATATCCTGAGCTTATTCAGGCTGATGAAGACTTGGATCACATGTTTCCTTTTCCCAATTTTGCCTTGTGTTCCCACATCCCTTCTGAGGAGTCAATTTGGCCTTCTGTGGTATTTTTTGGATATTGTTTCTCAGGTACATGATGTTTTATCCCTTGCTCCTATTCCCCATGAACTACATCCTTTTTACTAAATGACCAGTTTTCTTATCGTTATTTGGTTTTTGCTTCTGCTCTCCAGAAATTTGGGTAAATGCTGACCAATTTGCCTCTCAATTAAGTGACAGGATTAGCATAGCTTTCCCCCATAGGCCTTGGTTCAGTTTGGTCTTGCATGTTATTGTGCAGAATGTCCTTCTCTAGACCAACAATTGTTAGGTTCTGTTTTCCATGTTTTGGAGGAGCAATCCCCAATCTTCTGTAAATCTGACCCATGCACAATTTCTCAGATTCATCTCATCCTTACAACTCTTATATGGTATCTCTCCACCATCCATCATCTCTCTGAGGTTTTCTGTCAAAATCATGAAGGGTTTTCTGGTAACATCATCTCTTTTCTTTCCTCCACATCGGCTCATTTGTCATCTTCAGCTCTGGCTTTGTATGCATGGTTTCTCTGTTGCTGGCACCTTCTAAGTTGTGATGCGACCTTAACTCTCATCTTATCTTTGTAATTTGTGTGTAGCTCCATTTTTGCAGCATTACATTTTTAACAGATTTCTGAATCCTGTCTTGTTGCCAATTTATTTCAGTTGGAGTCCATTATGGTATCTGCTACAGGCTCCCATTTTTTCCATTCCCAACTCTTACCTGTTCCTTCTTGGGGTGCCTTATCATTTTCTTTGACAACATACATCATGTTGGTGACTGTCCATTGGGTTCTGGTTTGGTGGGTGCATGTATTGCTGATTTTCTTTACTTACGCCATCCTTTCTTCAAGGATCATTGAGTTCTTTGAGTTTTATTGGGAGGATTCATGATCTCGTTTCTTTTCCCACTTCCCATGTCTTTTATACCCATTTACTTCCCACTGCCTCAAGATCCAAGGACTGGCTAGCATCTGTGAGAGGTAGTTTAAGACCTTTTATCTTATTTCAACAAGTCATCAAACCTCTTCTGTATACTAGACCAGTTTTTATTCTAGACTCTGTTGTTCTCTATAAAGCTAGGGAATGGAAGCCTGTCATTGATATGTCCTGCCTCAAGTAATTCATTCAGCTGCCCTGTTTTACCATGTAATAATTTCTCACTTTGTTGTGGGAGTTTCTGGATTGGGATATTAATATAGTCCTCCATTCTCTCACTTTATCTCTGTTTGAACCTATTTCCTTGTGCTCCATGTTTCACCTTTCCTTTAAACCATCTATCCTTCTCTTAGCTTGTGGGCATAGATCTGATTTGTTTTTGTTTTACGATTGCTTTACCCCTACACTTACCTTCTTTATCCATGTTATTTCTTTTTCCCAAAAACCTCAGTGACTTGGAAGGGTAACTTCTTCATTTTGCTGTTTCACTTTCTTTTATTTCTTGTGTTTAACCCCGTCCTGGTCTAGATAAACTTCTACATCTACTCTGTACTTTTCATTGCTGTGTATTTACCACAAGACTTTATTTTCTTTTATCCCTTGGCAGTCTTCCATCGTTCATGATCTAGCCTTTTCTGTCCTCACCAATTAAGTTTGATTCAGTTGACCTATTCCTTCTTGTCTTCTCATAAGATTTGACATCTTTCACTTCCTCTTCTTCAGCCGTTGGAGAAAATTCTACAGTCTGGCATATAGACTACACTTAAAATGTTCATCTTTTAATTTATATCATTATCACAATTTCCTTGTTGTAGGATTTCCATTTTCCACCTGTAGATGTTGTTCATGCTTTGGTACGACCTTTGCTTGGTAAGTCTGTATTTATGCAGTCTTTTCATTTCAGGGACCCTTGCTTTATTTATTATTTATATAGATCCTGCTCTTTGGCAAGTGTTGCCTGACCAGGTATTCTACAATTAGAAATTTAAACTGTATAGCTGTGTCTACTTGCAATGCTCACCATTGAGATGGGGTGTTCTGCAAGATCACTTGAAAGTGGATAACCTTGTGAAGTAATTGCTTCATAAATTTGCCTCTTCTGGAATGCATGAGTAAAGCAGAATGGGATAGGATAGCTGCCATCCCTGCCATGCCTTGTATTGAATAAATTCATATGGTCTTTTCAAGATAGGGTTTCTTAGTCGCTCAATGCACTGTCTCAGGTGATGACATTCCTCTGGATTATCCAACATGTTCTCATCCTCCTTTCTCCAAGTTGATTATGGGAGTCCTTATCACTTTCCAGTTCCAGTTTGCCAGGTGGTTCACCATGGAATACCCTTGTAAATGGGTTCCACACAAAGATGGCTCTAACCGTTAAGTGCAGAGTGAGTTGGGTGTTGTGGGAGTGTAATGCCATGATATCCTTCATTTTCAATCGCTAAGGAATGAAACATCAAATTGTAGTTCATTCCTTCAGTTTAGAGCTCTCTTTCACCATAAGTCCTCACACATGCTTATGATTGTCTATATTCCTCTCAGTTACATTTCTTCTGTGTTGTGTGTCACTGTAGAGGTAAAGGAAATTGTTCTGGTTCCATTTTTTTTGCTATCTCTCGTGTGTATCATTGTATCTTATTCTGAGGGTGTTATTGCTTTACGGATAGTTTTGCTGTTGGAGAACTTGAGTTATATTTAATTAACATCTTTCAATAGAAAAGTCAGATCCAAGGAATTAATAGATTGAAGATACGACATGTATTACGTTTTACAGTTGGAGCAGCTCTATATTTTTTCCAGATTCTTAAACTTGAGGTGAAGATAGTATGATTCTTATTCTTGCCCCTTGTGAATGTCAGTTTCCAGCTACATGGGTTTTGGATGTAGTTGACTACTACTACTTTGCAGATGGTCGAAGAGTATACCTGGTGAGAAGTGATCAGTTCCCCTCATTGGGTCTTTAGATCTGACCTTCTCATTTCCTGCAGTATCCTTCGGACGCTGCTTCGAGTGGTACTTCTGTTATTCCCTCCACCTAATTGATGTAGGATTCAAGCTAATCTTGTGAGTGAAGTATCATATTGGAAGTTTTAATTTTCCTAAACAATAACTATATTTCTGATAGCTATTTCCTTCTCCCCACTTTTATCCAGTGGTTACTTCTTCTGCCAAACTTTGAAGTGATAGTCTGGTAGAGGCTTATAGAAGGTGTTGTGTGTTACACTGCTATTGGTGCAGAAATGATGCTTTGTGTGGGAGAGATGTTGAAATCATTTGATTCCATTAGGGGAGGCTGAAGGCTTGTGGCACGTGTAAAGATAAAAGTTTGCTTATAGAGAGAATCAGTGGATGAGAATAGCTACTCTTGTGTGAAGAGGGAAATATCTATTGACAGTACATTCTGAGTACAGGAAAAATTATAACATTTTGTTTGTAACATTAACCAATTTAAATGCAGTATTTTTTTTCATTATTTTACACAACACTATCCAGTGTATCAGTGCTTGTTGTTAATAAGTTGTGTTGAATTCATCACCCACCTCTATTTAATAGTTGCAACTTCTTTATTAAAAAGTAAAATTATGAGGCTGTAGACATAATCATAACATTAAAATTTTACTTGTTTTTTATCATTTCACACTTTATTATTCATGGACACGTGTAACAAAATGTAAATGATTTGAGACCCAGGTACATCAGTTTAACTCATTTGTTGTGCACTTTGTTTTACTGCTTCGTGAACAAAGACTACTGTGTGAAATAGTTTTAAATTTCAGAAGCAGTTATATAAATTCTGAAGTTTCTAAAGCTACAATATCCACTATTTGTATAAATTTGTTTTTACAAGTTTCTGGAGCTACAGTATCTAAAGAGATCCAGTGTGATATATCTGTTGTTGTTTTGAATTATTTTTCTTCAGTATATTTACAAGTACAACAAGAATGATTTACAATGCTTGCTTTTTATGTCTATTTTAGTTCATATGAGGACTAAATGTTTTAAATAATGTTACGTAAGGTTCGTAACTGAAAAGTTGATGAAGGTTGCAGTGACTTGTTTCTTGATAGTCTGCATAGATCATAAGGATTGTTTATGTCATTCCATACTATTTGGTAAATGTGTTCTTATGAGAGTAACATTGTTGACAAAATTCTTGTTATAAAATGTGCTCTCATCATTGCATTACAATTTATTTGCTTTCTCTTCAGGTAAAGCTTGATCTCAGTCAGTGATTTAGGTACTATTTATATTTTTCAGACTTTCCAGAAAGATTTAACACATTAGAATTATAAGAAACAACTTTATTTCAGACAAGTAAGTTACAGATAAAGATTTTCATAGATGGACTGTATTTTTACTGAAAAAATTTCCATACTGTTTTAGATATGCCTCAGCCAAGCACTCTTCTTTCTGAAATATTTAAACTAATCTTTTGAGAAACAGATAATTTTTGATGTACAAAACAACTAGAAAATGCTACAACTTTGAATTTCAGCTACACACATTAGGCCTAGAATTTAGGTCTAAGTAAAAACGTCGAAAGAAGGTGGTCATTACATTAGGTTTTTCCAAAGGATGACAGATGTCAAAAAGTAACTTTTAAGTATCATGTGGAATGAACATAAATATTTCATACTAAACTTGGTCATGTTAATAAAAAGAATTACAGTAATTTCCATCCTACAATAAAGTGTTTTTAATTAACAGAAGAATCATTATAAATGTACATTGTGAATACAGTAAAGTACTGCAGAGGTTTAGTATTTATATTAGTTGTTTAAGAGTACACATAAAAATACATAAGTTTATCCATAGTATATCTTTGTAAATTTATCTTTTACTTTGCAAAGTAATACAGCATTTGTTTTTCTTTGTTTCTTTTATAAAGGTAGTCACAATTTATATTATTTAAAATTATATGCTTATATATACACATCTCCATATTGCAGAAAAACTAAGGTATGTTGCATTTAGTGCAATGACTTAACACATTTACTACTGAGGATGCACCTGTGTGTCATAAATACAAATATAAAGATTGCATGTTTTGATTTGGAGCTTTCAGAAAAATTGAAGATCTTGAATTCGACAAGTATGTAGAAAATATATAATAGTATGGAGCAGGTTTTTTTTTAATTTCATCAAAGTATCAAATGAAATTTGATGAACAGGTTGCTCTCTGTGCTACATGAAGTAACATTATAAAGTAATTGTAAAAAACTTGTACAATATTTTACTCAAATCATAACACTGTCTAAATTTCAGGAGGAAGTGTTACAAGAATCATTGATGATGGCACCGGACTGTCAAAAGAGACTCAACATAGCTTACACAGAACTGAAATCTATATTGGTAAGTTTTTCCTTGAATCAAATGTATATAGTCCAGTCATACATATCAGTTATAGTGTTTTTATAGCAGATTAAATTCCCTCATTTTGTTTTGTCTTTTTGAAACAATTTGACCACTGTCTACTGGTATAGGTTAAACTAAATCCATTTGATGACTGGAGTAGTTAAAGATAACATGAGGCAAAACTAACTTCAACTTTAGGTGTGAAAGTGTTGTATATAATAGTACAAATCAAAGTGTGTTTACATATCAGTGTACTGTGTGTAGTATATGAAATTTTCAAGTGTATCGTTACTTGATAGTTTGTAATCTGTTTGTTTTAATCCAAGTTGTAGAACAGTGATGCAGAATCATGAAAGTATTAAACATATATAACAACTATCAGATCCCACATCAATTTTCTCAACTTACCTACTTAAGTTAACATATCTATCGTTAAAGAAGACATTTTGCAAAATCAATGTTAAAATTTTTTTCAAATTATAAAACTGTCAAGTTAAAAAACTATTTTTTTCAGGAGGCAGAAACTGACCTATCAGAACATGAAGATTATCAAACAGCTAAACTTGCTGTCGAAGATGCAGAAAAAGCTCTGAATTAAATTGAAATAGTATCGTTGATGAAATTTATGGAAAACTGCACAACTAAACATGTTTTTTTACATCAGGAGTCAAACTAAAAATTATAAAAATTAAACTTGAAAAAATAATTTCAATAAAGATAATCATAAAGATTTTTTTTTATTATTTCAAAATACTCTTTTCACTTTGATCCTTCTAGAAGTAGAAAGTTTTTGTGGGCTAGATGGCTGGATTTAGTTTTCAAAATTCAATTAAGCTACAAAAAAGTCAGTCTAATCAAATACTTCATATTTAAGTAGTTCATATTTCATAAATATGGTAGATCCTTGAAACAGTGAAACTGCACTGGAAAGGGCAGACCTTTCCAGTCATATTCTGTTTTGTAATAGTACATTACCAAAATAAACTTTCAGTAACAGGCACCTCCAAATTACGAGAAGTGTTTTTAGTCTCATTCTCTTCATGGGCTTTCTATGCCTGTATTATATACCACTAAACTTCACACATCTCAGAAGGATGACCAGCTTTCAAAATCTTGCATATACTGTGATAAATGTTTTCATAGGTTCAAAGAGGAATCTTGTTACTCTGTGGAGTTCCACAGGTAACTACTTAGTTGTTGATAGTAAAATAAACACAGATAGTCAATATGAAATGTTTAGCATTCAAATTTTGAAAAGAAGTACTTTGAAACTTTGTGACCAGTAATAAAGAAAAAAAGACACAGCTAATCCACCCCTTGAGACCTCCTGTTGATAGTGCTTTATGCCACGGAAACATGCAACTCATGAACGCCCATGTTCTATATACACCAAACAAAATGCAGGGCCTCAAAATTCAGAAATTAAGTACAGTCAATATGGAATCCAACTGTGCCTGGCTCATTTTTAATGTTAAAGGCACTTGGACACAGATGGAATGGTGCCCTTAATGTGGAGGTCCTACTGTACGAGTTTATGTAATCAAACTTTGAGTAGGTGAAAAGAAAAAAAAATAATAAAATTATTTTTCAGGTATTTATCTTTGTCCAGAAGGCATTCAACATTTTTATTTCAAAACAATAAACTTTTTATTTTGCAAGTTTGAGTAAAATACATATGTATGGGTGGAAGAACTCATTCCTACTGAACCTGTATCAAAAAGCCTAATAGAATTTTAAAAAAGTGTACTTACTTTAACTAGTCCTTTTCTTTTGTATTCAAGTGCCTGCTACTGGTGATAATTGATGGTATGTTAGCAAAAATGTGGAAGGGACAGGGGGGAATTTTTTTAATATATGGAAATTATCAATAGTGACAATATCTGGTATTTGAACACATCCAAAAGTGTCATATGTTAATTTTTATGAAGTAGTTTTCTGGTTCTTTAATATAAAATTGAAGCTAAGAATTATCTTTTGATAGCACCATTAAGAACTTCCAAGTAAAATAATTGTGACTCCTCATGTAATTAATTGTGTCTAGTTACATTTTACTAATCTGATGATTGATTCTATATATTCCATACTTAATTCATGGCTGCTGCTAGCAAACATTAACTTCTTGTATTAAATATTAACTTTAGGAAATACATTCCTTTAAAAGTTGTATATCTACTTGTGTCTTGGGCATAAACAGTAGTATTTTCACCTTTTAAACAGGTGAGGCTAATACATAGGTATTATGTTTAAGCTAGAATATAATACGTACCAAGGTTTTATTGGTTGATGTGACATATATTTAAAAGTGTTACCGATCTAAAAAGCAAATCACACTGAAAAAGTAGTAAATATATAATAATGTTGATAAGATGTATACCTATAAACCAAATGTTGTAGTTTAACAGCAAATACAAAGGACGTTTGCATTAATAGAACAAAAATTTAGTTTACTGCAAATTAAATTGTTCCTTCGTAGTAGTATTTTCTGTAGAGACAATTAAATCCCATGCGTTAGCTTATGAACACCTAATTTTTCTATAATTACTTTGTTTACAATAAGAAATTTGAGTTTAGTTTTTCTTTCTTCTTTCATTTGTCAAATTTATTTAATTTTCCAGAAACTTATTGGTTTTGCAAATTTTTAGAAAACATAAGCTTACAATGTTTAGAACTCCTTTCACAATAATTGTGTTAGATGAAGTCATTTTAATGTTATATATACAGGTATACAGTATGTATATCTGTATAGTTTAATGCTAAAAGATTTGTCAGGGTAAGAGTGCTATAGTAAGAGTTTAATAGATTAATTTTTTTTTAATTTACATAATTATGTGCTTGCTTTTACAGAGCTTGTAACTGTTTTTATTTTTGGATTGTAATAAAATAATCATTTGTGTTTTTTTAATTTATTTGTAACTTTAATCACATTATTTCACTCACAACATTACTTGTTTGTAAAACATTTATGATATGAAAGTAGCTCAGAAGCTTTTTCTTTATTATTCTGCCTCATCACAGCTACCTTATGTAAAAATAATACTTTGATATATATACAATAAGTTATCAAGACTTTAACTTTAACTTTTAACCAAATTTATGTATTCTCTAAATTGTGCAGCATTCTAGACAGAGATGGTGTATATTTGAAGATTGGTCCTTACAAAGCATTGTCATATCAGACTTGTATTATGTAGCCAATTTATTCCTTGAACCGCTAATAACCTGCAGATACCTATTTAAAACTTTCATCTATCACTTAGCATATATGGCTATGTAATGCCCAATGTAAATAATAAGCTATATATTTCAATATAAACATCCAAAACAGTAGTTCTGATGTAGTTCCACTCAGTCCATTTGAGAATACACATTACGAAAAAAGGTAAAACAGTATTTTAGTAATACTTTTAATTGCTTGGCATGGGTATTCAATTGACATGTAGTTCTGTATCTGTATCATATTTAAGTAATAACTGTCAGTATCCTGTGTAAATTTGAAAATAATTAACCCCATTTCAATTGGTATTTAGTTGATACTTTGTGAGAATTAAATAGATTTCTTTGTAAGGATGTTGAAATAATTTAATCAATTATAAAAGGAAATTTCAGTAGTAAGATGACTGAAGCTCAATACACAGCAAACATTTGGTAATGTTAGAATTATTATTGAAATGGATTTAATTATTGTTAAATGTTAATTAACTAATTAAATGTGATAGCATGTCAAATATCTATGTATGGGATGCAGTTTAAAGCATTACATTTGTTTTATTTGTTTTTTTCAGCTTTGGTATTTGTTTGCACATAATCCAACGGATAACAAAATGTCATTTGCAGCATTTCTTGTGAATACAGAGCATAATGTGAACAAAGGTTACATATAGCCAGAACTCAGAAGTACTATAGATATAAAAAACACAGTATTCCATCTACATAATTTACTGAAGTGAATAATGGTAAAGTAATGGATATGAATCATCTTTCTCTGCAAGTGGTGGTTGTCTCTTAAAAACATTAAAGATAGAGAAATCTAGATATATTTTTATGTAATCCAGTTTTGTGACTACCTGTCATCTTTCCTCAGCTCAGAGAGACTATCTACTGCTACTTTTATTGAATGGATGCTGAATATCTTGTAGAATGAACAAAGTTCAAACAAGACAACATTTTCAAAGCCAAGAATGCGAACAGGTTGTTGTAGGCTGAGGATTTGGTCCTCGAGATTGTTTCGAGTCTTTGCACATGAAGCAAAAAGAACTGAACAAGAACTTTTCTGTGGAGGCTTAGTGATTTTACTTTAATCAGTCTGCCATACAAGAATTTTGTTTACCTCCTTAGTTGGTTCTGCATCTTTCAAAATAGCATTATTCATACTATTTCTTCTTCTAGTCCTAAATGACCATCTTCCTACCAAACAAAACCATAGTTCATATCCAGAATTGTAACCATGAGATAAATCATGTTACCATAAGACTGTTTTCATAAACCAGATCAGTGTGGAAAGTTATTTGTAACTTCAACAAATGATGTTGAGACCTAGACTTGGTCTTGAGATCCCATCTTTGATTCTGGATAAAATATCCACTAGAAATTCAAAATTTTGCATACATAATTTTATTAGTCCCGTAATTTCGTGTAATGTATCGAATTTTACACCTATAGCCAACAATTATGCATTACTATATTTGATTCTCTATTCATTGACCACAGTGTTTATCATAGTCCACGTCGTTCACTTTCCGTTGTAAATGTTCAGTCATAGATATGTGTAAGACTAAACCAATTTAGTATTTTGCAAATGCTGAAACATGTTAAGTTTTAAAAATTAATTTAATTTTAACTTTCTTCCACGAATTGTAAGTACCTACCTTTTATTTTAACCATTCATTTGTTATCCTGGATATGTTTGATGCTTAAATGTTAGGTTTATTTATATTAGCTGAATGTTATCTGTTGTATGTTCATGTAATCATTTTATCTTTGACATTTTTTACATATATGTTCATCTTCGAGTAATCTTTTACTGTGTATAAACCAGTACCCTTTTCTTCACTGAAAGAAAACAAGAGCTAACAAACTTTCAAAGTCTCTTTGCCCCACAAAGCAGTAAATAATCTAGTCACAGGTAACAGCCAACTCCACTATTTAGTTAGAGTATTTGAAATGTTTCAAGCAGGTTGTTTCTTGGAATGACTGGATTCAGAAACAAGTAGTTAAATGCATGTTGCAGTCCAGGTAGCCCCCTAATTTGACACTATAGAGAACTTGGATACAAAACAACTGAATAATTGGAACACATTTCTCATAAAAACTTCGAATTACAATACAATCTACAGGTTCAGATTCAAAGCTCCAACTTAAAAGGGCCCTCCAAGAACATTGCAACTTACATGTAATAATTTGAGGAAATTCTTTATAAGGGTGCTCCATAACATATTTCTCGTAGATTAATAGAAATGTGCGTTGTAAATTTTATAGAAAAGAAAGTACGAAGTAATCTGTGCATCACAAAATATATTTCTTCTCGTGGAGGCAGTTTCAGTGGCTACAAGATTTGAAATGGACACGTTAAACTGTATACTGGTAGAGAGAGAGAAATAAGCAATGGCATTTATAGGTAGGCAATTAGCTTTGATGTGGGTCTGAGGCACAACAAAATCGTCAATTATTGGTACCAATAAAATAACAGGGCTCAGGTCAAATTTACATTATTGTACTGTAAATGCAACTACACTTAGTCTTACACTGCTAAAATATGGACGCCTAGCGCAGATAATTCTCGAGTATCTTTGCGCGAAATTCAAAACAAATCCTTTTTCTTATAAAATTGCATTTTCAACTTATAAATGATTTTAATTTTGACAAAGGGTTGTATTGTTTTCATTTTACGAGAACTAAATGAAATGGTTTCACCTGACTTAAGTATTACAAGCTAAGGTGATCGTCCTTTGTCTGAGTTATGAACTGAACATATATTGGGTGGATGCTGTGATAAATAACACAAAATTGCGAAAGTTCACAAATTATATTTATAACATGTTAGTACGATATTCATTATTACCTCGCCTAAAGGTTTGTTCAAGTTTTAAGAACTAGCTATGAAAATACTTAAACCATGGTATACAATGGCTGAGTTTGTAGGGAGAGGTAGTGGCTAGTGGTGACAGGTGTGCTTTGTCACCCACTTTTAACACCCAATTCTTACGTCATTTCACAGTGTTTCACATGATTACTTAATTGACGGCCATTAACCACAGAAGTGTCGTACAGGCCAAAATTGAAAGGTCACAGGTCAAAGTAAGAAGTGGGTATAACTCAAGAAACAACTATTCGTACAAGTCATATTATGATGTTTTATTAGGAATTTTACATTTTTAATAGTGGCGGCCATTTATTCATTGCATATCTCCGTAGAAAATGCCAGTGTACTTCTGAGGTATACATGACGTTTGTATTTCTGTTCTCTTCACACTGTGTATATGTTGTATTATAGAAAATTTAATATAGATTTTTTGGAGGGCATGCTACTGGTGGGTTCACAACTCCTCCACTTCATTATTGATGTAATTGAGTATTTGTTATTTTTGACGCTTATTAACTACGTAAATAGATGGCACCACGCCCTCACAAAATCTATATGAAATATGGCGAATCTTCACCAAGCAATTTAGGAGTAATTAGATAATAGACTCGCAAACAGACACTCGGGTGTTTCTGCTTTATGCATATAGATATTGGTTAGGATGTTTATATGTTTTTCAGTATTTCCCTGAAGGAGTACATTTAGAGGTAGTGGTGGTTCTTTCAAAGGCTACAATTGAACTTTCTCATTATCACAACACAGTCCTGACTTTAAATTAGGATAACTTATTGTCCTATAAGAATCACAATCTACAGATCTTACAATATCATGTACAGACTCTGATTTATAATCTTTATTTATATCATACTCCTAAGCTGTTTTAAAATACATTCTACATCTACATTCAGTAGCAGCAACCTTTCTTTGATCTTCATGTTATGTATCTTGTTCTACTCTACCAGCAGTTTCTGTAACTAATTTTTTTGCCCTTCTTCTTGACATTATCATGATTTTCTGCTTGTGTGACAGTAATTTTTCAAGTGTCTATTGTGCTCTTCTAGCTAATCTTTTCTATCTCGATCTAGCCTTTAAGCAAGGTGGTTTTAAAAATTGTCCCAGAGATTATAGACTCATTAATGTTACATCAGTATTGGGAAAGTTTTGGAAATTCGGATGAAAAATGCTTTGAAAAGTCATTTACAAAGTTAAGGATTTTATTGGACAGTTAACATAATTTGACAAAGGTAGAATTTTTGCTTACAAACCTTTGACATTTTTGGAAAAAGTTACTGCTTATGTAGATGGCGATAAGGGTGCAGATTTGGTTATATGTATTTTCAGAAAGCATTTGACAAGGCGCCACATAAAAGGCTTGTAAAAATATTATGTAGGTGTGAAGCATGAGTTATCAAATCGGATGGAAGAATGCAGAGCGTTGTTACAAATGGTCAAACTGGATTAATGTCACAAGTGGTTTATCTCAGGGCTCAGTCTTAAATCCTTTGCTCTTTTTGATTTACATCAATGAAATAATGGTCAATAAATAATTTAAACTTATAGTTTATATTAATGACTTGGGCGTTTCTAGCTGTAAATAAAGTGCTGCTGTTTTACAAAAGGATTTAGATCATGATCATTTAGTGAATTGGGCAAATAAACGACAAACAGGTTTTAATTATGATAAGTGTAAGATAGTGTATGTAGGTTATCATAATTTCAATTATAAGTATAATGTGTATGGAAATAACCTTAACAGTGTCATGAACGAAAGGGAATATTAATGTAATACTTCACAAGTCTCCATGGCTATCCAAACAGTGTTGTTGTTAGTGGTAAAAAAAAGAAAAAGGATTTTAGGTTTTATCTAGGAAAATATTGAATACAAGACTACAAAGATTATAATTTCGTTGCTTAGGTCACTGCTTGGACAACATGTGGATTAGTGTGTTTAGTCTTGGATTCTTTGCCTTGGAAAGTTGTCGTACATGAAGAAATTGAAATCTCTCAAATTGTATTTTCTTGAAAAAAAGACGAGATAGGGGATCTGAATAAGCTGTTTAAAATTTGAAGGAAATTGTTGGTGTTGAGGTCTCATCTTTTTTATACTTAACAGTGAAAATAGGACCAGGGAACATAAATATAAATTATGACAAAGTAGGAGTTATTTTCAACTAAGTTTTATTTTTCTAAAAGGGTGAATGGTCATTGAAATGGGTTGCCTTACGATGTTATGGAAGGTGTGAATTTAAGAGAATTTAATAATTTTTTTTACTTTATTTATTGATAGTCTTAGTCCAGTTTAGAAGATGACTCCAAGTTGTTCCAGAATGTTATGCTACTTTATTTTCATCAGATATCTCTTGTGCTCTTTTCTAGCCATCCTTTCCTTATTTCAATTTTGCTGTACAGCAGTTTCATCAACTGTCTCTTGTACTCTTATTCTACTTATCATTTTCTTATTTTGAGCTTGTCTTCAAGCGGTTTCTTTTACTGATTCTTTGAAGTTCCTTTCCTCCATCCTCATGGCTATTTTTGACTTCCGTTAATACAGTAACTACAAAGATACCTGGGATCTGTCAGAAATTATGGGATGCCTAGTGAACTCCAGAAATGAGAGATTTCTATCAGATTCATAGTTTGTCGCCAACTGGGGAACAGCAACCCTGGCTTTGCTCAAAAATCACAAGTGATGAAAGGACAGTTGTGCCACTGGCAGAGGAATTCTGCCTCTAAGAATTGTCTCTTCAACAGATGAGGTAACAGGCATTCATAAACGAAAATGAGCCAATAGTCAAAGCAACCAGAGGAAAGAACACAAACTCAACTGATCTATTAAAATTGTTTGAGGTTTATATATATTACAAGAATAAAAGGATGAGAAACTCACTTTGTGGTAGATACAAGGACACCTAGTGGACCCCATTTACATGAAACCCCTACTATGGCTGGTAAATTGATTTAATTTTGAAAAGTGGTGATAAACTGGGCATTACAGATAAAACTAACTTCCCACTCAATTTAGGAGGTTTCGCCAACAGGATGAAGGACGCTATAAATGATGTTGAATCCAGCATAGGCATCCTTAGAAAGAATATAGTATGCCAGTCAATTTTACCTATTAAAAGGATACATTAATATTCCAAGGGAAAATTATCCCTTGCCAACCAGAACGAACTATAGAACAGTGGATTAAAAATGTGCATGTAGTGAGGAAAATTATAATACTTCTCATATAAATATAGTTAATGTTTTCCATTCTAATCCAGATGAAGTCCAAGTCGTTTGTACACGGTAATGTGGTTAATGAAGCCAAGCAAAAGATACACTACTTCCTGTCCCAAGGCCCGGCATGGCCAGGTGGGTTAAGGCGTGCGACTCGTAATTTTAGGGTCGCGGGTTCGCATCTCCGTCGCACCAAATATGCTCGCCTTTTCAGCCGTGGGGCGTTATATGTGACGGTCAATCTCACTATTCGTTGGTAAAAAAGTAGCCCAAGAGTTGGCGGTGGGTGGTGATGAATAGCTGCCTTCCCTCTAGTCTTACACTGCTAAATTAGGGACAGCTAACGCAGAGAGCTTTGCGCGGAATTAAAAAAACAAACAATTTTGTTCCAAAGGAAGTATAATTAGTTTAATGATTTGCCAAACAGAGAATGAAGTTCCATTGTTGCTCTGCATTTACCGATGATTAGTTATCCAGCTGGATGCTGGGATGGTCACAGTCACAGAGAATGAAGTGAAAATCAAAGCTAGAGGTAATACTAAAACTACATCTGCACTCAGTGACCAAAAGCAAGCAAGACTACGAACATATCTGAAGGCACTGTTAAATCATTGTTCTGACAATCTAAACCCATCAGATCACCAACTGGACCTACTGACTCTAATCTGGCACCATATAAACAATGGAAGTGCAAATTTGATAAAGAAATTGTCACACTAATTATTATTATTTAAGAAGGTCATAAGTATGAATAAACAAAGGATGCTAACGGTAAGTATGATAAATGTGTTGGAGAATACTTTTTGTCTCCAGCAGTGTCTGTCAAGAAGAAAGGCACACTAAGGTACATTGTAGACTTCATACATTTAACTGCACTGACTCGCGTCGATGCCTTTCCATTACCATAAGCAGGTACAGATGTACAGACGTGTTGCAAGGCTCATTTGGATTCAACACCTTGGATCTAGCCTTCAGATATTGGAAAGTCGCCCTATAAAGAAAACAGAACAAAAACTGCTTTTAGTAACATAAATAGCCTTTACAAATTACACGCCATGTTATTTAGTTTGTGTAATGTTGCAGCTACTTTTGAGGTAGCATAAGAGAACCTAAGGATGGTAATTCAGTGCTTGGGAAAGGCAGGCCTGAAGCTGATTTTTCATTCATGTGAGAGAAGGTAGAGTTCCGTGGCTAACATAGTTGTGTCAAGTATATCTAGCGTAGCACTGAGCAGACCTATGATTGAACAAGTCATAGGTCACAGGAGTCCTGGTTTTGTGTCACCCAATCGAAAATCCGTGCCGAATTTTTAATGATAGCAGCACTGTTGTCTTTTGTCACAAAAATTTGAGGAGCTCAGTCAAGCATTCCAATACATATAGTTTATTTTAATGGATGCAGTAACACTAGCTTATCCTTGGCAGGACTTTAAGTCTGTCTTGGACACAAATGGTCTCAACTGAAAAGCATAATAGAACATATAGTTGGATATGCCAGTTGTATACTCATAGACCTTGAATGCAGATACTATACTATGAAGAAAGAATAACTTGCCGTGTTTGTTTTATAATGTACTTCCACCACTACTTGTGTGAGATTCACATTTTGGGTGTACCAAGGTCGTTAATGATCTTTAAGAACCTAGAGATGGTGGTAATGAACTGAATAATGCAACTACAAGAATATCACTTTATCGTGGTTCATTACCAGTGCCTGTAAACATGAATAGATTATCTTGCCACATGGAAACAACCCATTTGTTGTGGAATGTTCTGATCGTTGACACCTTATGGGAGATACAACTTCAACTGTACTGACCACAACTTCGACAAGCCATTAGGTAAATGATTCCAGTGAAGAATGGATGTCAAAGTTACCATTTCAAGAGCTCTGGAATGACCAATTAAAAAATCCTTATCCAGCATGGGCACTCCTTGCAGTCCAAGGGCACGTCTTATGAGTGCTAATGGGAGAATGTAGCACAGATGCTCATGCCCTGTGACACTGTACAAGTAGTTACCATTGCAAGAAGGTATGTTATACCATTACTACCAGCCCAAGGGGCATAGTGCTTTCACAGTTCTGTAGCTAGCGGTTCCCATACTTTTATGGCAAGAGATATTCTGAATTGTACACAACGCTTTAACTTAATTGGAATACTATTTTGAATAATCCACAAAAACGTTTTGAACTTTTTAATAACATTATTTTTACATGTCAAACAAAATGTCTAAAATTTTGTTAAGTACAATGGAAACTGGTTTGGTAACATATTTTGAAGAAATAGTAAAAACTCTAAATTGTACAGAATTTTTATTCAGTTTAGGTATAGCATAAAAATAAATTATAACAGTTCATTTATATATTCCATTTTTAACGGCTTTCTTGATATTAGTAATAACGGTATCTTTCTTTGAGCAGTTTTTGTTAAAGCACTTGAGGTGTTTAATTAATTAATCATGGACGTATAACTTTTTACATATAATAAGCCAATATTACACCCAACTTTATCAATAGGTTCAATAATAAATTTATCTTAAAATTTTTATTTTGTTTTTTAAATACATTAAATTTAAGGTTTTTAATTGAGTTTTAATGCGTTTAATAATATATATAGTTTACACTAGAAACTGTGGGAAATATTGTTTCTTACTTATTTTAACAATATAGTTATTAATATTATTTTATAGATTTTGTAAGATGACACTTTTATTTACCTTTTTTGAAATTCTTCAGTGATGTTTTGTAATTAAAAAGAAGACGTTTGCTAATTTTAAAACTAACTGTAGGTTGTAATGATTTTAAAGGAAAAATATTTTCTTGAACATTTTTATGTGTTTTGTTTTTTCGTATAGCAGAGCCACATCGTTATATGTGCTGAGTCTACCGAGAAGAATCGAACCCTTGATCTTAGCGACACTTTCATAAATAAGGTATGGTAAAAATAAATTTTCGTTTTTTATGTTGAAAATCTATTACAAAATAATATTTTTCACTATTCCTTTCTGAAAAGTTATTCGAAACTTGATTACATTTTAGTTCAATTTTATTATACCAATAATTAAAATATTTATATGAATATTGTTAAAATCACAATAATTAAAATATTTATATGAATATTGTTAAAATCACAATAATTAAAATATTTATATGAATATTGTTAAAATCGAAATTTAACACATACTCTGAGAAACATCTATTTTTTTCTATTTTTAACTAAAATAACTCTTTAGTTTTGAATTTTATTAAATTATCAGATTTATCAAAAGCAGTTTTTAGGTTTTTATAAAACTTTTCGAAATCGATACTTTTATTATTGCTTTTACTTTTACCTCAGCATTTATTGTGTTTAAAATTACAAACTTCAATTTAAAATAAAGTTTTTATTTAAATGATTTACTTTATTTTTCAGGATTTTTTGCATCGAAAGTCCTGAAATTCTTGTTAAAGTATTTAATAACCAATTTGAAAACTTTATGGATGCAGAAGTGGGTATTACAAAATTACTAAGATCCAATACAAAAACAACATACTCTACTTCTGCATTTATAATAGTTATATAGCTTTTCATCAATAGGTTTATAAAGAAACGGTGTATTTTTCCAATGTTGCAAATTTTTCTTCAAGTATGGTCAATTTGTATCTGTTCTTCAATGATTATTTTTTAAAACTTTAAATCTCAATTCCTTTCGCTATACCTTCCAATATATTGATAAGTTATTTTCAATAAATAGCTTAAACTTTGCTCCAAATACAATACGTCCTTAGGAACTGACAACAGAAACAAAAAGTAGTAACACTAATTCTTTCGTTTGATATCTGGACATAAACATATATTTTGTAGAAGACAGATTTCGCTTGATCATTTTTGATAGAAGAAAGAAAGTTAATTTTTCCATTCGTGGCTTACCTATTCCCCATAACATTATTTCGAATGTATTCCTAAAAGGTTTTTTTTTATATCAAAACTGATAAGATTGTTAATGGTATGTAATAGTAACAACTCCTTTATCGGTAATGTTTCTTATTTATAAATAAATAAACTAAATAAAAATGGATACAAAGATATATGCTTAATATTTATTTTACTATTTATTTTAAAATAATTTTGCAATTATGGAAAACTTTTTTACTTAGAGGTCGTTTGTTTTTCAAGAGTAACTTTCAATAATTAACTTAGTTAACATTTAGTTACTAGAAAGACCAACTTCAATTGTTTGTTTGTTTGTTTTTTTAATTTAGCGCAAAGCTACACGAGGGCTATCTGCGCTAGCCGTCCATACTTTTGCAGTGTAAGACTAGAAGGAAGGCAGCTAGTCATCACCACCCACCGCCAACTCTTGGGCTACACTTTTACCAACAAATAGTGGGATTGACCGAAACTTATAACGCCCCCACGGCTGAAAGGGAGATCATGTTTAGTACGACGAGGGATTCGAACTCGCGACCCTCAGATTACGAGTCGAACGCCTTAACCTACCTGGCCATGCCCCACAACCAACTTCAAGTAGCTAGGCCTGTCTCAGCTTTCCTCTGCTATACTTTTAAAATCTTTGACAATTTATAAATGAGTTTCTTTCTTTTATTGTCATTTTTAACATCTTTATAACGGTGGTGATTTGGAGTTCTATACCGTAGAAAGTCTGATTGATTCTCTTTCTACTTTTAAATCTTAAATAACTTTAAGGTTTACTACCATATTATATATAATAACCATAAATTTTCAAGCAATAAACAAAACACATTAACATGAAATAAAATACACTGTAAAATTTTAAAAAGGATCCTAGGGTGCAAACTACAACGTGGGATTATAAAATGTATCCTAGGATTTGGAGGTGACTGAAGAAGTAGAACCCACATTGAGATGAGGATACACCGTCTCTCAGTCTTATCCCCCATTCGCCAGTCCCACATGAGAAATAAAAGAGAATCAATAAATATAGAAATTAAAGAGTAAAATGTGGTGCTCAAGCCCACAATGACCCACATCTGTATCATCCTTCATTGTCCACA
Source organism: Tachypleus tridentatus (assembly GCF_004210375.1). Classification (NCBI taxonomy): domain Eukaryota; kingdom Metazoa; phylum Arthropoda; class Merostomata; order Xiphosura; family Limulidae; genus Tachypleus; species Tachypleus tridentatus. The sequence goes on from NC_134828.1 coordinate 90,794,618, forward strand.
GACAGTTGTTGGAAGGTGACTTGAAATAAGAATAAGAAAGAGAACATAAAAAGATGAAAAATAAAAAATGAAAATAAGGTACTACCATTTGGGGGTAAGTAAGATAAAACTTGCTTCTTGAAATTAGCATTCCTGCCACCAATATAAATTTGAATTTATTCACAACAAAAAGTAACTGTACAACGAATCATGACAAAAAGGAACACAGTATGAACTATGAAAACAATGTTACACATAACATATAAAGTGAAAAACGTAATAATTAAACGTGTATGCAAAGTGTAAAAAAATAATGGTATATACAAACCAAAACAAAAAGGTAATTAAACACATACAAAGCAAAAAAATTATATATATACAAAGCAAAAGAAGAAATAAATATATACAAAGCAACAAAATAATGAAATATACACAAAACAATAATAATAAGTAAAGACAGGTATATACAAGAAGCGAGGGTGGAGATAGGGTGGCTCAGAATCCAAGCTCAACCAAAACCCCCACCAACGCACAGAGAGACGAGACATCCAGTCGCCACTGATGGAAAAAGTCCCTGGAACTCAGCCGCCGAAAGTCGGCCTCGAGGTGGAGTAGGAGCCTGTACCTGGCCTGAGCCAGTATCGTAAAGTACGACACCGGTGACTGTTCAAAAACAAGTTGATTTCGAACAAACCAGATGACGTACTTAAAGACTGTTAATGTATGCTGGAATGAAAAGGCCAGGTGGCTGGGAATCGCTGTCCCTTCTAGTGAAAGTGTGTTTTCTCGGGATACTCCTGTTTCCTCCACACTTAAATCTTAGGCATTGAATCTGTAGCTCCAAGCTGGGGAAATTTGATCCATTGGTCCATGCCCGACCCTGGATTAGCCCGGTTGAGTTTGATATTTGGTTGATATTTCGTCTGCCGACCTGCTTCTCACTTCTTCTTCTTCGCCTTCACTTTGTCAGCGCCACGCCTACCAGACTCACATAAAGCAGATTCACGTTAAACTTATCAATTCTTTTAACCCAAAACTATCAATAGTCATGTAGTCAAAATTCTTAACTTCTATCAAGTGTGGAATTGAAGGAGGACTGTTTAGTCTTCGAACGCCCCTGGGAGTTAATATTTTCTCAGAAATATTAATCTTATTCCAAAACAACTGCCATAACAGAGAGAACAGGGACTGGCGCATGGAATAAGATTGTCTCAGCTGAGATGTTATGCACAACGTGCCAGTGGAAAGCCTGGAGTTAACTACCAAAAAGATGCATCGCAACTCGGCCCCAATTATTGTCCCACGGCAGAGCAGGGTAGTGTTGCTCAATCCTGTGGGTACATTCAGGGACCAGCAGGTGGTAGAGGGAACGTCAGCTGACACGGCACGACATCACCGTAACCCCGCAGCAGCGTCTACATTGCAGGAAGGAGGGTCAAAACGCATTGGTGTTTGCAGGCTCAATAGAACACAAAATAGCCTGCGACCCGTGCCAATCAAGAACCTAGTGAAGTGGCGATGACACTCAAAGGGATGACCCTCAAATGACAGACAGCAAAAGGTGGAAGACAGTAAGAGAGAAACACTGGGTTCGGACACATGGTATGCTCAGACCTCCCTTGCGAGGAGGCAATGTAAAAAAAAGCCGAGATACAGCCTCAGGCTTGCCACCCCACAAGGAGGCGAAGACATGGCACTCAATAGCCCATGCAGTGCAGTCATCCAGACCAAGGGGAATATCCTCCTCATCATCACCTCTGCCCTGTCAAATATGTTAGGAGGGCATTAGCGGTAATCGTGCACTGCCAAACCGACATGCTGTACCTCCCCCAGGCAACTTCGGGGCATGTAAGAAAACTAAACCCAAAGCAAGTAACTGGGAAGGAGGTGCAGTCCAGTCCAAATGGGGAGTCGGCAGACGAGGCCCATTTGCCCAACCCCCGAGCCCAAGACTTGGCATAGTTGAGCTGGGTAGCGCTGGACTATGGCCAGCACAAAACCTAATGATGTTAAGTTTTCTTGGAACAGGTTCACATCGTCTGCATGCGAGACGTATTTGACGCTCATATCCCCCGGCGACTGGATGCCACGCACCGAGACCAAGTGATACAGATCAGAGAGCAGGCACTCAATAACCAACGCATAAAGCGAGGGGAACAACGGAAAACCCTGACAAACTCCCTGTAAGATGGGAAAGGAAGACGTGAGGTATTCGTTAATCAAGAGCCTGCTTGAAGTGATCACATACAAGGCACCTCCCCAGAACGAACCACAAAAATCTGTGGTAAACTCGATCAAAAGCTTTGCTCTGGCCGAAAGACACAAAGATCACAAGGATATTCCTGTCCATGATGTTATGAAACAGGTCCCTGAGAAGTACCAGATTTTGTTGGATGCTTCTGCTCTGCACGCCACATGTCTGAGTGCAGTAAACCAAAGGAAGGCATAACCTCACCCAAATGGACACACATGACTTTAGAAATAATTTTCTCGTCCACGTTCACAAGAGATATGGGATGCCACAAGGAAAGATCTTCAGACTGGCTGGGATCCTTACAGATAAGAGTAATGTGTCCATCCAGCATATCCTGCGGCATAAACACCGTGGTCAGACAGCTGTTGAAAAGTATGATGAAATAGGGTCTGACAACATACCACACGTGACAGTAGAATTCCATCAGCGGTCCATCTGGCCCAGGACACTTACCGAGCAGCATGGACTGAATGGCCGACCAATACTCACTCAAGCTGATGGGTTTCACCAGCTGTTCGTGAAAGGAAGGGTCAAGGAAGGACAAAAACTGAGTAATGTCGTCCCACAACCCCTCATCCATGGGTAAAGCCGAGAATAAATGGCGGGAATAGCCGACGAACGCATCTAGAATGTCAGATGACGATTGACCATTCTCCAACACCAGACTGGAGATGTGGCTGGTCTTGGCCATCTCCTGTGCCTTGCACAGGGGAACTCGAGTAACATATATGCATTGAGAGATTTATTCAGACTAGAAATGTTCACTGTATAGAATAGTTTGGAATAATCCAAATCTATTTCCCTATGAAGGTTCTCAATGTCTGAGAGGATCCAGCGATCCATCAGCCTGCCATAGAACAAGGTTACTAAGATATTCTGCTTGCCTCGCAGGGTCAGGTAGCCACAACAAAAAGGCACAGGCTTTCTTGAGACCCACCCACCAGGACCCAATGACAGACTCAACAAAACAAAGCCCCCAGATAAAGGCAATCAATTCGTCTCCAACCTCATCCTCGGCAAGGAGGGATACGTTGAGCCTCCACACAACAGGGCCCCGATAATTAGGGGCCAAATCCTGGAATGTGATTAGAAGTGCACGATGGTTGGACACATCCCCAACCGATGATCTGTAGCTCCGTTTAGGCTCTGCTGAAGGCCAGGTGTTACATAGAACATGTCAAAGCGACAAAAAATGCTCTGACTGGCCGAAGTATCCACAAAAACAGACCCACGCAGCGCAAACCAGACATCAGAAAATTCGAAATCTGTCAGCATCACACACAGTGTCCGTGTACACTGATCGCCAGAAAGAGGTTTTTCCCAAATCTTGTCAAGGTGAGGATCCAAAACGCAGTTTAAGATGCTACTGAGAACAATATTGGCCTGTGTTACCAAGAACCTGTCCAAGCCCGACAAGAAAGGTTTCACCTCTCCACACCGAACAGGCACATAGACATTAAGAAACTGAACCTTACGACCCCAGTGACAACATCAATGCACACAACCCGCCCTTCAGCATCACTATGTGACGCGAGGATGGTGCCAGTGAAATGTGCATGAAAAAGGATTCCCACACCCTGAGCACGTGTCTTGCCAAACGACCAAAAGGCACAGACAGGGTAGCAGGAAGAAAACAAAAAGAGGCCAAATGAGTCTCCTGCAGAAAGATAGCATCAACTACAAAGCTGTTGAAGAGGGAGAATGTGTAGAATTGCTTGGCAATACGATGCATCACCCAGATGTTCAATAGGAGGGGGAAATAGTGACACTGCTGCTTGGACTGCACTGAATGGGGTGGGGCAAGCAGCATCTTGAGGCCACCCAACCCCACCCCTGCTTTGCAGTTGCAGCAGCCAGAATCCGACCACAGCTGCTGCACAACAGGCAAATCCAGACTTAAGTCTGGAAGTGTCAAGGGGCTACTAGATAGTCGAACGAGCCAGGTGACGGTAGCTCGTCCAACATTGGAGTGGGATCCAAAACAGCAGCAGGGGAGGGACCCAGAAGACCCACTACACCCGAAGCCTGGGCAGGGGGCCCCTTAGAACCCTAGTTACATCCCCACCAGAGGAGAAAGCCTCGGCCACCTCAGAAGCACCATCTCCTCTGGCTGACCCACCCTGAACTTACTGAGGCAGTAAGAGCGTGGGTGTCAATGCAACCTCAACCCTCTTACCAAGAGACAAGGAGGCCTGGGCCTTCACTGAGATGGGGACACCCTAAGGTCTTCCAGGCTGGCCAAAGCTCCCTGACAGGTCCCAACCCAACTGGGGCCAGTAGAATGGGTCTGAGTCTCCCCAGAGGCCCCTCCCACCCAAACGGCTCCCAGAGCATCCCCCACCTCTCCAGGGGCTGAAGCCCACAACTTAGGCTGTAGAGACCTGGTCCTTCTCATGGGACGGAGGACCTCCCTCCCGATTCACAAGCTCAGGCGCCCCCTCAGCGGCCCCACCTTCGACGGTTGTTGGTTTCGAGGGTGGAACAGCCCCACAGCCATTGCGGCATATGTTGCTACACGCCTTGGGCAATGCAAGGATATGTGGCCACCTTCACATATATTACACTTGATATTACAGTCTCTGTCTGAGTGTCCATGTACCAGACATTTCCCGCACCGCGGTGTCTGGCAGGCACTGAGTAGATGGCCTTCGAGGCCACTGCAGCGACATAGCCACCGCATGCCCGGGTAATTGCATTACCTGGAAGCCGTTTATGGTAATAAAGTTCGGTATTGGCTTCTTCTTATCCAGACACACATGCCGGTTCTCGGTACACACTCCTGGGCGCGTCTGGTACGCCTCGTGTTCTATCTTTCGAACAGTTCACTACGCCAACAACACGTCTTTGACGGCGTCGTGAGACAATTCGCATGGGGCCGACTGGAGAATTATCCACTCAATGTTTCACCCAGCCGGCTCCACAGGCACTCGCTAGTCCCCAAAGGAAAAGGCTCCTTTGTCCAGTAGGGTCCAAGCGTGTGTAGCCGACGCCAGCGTCGTCACATATCGCCCATTTCCAAAGTGGTGGAGATACTCAGCATGGCTACCCCCTAACTCGTGGTTCAAAGTGTTTATAACCGCCTAAGGTAGCGAGGCCGCTGGCCCCACAAACCAGATTGACCGCGGCAGAACAGAGTTTGGGTGGATGCCCGTATCCATACCGACCTTCAGTCGTTGTACGCGCGCACACACCCACATACAAAAGTATATAACACGACACTCGAACGAAATTCACTGATGAATAAAGACTAAACGACACTCGGTTAGAGACTGGCACTGATGACTACTGATTAACACTACTAGAACGAAGGAATTTTGAATTTATTTACAACAAAGAGGACTTACAAAAATCAGAACAATGAAAACAAAACACGTCATATATACACTGAGAAGAAAAAAACAAAAGTACCAATTAATGAGTGATGACGAGAAAAGCCACTAGTAGAGAAAATATATGTAAAAACCAGCCGTGTTTACATATATAAAAGGTACCAAGTAAATGGGAATAAATATACATACAAATATATACAAAGTGACTCAAGTGAAATGCATTAAATATATACAAAAGTAAAATGACACGTAATTAGAAATACGGATGTAGGCATAACTGTTAAAAAACAAAATTATGAGAAGTAATATTTACAAGTATATACAAAATAAGGACAGAAACGCGAGGTAATATAAACAAATGTACACACTGGTGAGAAAACCAAATTCAAATAAGAATAATAATCACAATAATACAAAAGGAAATGAACAATTGTAGAAAAAAAGTCCAAAATTTTGAAGAGAGGGATACACAGGTACAGATATAATACACAGAGATACATATAAAGCAATAAACGGAAATAAATAAACCGAGATTAACACGGCGATTAACAAAACTGGTACGAAATAAATGAAAATACGTACATTTATACAAAATTAATAACGTAAGTGCAATTAAGATATACAAAAACAAACCAAAATGAGAATTACATGGAATCAGAAGAATTTTCAGCTATACATACATATATATATATATGCATATACACACTAAAAAAGTAGCGAGAGCAGAGATGGGGCGGCTCAAAACCCGAGCTCCACGAGACTCTTGACTTTAGCATTCCTCCTCCCTATAGAGTAGATACACTAATTAACACGACATAAGTAAAGTAATAATTTACTGTAACATGTCGTTCTTTATATGTGGCTTAAGGTGTACATCCGCATAAAGTAGTGCCAAGTTTTTAAATGACCTTATTTTTAATTAAAACTAATGTTAGTAGAATTTTTCTGATTTTCTTTTCTTTGTATTTATTACAGAATAATATAATAATTTATCTAAAATTTCTTTATTAAATCTATTAACTATTAATTTTCGTATCAGTATGTCAACGTTATTAATAAAATATTGTAATTTCTTACAAATTTTACAATATCTTTTTGTTTGTTTTGGAATTTCGCACAAAGCTACTCGAGGGCTATCTGTGCTAGCCGTCCCTAATTTAGCAGTGTAAGACTAGAGGGAAGGCAGCTAGTCATCACCACCCACCGCCAACTCTTGGGCTACTCTTTTACCAACGAATAGTGGGATTGACCGTCACATTATAACGCCTCCACGGCTGGGAGGGCGAGCATGTTTGGCGCGATCTGAATAACTGCGAAGTTATAATGTTCATAATAGATGGGTATGGGACATTACCATGTAAGGAGGGTAAACCATAAATTGGAAAATCAAAATAATTTATTTTATCAAAAATATTTATATTGATATACTTTTTATCAGTTACTATAATTTCTTAAACATTATATATGTAAAACGAGCCGTTTTGACATATATATTTCTCTACAAGTGGGTTTTCTCGACATCACTGATTTCTTAAACATTGCTAATTGTGTTGGATATAATGCCTCTACGCCTGAAAGAGGTAGCATGTTTGATATGAAAGGGATTCGAACTCATTTCCCTCAGATAACGAGTCGAGCGCCCGAGCCATCTGGCCATAAGAAGTTATTGTAACTAGAAAGCAGCATCTCTTAAACGTGTTTTTAGAATTCAATATAAAAAAAATGAATTCGAAATTCCATATACATATTCTCGCTGCATTTGATTGTCAGTTTCAGCGCCATCTTTCTGTTAATAAGAGAACGGTATTTCCCTTTGTCTACCAATAATTTACGAGCCTCAATGGTTTTAGTATTTTGAGATAATTAATTCCTGTACGCTAAATAGAAAATGATATCAACTTTTCTCCATCACGTACATATTTCTCACAAAACATCATATCTACTTTTACACAAGCGAATAATTTCCATTGAAATCGTCATATTTTGTTACCTTTAAAATAGACTAATCGCAACGTGAGAGCCTTATTGATCGTTCATTAACCCATAAGAAACACGTCTCTAACATATAAACGGTTAACAGGCACCGTGAAGTGTCACTTCTGAATAGTATTTTATTATGAGTGTACTTTGCCATTATTTTTTTCTTTTCAATATCATTTATATGTCGTTATGGCAACAAGATGTTATGCAAATGACTCAAACCTATTCAATTTATGGGAAATATGTTGTAAATTTGATCTAAGTAAGAGTTTGTTTTTATTTCTTCTCGATTTGTAAAAAAAATTTTACATGATAGAAGAAAAACAAAATTATCTTCAAGCTCTTCGTTTTTGAATTATGGACATAGCGTTATTAAAACGAGAATAATTTTATGAAGTTTAGATTAATAGGCCCGCGTAATTTGGGCATTGCTTTAAGACTCAAAATATTTGCTTTGTATTTGTGCTTTCTGTTTGTGCATGGTCCGAAGCATAAATTAACTGGACACGTAGTATACAAATACACTCGCAGGGCATGTGTTCAGAAATCTATTAAAAGAACCTGTTTTTGAACGCTTTACGATTTCACATGTCGTGAAAAAATTAATTCTTACGACGTTTACGTATCCGTTTCATACTTAGCTTTATATCTTTTCAAACTGAAGAGACTACAATTTCACGAACTCGAGGGATTGACGGGGATACGTTTCAATCCATGACGTACTCGCCACCTCCGTTAAGCCTTACGACTCGCAGTGAATGTGACAAATCGAGAGGCACGAAGCAACAGAGGAGCCATCGGAAAATTATGACAAATGACCTTAGACAGTCGTCCTTCCATCTTCGTGACGTTTCGACCAGTTCACAGCCTTTCTAATGTACAGTTAGGTGGTGCCTACAGGAAGTCCCAGTAGTATTAAATATTGAAGTAGGATCAGGGAAGTTGACAAATGAGGATAGTTTGACTGTTTGGTGAGAGGTGATATCTGTTGTGTACAAGAAACAAGTAGGCTTAACTGACAAATCTACAGATATCTACGTAACATGAAATGATAAAATTTATTTTAAAAATCTTGACTAACGTAAGTAAATTTGATATTAATAGTTTCGTTTTGGGTTAACTTACTAATTATTATTTTATTACAAGTTACAACTTTTATAGTAAGTACGATTATTTTTCAGAATAGGTAACGACGTTTGAAGTAGTGATCCGACCATTCCGAAGTGCACACACGTACTTGAAAATTATAACACCTGTAATCGAAACGTGGTGACGTTTTCTGAAAAATAAATTTATTTATTATAAAATGTGTGACATTTAGTAAATACGATACTGTAGCAAGGACACTTTAATTAGGTTGAAACTGCTCGAAAATGTCTTCTGAATATGTGTGGGCTTGTAATTACCTAAGGCAGATGATTTCTCTTATCTATAAGAATTTGTTTATTGTGACATCACGGTAACCCGAGTTCGATTTAATGTATTGGTCTGATACAAAAAAAATATATACACATGTAAATATAATATAATATAATACATATTATATATATATTATATTATAACATATAATACAAGAAAGTAAAAAAAAAAAAAGGAGATTAACGAGAATGCGTTCTGAATGACGATATACGTAATTAAATAAAAAATCGGATTAACATTTAACCAGAAACCGGAATCATAAACCACACCGAATAAAAACCTACAACTAATGATTCAGCTTGTACATGATTTAACCTCTATACGAAGCAGGTCAGGCCAGGCATGACCACGTGGTTAGGGCAATCGACTCGTAATCTGAGTGTCGCGAGTTCGATTCCCCGTCACACCAAACACGCTCATCCTTTCAGCCATTTGGTCGTTATAAAGTTTCCGCCAATCCTACTATTCGTTGGTAAAAGAGTAGCCCAAGAGTTGGCGGTTGGTGGTGATGACTAGCAACCTTTCCTCTAGTCTTACACTACTAAATTATTGACAGTTAGAACAGATAGCTCTCGTGTAGTAATTCGAGGTTCGCGGGCCCGAATTCCTGTCGCACCAAACATGCTCGTCCTTTCAGCCATGGGGGCGTTATAATGTTATGGTCAATCCCACTATTCGTTGGTAAAAGAGTTGCGGTGGGTGGTGATGACTAGCTGCTTTCCCTCTGGTATTAAACTGATAAATTACGGACGGCTAGCGCAGATAGCCCTCGTGTAGCTTTGCGCGAACTTAAAAATAAACCCAGAAATAAAGCTCTCGTGTATCTTTGCGCGAAATTCGAAATAAATAAACGAAATTAGTTGAAAATGAAAGACTTCATATTTCCGTTGCTACTTAACACAATACTAGAAACAGAGAGTAAGCTCACATCAAACATCAGTTAACAAATTTTATCCAAGTTGTGTAAAGTTTCATTACATTGTCTATAGAAAATTTGCAAATTATAGGTCCTCATATTTAAATTTTTAGGGAATAATTTCCAGTTGTCACGAGGCTATACAGGTCCTTCTGCTCTCCCTCCTGTTTGTTTTTTTGTTTTGCAAAATGAAACCCGTCACCATCTTAATGTATATTTGCATGTGTAGCAACACTAATAATACTTATTACAGTTGTCTGTTTGAAGTCGTACGGTAGATTGCGTTCGCATCTTCCTGTCAGATATATCTCTCAAATGGAATACTCTAGCCAGATAAACTTGTAACTCGTTTTGACTGTACAGACACTTCACGCTGTCCCGCTAATAATCCCAGAACATTCCTGACATTCTTGTTGCCTTGGCAACGAGTTTCCGCTGGCCTGATGCACGTATGTCATGCGCTTTGTCTATAGGTTTCTGCCGACTTAATCGAAAACAGTTTATGGAGATGTTAACATAAAGCTACCAGATCTGCGTTTGCATGTGCGACTTAAACAGAAACAGAAAATATTTTCTCAGTTACGTCACATGGTGTTGGCTTCGTATAGTATTCAATATACAGGATTATTCAACGTTAGTTACCCTACACTTAAGTCATTTCTGTACGAACGTTTGACTTGCAGCTCGAAAACTGTCGCTCTTTGCCAGTCTTTCTATCTTAATAATGCACTGCGCATACTTGTATATTAATCTGAAATGGATAAAAAAATTGTATCTTGTATGGTAAATATAAAGATACATTTTTACTTCAAGAGGGTTTCTCATCATCACGAAGATGAAAAAATTTGATAATTAGTATGACTCTTACAAAAGTTGTTTATTTTAGGGCAAAAACACAATAGACTATCTCTTGTATCCATCGTGAGGAGTCGCTGTCCCATCATCTGTGATGTCAAAGTTACATTGTGATCGCTGTGTATACACCAAAGACCAGTTATATATAACAATTTCTTTAGGGCATGTGACCGTAGTCATGTTGTTGCTTCTATCCATTTTTCATATAATAATAAACATAAAAGTAACGAAACATTTCAATCAGTTTCGACATTTGAATATTCTAATAGTAATGAAATATTTATCCATGACTTTATTATTAATAACTTTGATAATCAGCTAATATTTTATCTAACTGTGACAGTTTAATAAATGTGGATGAATATTTTTAGAAACCGATTATTAGGTTTCAGTTTTGTTCCCTTGGTGAGGTTAAGAACAGCTACTTTTTTTTTTTTTAAATCTTGCAATATGGTCTCAATGAATTGACTGATTTAGATTTTTTGTTTGTTTATTTTGAATTTCGCGCAAAGATATATTAGAGCTATCTGCGCTAGTCGTCCCTAATTTAGCAGTGTAAGACTAGAGGGAAGGCAGCTAGTCATCACCACTCACCGCCAACTCTTGAGCTACTCTTTTACCAAGTGGGATTGATCGAAACATTATAATTCCTCCACGGCTGAAAGAGCGAGCATGTTTGGTGGGACGAGGATTCGAACCCATGACCCTCAGATTACCAGTAGAACACCCTAACCACCTGGCCATGCCAGGCGTAACCGATTTAGAATTTCACTCGAAGTAACACAAAGGTTTATGTGCAACATATCCATTAGTAATGTTGAACTCATAGATTAACGGGAAGATAGTTATAGTCAAAGCACTCACCGTCAACTCTTCAGCTGCTTTTATCTGACTGAAAAGACGGATTTGACCACCACTCTGTTACGGCACTGAAGGCCCCAAAAAGCGGAGCGCGACTGTGCAGGAATGAGCAACGAATATTAAATCCTCGCAACCACAGACCAGACACGCTAGTCACAAGTTTACGCTCGGCCCTTACTTAATGCGTTCTTTAATTTATATTTTCCAAGTCTGCCAGATTGAGATTTTTATTGGACTCACGACCTAAATATTTTATTATTTTATACATTGTTTTCATTACAAGCGTATATTGAATTTTTGATTATTTTCATAAGGCTGTTAATGAACAGGTCTCCAAAATTATCTTATAGCAACAATTAAGAATAACAAGAATTTACTGCACCAGTCCCATTCTATTTACGTAACAACACACATGTCAGATTTGTATGTCTGGGCCGGATTGTTAACAGTTGGTGCCTGTGATTTGTTAGCAATAAATGTCAAGAGTACATTAATAGCATACAGTCCACTTGTTTTAAAATAATATATTAAAACAAATTATAGATATATATTCAAATGTTCGTTATCACAGTTGTATGCATAGCTTTAAATAATTGTCTGTTTTCGTCAAAGACCACATAGACCACAAGACTTTATGACCCAATTAACAAGACAAATTATTCTTCTCTACCCTGTTATTGCACTACAATTTGTGATAATTTCACTTTTAAAATATCCGTTATATGTTCTTTATCGTTAAACTCACACTGAGGCAGTCTAGATCTGCTTATCTTTCAAACTAAATTTTCAACTCGTATTTAGACCCTGATAGAAACCTAGAACGTTTCACACACTACAAGGTATTATGGTGTAACAATTCTCAACTAAAGCACGGAGAAAACTAAGTAGAAACTTGTAATTAACAACAATTGAACTACACAAAGTATGTTTCGTAAACAAACCTGCAATAAACTATCGTTTCTAAAAATAAATAAATTTAACACTCGTGCAATAGAACTATCTAAATCATAACACTCGCATTAAACTTACACCGAAACACACGTGCATATCTAACAATGTAATACAGCTTAACTTAAGCATTTTTAACACACTTCTTTCTATAAATGAGGTTAAAAACATGCGTTTTGTTTGAACTTGTAAAATTAAAATTTGTAAAACACATATATAAAACTGGCATGAATATACATAGTAATGAAAAAGTTAGTCACACTGGTTGGTATAAGATTACATCAACAAAGACACTACCGTGACATAAGTTCGCATTACAGTATAATTCTTTGTTACCTGCAACTTTATTGACAAGTCATGCATTGTACTGATTTCTGAAATTTAAACATGAGTTTAATCAACTCTCTCAAAAATCTACTACTCTTTTATTCCAAAGTACTTAGTTGTATTTATTTACAGTTCATAACACTGCAACTATTTGGGACGCAACGTACTTTGAAACTACACGTACATTAACATTTCATCTTCACAACGCTGTAGCATCCGTAGAATGTTATTTAGGTACTATTTCCCATACCTTTACTGAAACATAGACGTAATTTAAACTTACATTTGTTCTATAGGATGAACTGTACCTTACTATAGAATTACTTCGCTCAATGCGCAGTTTATCGCTTTTATATTTTAAACTTCGATTTAGGTTTTAATCTGTTTTACTTGTAACGTTACTTCGTTTTTACTCTACGACTATTTTGTGTTATCATGCTTTATTTGTATCATCTAATTATAACTGCAATAAGTACATTAGCACCATGGTATGATTGCTGTTGTTTTAATTTCGCGCAAAGCTACACGAGGGCTATCTGCACTAGCCGTCCATAATTTAACTGTGTAAAACTAAAAGGAAGGCAGCTAGCCATCACCACTCAACTCCAAATCTTGAGTTACTTTTTTACCAATGAATAATGGGATTGACCGTTACATTATACCTTCCCTACGGCTAAAAGGGCAAGCATGTTTGGTGTGACGGGGAATCGAACCCGTGACCCTCAGATTACGAGTCGATCGCTCTAATCAGCTGGCCATGATGGGTCAGGATGGGGAGACAGATCCCTTTTGGTAATTCTAGAGTACGCTTGTCTAATAAAATTAGAAAACAGCAGAGGTTGGGCAAATTGTCCTTGTTGGTGAGCCAACGTTGTTAGCAGGACTGTTTCGAGGAATCTTCTTAGCAGAGATAAATTTTTGTATTAACAAGAAGGAAGCCATTTTTATACATCTGTTCTCGTAGTTGGGGACGCCAGTTTAATTTTATTAATACTTAAAAATAGACAACTTCTTATCACTCAGATCGCCGTGAGTCTAGATGTACTCAAGGATTTAACCATTTTAACTACAAGAGTTACTGCAGTGTTAATGTAACCCATTATCTGACAAAGTCAGTAATGTGCAGTTCCAAGCGTTACAAGAGTGCACCATTCAACATGTGTAGATAAAAGTTTGTTTTTTGTCCATTTTAGAGACTTCCATATCATGTTGTTTGATTTGGTCGCTTTAAATATATGTAATGTGTACAAATAAAATAGCTAAAAAACAGCACAAAACATAGCCACGATATTATGATTTAGTTGTCAAAAATTTTTTTCAAATCACGTTGTGGATTTTCGAGGCGTTCAAACCCAGGTACATTAATCAGTTTTGGGTTTCTTTATTCTTGTGTCATTTGGGTCACAATATGTTTTGATTTTTCGGCTGGTGATCATTTTCAGGGTTTGATCTTAGTTTAAATATTGTATTTTACTGGATTTCGACTGTGAAATAACAAAGGCAATATATTTCTGAAGGGAACTACCAGAGTTTTAGTCAGAATCTCAACAGCAAGAAAACTTATTATGTTTGATAATTCTTCAGGACATGTTGGTTCTGTCTTAACGCTATCATCAAATTGTCCTGCACAACTCATTTTTGAATAATATTGAACTTCCCTAAATACACCTTTAGATACTGTGTTCGAGTGTGGCTTCACTGTTGCTGATTTTACTATATTATACTCCATAATGTACAAGCATAGAATTGCACACATAAACATACTGAGTCAACGTTTTCAATTTTAAAATGCAAAAGAACCCCTTATTGTTTTTAAATAGTATTGGTTAAAGCATTGTATGGCCTATGGCCCTAACGTATTTATTAGGCTTTTATTTAAATCCTTTTTAACATATTTGTACACAGTTAAACATGGTTTCAAAACAGTTCATATGAAAATGCATATCTTGTCTAGATATACAAATATGTTCTAAGTTCGTATAAACAGGCACCATGATACATAACGCAGATCAGCACCAAGTCTGGAGGTCTGTATCGCGAAAAACTGGGTTTCTGTACCATTACGTTCGTTGGCACAGCACAGACAGACCATTGTGTGACTTTGCGCTTATCGACAAGAAATATACTGCAATACATAAAATAATTATTCTTAAACTTGTTGCAATAACAAATGGCTTATCTTATCAACAAATTGACATGCCGGCTATGAAGACGGTGTTGTTGTTGTTTTGAATTAAGCACAAAGCTACACAATAAGCTATCTGTGCTCTGCCCACCACGGGTATCGAAACCCGGATTTTAGCGTTGTAAGTCCGCAGACATACCGTTGAGGCACTGGAGAAGCAATAAAGGACATCACTCGGTGTTTGTTCAAATCGAGAATTACAATTTATTTATGAAATATGTGAAAAAAAACACACGAGAAAAGCAATAACATGCTTTTATGAAGCTATGAAGACGTAAAATATAACCTAGTTATTAAATATCATCTGGTAATAGGAAAAGAACGTAAGTAGGTAATAAGTAGACAAAGGTGATTGCAATAAGTACTACAACAAAGAATGAGACCCGGTCGCCACAACCTTATCGTAGGTACTTACTGAATTAAAACAAGAATCTTCATTGATTTATAAAAACTGATACATATTCCTAATGATGACGAAAACTGAATATCCGGTTATGTGTGAAGGACATTATTTTATTTATTTAATCTTTTCAGCTGTGGGGTTGTTATAATGTTTCGTTCAATCCCACTATTCATTGGTAAAA
The DNA here is from genome assembly GCF_004210375.1 of Tachypleus tridentatus. Taxonomy (NCBI): domain Eukaryota; kingdom Metazoa; phylum Arthropoda; class Merostomata; order Xiphosura; family Limulidae; genus Tachypleus; species Tachypleus tridentatus. The sequence goes on from NC_134828.1 coordinate 90,810,255, forward strand.
GAGTAACCCAAGAATTTGCACTGGGTAGTGATGACTAACTGCCTTCCCTCTAGTCTTACACTATTAAATTACGGACGGCTTGCGCTGATAACCCTCGAGTACGTTTGCTCAAAATTCAAAACAAACAGCCCTTTCAGCCGTGGGAGCGTTATAATGTGACGGTCAATCCCACTATTCATTGATAAAAGAGTAGCCCAAGAATTGGCGGTGGGTAGCCCTACCTCTAGTCTTACACTGCAACATTAGGGACGGTTAGCGCAGATAGCTTTCGTGTAGCTTAGCGCGAAATTCAAAAACAAAAACCAATATTTCTTTAATTGAATCTAAAAATCCCAAATAAAATAAGATTCTCACAAGATGGCGTTAAAAACCTATAAAAAAGAACGTCTCAACTTCTGCGAGTGTTTTTGGGTGTGAAACATTTCTTCTTTTACTGCCCCTTCTTTGCAATGCACAGTTAATGGCATTACAATTTTAACGGCTAGATTTACGAGAAATGAATAGAGATACTATTTTAATTTGTGTAAACCATTTCTGTACATACTTGCGAGGAAAAAAATGCCATAGCAACGTAAATTACTTTTATTTGAAGTCTTGAATTCGATCTTTTTAGTTACAAAACAATGTCAAAATGTTCGTCCTCGATCTTCCTTGGTTATAGGAAGCAATAGACTTGAAACATGCATGCAGCTTACACGATGTGACACCCACCTAACCAGTCCTTCCATTTATCCTGGATGCATGATGTTATATTGTTTTACAAATGACTCTTTAACGTTTATTGTTACACGATGTGACTCCTACCTAACCAGTTCTTCCAGTTATCCACGTCTTCGGTCTTCTATTGTAAAAGGTTGTTATATAGTTGACCGGTTTATCCTTGGTTGGGACATTGCTATAATGTGAGTCCTCGTCCTTGTTAAAATATACGTTTGTGTTCCGTCGATACACAACACGAATGCAGAAGGGTGAGGGCGTTATATTAAAACGATATTGAATATCCAAACGGTATTGTAGATCGCCACTTATAAGAACTAAATCCTTACATTCGTTGGTGTGTCGTCAGGCAGTTAAAAAGTTCTCGTTTCTTTAAAGGATGTATAACATCCATTTCTGACGCAAAATATTCATATATTCAAATCAAGGATTTAGAATTTCCAAGAAGTAGATATTTCTTTTGTTTAATGTTATTGTAAAATAAAGGAATATGGATTATATTAGGGCCTGAACAAGTTGTACCCCGCTGTTGTAAGTGAAGTTTGGCGTCTTTTAATAGGTGAGAGCCCAAAACGTAAAAAATTGCTGACAAAAGCTGTGCGTGTGCCTCAGGTAATTATATCTTGTATAATAAAAGTTTTTACTAATTTTTCACAATGTCAATGTTACTATGATATTTAATTAAAAATTAAGTATTCTGTGCCAGGATGTACAACTTTAGAGCAAGACATGTGTATCCACATTGTTCCCACGACATATCCGTTCACCCAATGGATAACTCAAGTAGATGAAGAATGAAACGGATATTCGTGCTTATCCAGACAAAGATACACCGTCCACGTCGACGGATGCAACGTCTCAGGATTTCTGCACGATTGGGCTGAAGAAATGAGTGCTGAAAAATTGTTTTTTCTCGTACCCTAGGTGGTGATGGAAAGCATGGAGGGAGAAGTGGTGTGCTTTTGACATGACAGACCTACGTCGAAACTATTTCCAATAAAAACTGTGCTTCAAAGCGATTGGTAAGATGCTCACTCGTCTGATAAAATTTGACCGGACGAGGTGATATGGATTGTAACGACGAAACGAAGCTTCAGAATCGTTTCCATCTGACGTACCTACCTATGTATCACGTGATCAAATTCAACGACGTTTAATTGATAATTATATATTATACGTCATAATATACGTATAACTTTAAAGCAAATGGTAAAAGAATGAATTGTTCTGTATATAAGTAACTATAACTATTCATTGGGATGTCTTAAATTTGAGTAGTTGTTATTAAGTCTCGTGTTCGAAATATACGTGTTTGGTAAAAATTACGTATATAAACACTTCAATCCTGGAAATGTGTTTTCGTAATTAAAATTGTCCAGTGTGGTCTAGGGGCTAGCATATCCGGACTGTGAACAGGAAGATCTATGGTTCACGACCCCTTGTCTCAAAAGTGTGCTCTGTACCTTATGTGAACGATCAAATAATACTCTTTGATCAAACAAGTGTAGCTTATGAGTTGCCAGTAGGTGTTTCTCACCAGCTGCCTTCTCTTGTATATGTAAGTTCGAGATACACAGATAGCCCCTTGCATAGCTTTGCGCAAAATTCTGGAAGAACGAAAGAAACATTGTCTAATGTGATGTGTCATTTACTCAGTAGTTAACAATTTAGTCATACAACCTGAAACCCTGAAAACGCTGTTAGTTTACATCGATTTCTATGAATTAATAAGTACTTATATGTTCTTATGAAGTCGAAGTCTTTAATTTATTACAGTAAATTACATTTAAACTACAAAACGGTGTATATAATACAGAATCACGAAGTGATTTGAGCAATTTTTTTTTCTGAACTCATCTCTTACTGGTGGCTAGCGCAGTGGACGATCTACTGATCGAGCCTGGGTTATGTAGCCAAATATCATCTGCACTTTTTAACAATGGACATATCATAAAAATGATAGACAGTCTCGTTATTTATTTAATAGGGTAGGCGCCAGGTGCTGGCTCCCTTCCATATAACCTCTAGTTTTAAATTAGCTATGTCTAAATTTTTATTTATTAGCTTGGTCGTTTGGTTCGTGTACCACAAGTGTTATTCAGGTTCAAAGTACCAAATACCATGTTAATAAAAATATTAACACACGTGTATGCCAACAGTCGGGATTTTATACCTGGCAAATTCGATTTCGCGCGATACCACAAAATATTTATTGAAGTTTAAACTGTGGGTGCGTTATAAGTGTGATAGTGAATCCCTTATCGCAGATGGTGAAAAATAGGGTGCTTCTGACTGGCTGTCTCATAGTCTTAGTAGCTTTACTATAAATACGTCATGCTAATAAGAGAGTGGAGATTTATTGTTTTAACGAAACCCTAACGATAGCCAGTGTTTTTGTTACTAATTTTTAAAACGTTGTGTCACATACGTACCTGAATACGCAAAAAAAAAAGAATTGTTCAATATTAGATAAGAGATTGCTTTGAATTTCGCGCAAATCTACACGAGGGATATCTGCGCTGGACTTCCCTAATTTTGCAGTGTAAGACGAGAGGGAAGGCAGCTAGTCATCATCACCCACTGCCAACTGTTGGGCTAATCTTTTACAAACGAATAGTGGGATTGACTGTCATATTACGACGCCCCACAGCTGGAAGAACGAGAATGTTTGGTGTGACGGGGATTCGAACCCTCGAACCTTAGGATTACGAGTAAAGTGCCTTAACCACCTGGCCATGCCGGGCCTAGACAAGAGAGAGAGTAATATATTTACACTCGTTAAGAAGACTATGAAATTAACACGAATTGCAAAATATAAATATATCTGTCAACGTACTTGTACTGTAAGATGAGAAACATGGAAACCCCATTTATTCTGCAAATATATATAAAACATTAAAACGTGATTGATGGGTGAGAGAGACAAAAAATTAGAAATATACTAAACATAGAAGCAGAAAACGAAGTTACTGAAATGAAAGCGAACATTTGTTTTATAAATTAAGATTATTTTATGCCTCATATATGTACTCTATATGCGATAAATATTGAATACAAACAGGTGCATATGTTTGAAAACACAACAGAATTTTCAGAAAGAATCATTCTACAAATTAGAAATACCACGACTGGACATACCTACGAGGTAACTAAGGTCAGAACCTCGGTTAAGATTTAGATTTGAAATGAAATGTAACACTATTTAATTTTGCATTCATACTGAAGAGGTAAACAATTTGTAAGGTGACCCTCTGTGGTGGTTGTTTGAGGCTTGAACGATTTTTCGCTCTAGCTACGGACATACAGAGTACTGCACTATATACAATATAACATTAACATGTATAACAGAACTGTATTAAAATAAAGAAATTAAAGGTATGATAAACCTTAAAAAAAATGTATCCAGTCTGGCCTTACTAGCGAACCGTTATGCATATTTTCCCGCCTATTTTGAACGTCACGTTTTGTCACCTTTTAACGTATTTAGATTGGCTGAATCTAGAAGCAATAGTAATCTTAAGAATGTTGAATGGCAGTGTATATCCATGTTTTCTCTGTGACGTTAATTTTCCATGTGTTTTGATGTTCCCAAAAACATCATATATCAACCTATTTTTTATGCAATTCACTGTATACACATTTTTGACTAAAACTCGAAGTGATTTTTTTAAAAACTTAATCTGTGTCTATATTGTGTAATTAAAACTGTCTTATAATCCCAATGGTGATATAGGCTTAGCGTAGTGATGCATAACTAAACGGTCAGTAGATTGGAATAAAATTAAAACGTAAGTGTACACGATATTCATAAAGGCTGATTACGAAATATTTGTCCTCCATGGCACAGGGGCATGTCTGAGGTACTTATAACGTTAGAAATCTGGTTTAGATACACGTGGTGAGTAGAACACAGATAGCCCATTGCTTAACTTTTAAATAAACATACGAACACATTTATTCTCTGAAAACTGAATAAGAACCTTATTGGAATGTCGGAGATAAAATAAAATGAATTCATAAAAAAAAGTTTTGTTTGTTTTGAATTTCGCGCAAAGCTACTCGAGGGCTATCTGCGCTAGCCGTCCCTAATTTAGAAGTGTAAGACTAGAGGGAAAACAGCTAGTTATCATCACCCATCGCCAACACTTGGACTACTCTTTTATCAACGAACAGTGGGACTGACCGTAACATTATAATGCCCCCACGGCTGAAAGAGCGAACATGTTTGGTGTGATTGGGATTCGAACCAGCGACCCTCGGATTGCGAGTCGTGTGCCTTAACCACGTGAACATGATGGGCCTTAAAGGAAAAAATAAAGTAAAATAGACAAAAGCTGTTATACAAATATATCATCGAGAACAAGTCGTTTTGAGTGTTTTCAACCGTACAGGAGAAATTTCAATACGTATGGTTCTATCAACTGAGGGTCACGGGTTCGAATCATTCTCGCTGTTTTAACTGTGTGGACGTTATAATGGTACGATCAATCTCACTATTCGTTGGTAAAAGAGTAGCCCCAGAGTTGGCGGTGAGTGGTAATGACTAGCTGCCTTCCCTCTAGTCTTACACTGCTAAATTAGGGACGGCTAGAGCAGAGAGCCCTAGTGTAGCTTTGCGCGAAATTAAAAAAAAAGGAATATTTTGAAAATAAGGTAACACTTCCAATATTTTAAAAATCACATTTTCCAAATTTACCTTAGAGTGAAAATTTAATCTCTTTTCCACATAAATTATTTGAATTCAGTCTTAAATGCCCTCCAGTGGCTCAGTGGTATGTCTGCGGACTTACAACACTAAAAACCGGGTTTCGATACCCGTGGTGGGCAAAGCACAGATAGCCCATTGTGGAACTTTGTGCTTAATTCAAAACAACAACAACAACAACACACACTGAAGAGCATTCCTCCACGTGATCAGATTTGCGTGCGATTCGTAATCTGAGGGTCGCGGGTTCGCATCCCCGTCGCGCCAAACATGCTCGCCCTTTCAGCCGTGGGGGCGTTATAATGTTACTGTCAATCCCACTATTCGTTGGTAAAAAGAGTAGCCCAAGAGTTGGTGGTGGGTGGTGATGACTTCCCTCTAATCTTACACTGCTAAATTAGGGACGGCAAGTACAGATAGCCCTCGTGTAGCTTTGCGCGAAATTCAAAACAAACAAACAGTCTTAAAATCCTTACTAATTATCCTGTAGTAAGTGATTAAAAATACAAACCTTACTTTTCTTTTGTTTGTTTCCATCTCACCATTAAAACCAATATCAGTAAAAAATGTAGCATGTTTGTTAATATTAAATTCGTCCATAACTAAAATTATTTGGAATTCAAAAATCTTTACCAGTTACCTTGTCATGAGTGTAGTTACCATTAAAGAAGGCATTAATTTCAATTATTTGCTCATAGATTGTTAAAATTTTAAATTCAAGCTACGAGAACGTTTACGGAGAGCATGTATGCCAATTTTAACACCCTTTTATCATTCGTAAGTAAAGTTATGTTTATGTTATGTATTTCTTTGTCCGTGTTTTATTAATTACGCTTATAAACTATGTTACTGAAATCGAACTGAACTTGAAGCGTTTAACAGAATTTCCTCAACACGTAAGTTTGTCCATTTTTAATGGTCAGTACTACTTTAAATAATTAAGTTATTTAAATAGAATATTAATCAATGTATGTTCAAAACACTGCAGAACTAACTCTCTATAGAATTGTTGAGATAAGTTTTATACAACTTGTCTCCAACATGTGCTGATGGCAACTTTTAAGCGCCTATTTCTAAATTATAGAATTATTAGGTTAATTTTGTTAATCTTTGAGTTTCACAAAGCAATCTTGATTCAGTGGCTAAAGTTATTCAATCTTGGCTCATCTGCGCTGATAGTAGGCTGGAGAAATGGCAACACTGGCGGTTTAACTCCGCCCATGACCACGCCCAGACAATTAGACAGGAGGAGTATCGGCCAAGTTATATCAAAATGGCGCGACTGTGTGCGTGATTTCTGTTACAGCGTAGAGCGTGGTGCCCTGCGGTTTTGTGACAGCTAGGAAGTAAAAGCGATCGTATACGGTGATTTCTGGATATTAAGAGATTTCACAAAATTGCCAGAGGAAGACCTAAAAGACTTGTGAGTCGTAAATGGTTATTTCTGATCTTTCTGTACTATTTACTGACGAGCTATTACTTTTTCCATACCTTAGACACAAGGAAGTTTCCACCAGTATACGACACTACTTTAAGCCTATACTGCAAATAATTTCAGTTAGTTTTTGCAATCAACCAAACATTAATATATTCGTGTATACTTCGATATACACGCATACACTTGATGTAGTCTTATTGAAACATTGTACATTTATAATAAAATTTCTTTCATTACCCATTCAAACCGTCTCCAAACGTTTCTTGAAATCAGATTTTAGTACCAAAGTGCTCGAAGCAAGTATATCAAGGCGAGTTTCGAAAATATCGTACATTAAACACTTTGAAAGCCACTTAGAAAACATAAAAGCAAGTAAATCAAGGCGAGTTTCGAAAATATCGTACATGCATTAAACACCTTGAAAGGCACTTAGAAAACATAAAATATTCTTTGTTTTCAAGACGTGTTAATAAGAATGCTTTCCAACAAAAGATCAAGGCTCTGGAAATGTTACCAGTTTCGATTGCTTGGAATGTTTGTACTTAGGGAGCACATTTTTTCTTTCTGTTTTATTTTTTTTTTTAGAATAAAACATACATGATAAATACTCGTTGTTTTATAGCAAAGCTTCGCAAGGGCTATCAGCGACGTGTTCACTGTACAGATCGAATCCTGTAGTACAACAGTGAATTGGATGGAATACAGCCTATGTTATAGCCGGTGCTTAACTCATCTCGCGTGTAAACTAATTAATTGTGCAGATTGTAATTTTTACGTTCTAAGCAATTCTTACATGATTTATGAAATTTTAGCGAGTCTCATGAATAAGTAACTAGGTGATGAATATGCTTAGTGTAACTCTATGTCGTATTACGCATGCGTTAGTGACACTGCTCATCCTCGCTAAAGTTAGCAACGGTACTCATATCTCTGTGTTTAATCATTCCAACGATGCTCATTCAGAAAGTTCCTAATCGTGTCAGGTTGTCGAGTTTGCATGGAATGCATTACTCGAAGCTTTGATTGTAAAAGAAACAAAAACTAGGTGTGTAATGAAAGATGAGAAACAAAACGACATCTGTTGAGGATAAAGTCGATTTAATACACAAAACAATAGGGAACAGAACAATAGCTGGGTGAGAAGGAGGATCTGAGTCTTTCCAGATCCAACATCCAGGGGGACAATTGTATATTTACGGAACTACAACGCTAAGATACTGGGTTCGACCCACCGCGGTAGACACAATAGATAACCCAGTGTGATTTTGCTCTAAAACAAACAAACTCTACAGATCCTAAAGAAAAAAGTACTCTAAAGAAGATGGTATCTTTAGCAGCAAACAGGAAAACAGAGAATTACTTAAGAAAAATATTATCTTAACTGAGACAGTCCCTGGCTTGATATATATTAACATGATATAGCTGATTACATCGACCCATTAGTAGTTCCAGAGTGATATACCTATTAGTAAAATATGTGTTATCTACTATTAAAAAAGTAAATTTTACAAGATTATTTGAAACAGTCATTAATTCTATTACAAGATGACGTCACAACTATTTCAGAAGGTTGTCCAAAATAGCTGCACCATGGTTGAACATGTTCTACTACTACATGGTATAAGAAACTAGGCTGACTGCATTATGACTTCCCTACTGTTCCTTCCTGATGGGTCTCTATTGTCGTACAAAATAATGTTATTACATCTCTGGTATTGTTTCTACTGTCGTACAAAATAACACAACTGCATCTCTGGTATTATCTCTACAGCCAACAAATATTGTTCATGAAGAAACCTACGAGTTAAGTTATTGACTGAAATTCGGCATTTTGAAAAAAAAACAACAAAAAAAAAATGCTGTAAACGTAAATGTTCAGACAAAATATTTTTGACTATCTGAAGAACGACTGTCCATGACTTATAAAACATGTCATGTTTTGTGTAGCCTGGTTGCATTAGGACTGCGCAGAACTACTGAAATGGCCTGAAACTTCCACTCTGCCTTCAGAGAGATTCTTCTTGTAATAAAGAGTAACATTATTCAAGAATAATTATGTTAAATTATAACTTAATTTATTAGAGAATAACCATCAAATACTATTCATAAAGCTTGCCATTGTCTCTCAGACATTGTACAGCTTTTGTGGTTCGTTGCATATTAAAATCGAATGAATCAGAGAGGAAACCTCTATGAAGGGTCTAACTAAACTATATGGTTTCACTATATCTGGAATTTGTCTAACACTAAAAATCACACTAAATCTCCATTATCAGTGCTCTGATGTCAATCATACTTTTAAAAAAAAACACAATATTCTGAGCCCGATTCTGACTTTAGAAGTAATTCCGCCATTGTTAATTTGATGACCATATTGACAAACTATTGCAGGACGACAAAATTTTCAGTGAAGGACAGAACGTCAATCTAAGACTACAAACATTGACATATGTTCCACGGAATCTCTAATATAAAAAAATATCAGTTTCTAAGGCTGCATGTATTTAAAATACCAACATACAGCACCAACCGCCAGTTCTTGGACTGCTCTAGTTTTAACGAAAATGTGGGATTTGACTGTCACTCTCGCAATACATCCAAATTACGAAAACGCGAAGTGTGTTTTTGTAGCAACGAATCGCAGTCCATAAATTTTCAGATTCATCGCCCAAGCACTATAACCTCCACGTTACGTCAGGCCCATATATATATAAGAGCTTTATAGAAAGAGTTGAGACTTTCCAAGAAATGTCACATTAATGGAGTTAGAGTTATGTTCGAATATTACGCCATAAAAGTTATATGCCTATATTTATAGATTAAGCGTTTGAATTATGTGTGGTTCAGGATGGAGACATTTGTTTTTAATGTCTTCTGTGAGGAACGCTTTATGGAATCAAACATCTATTTCTCCTAGAAACTGGCTAGCTACCATTAGCTTCAAAGTGACTGACTGACGTTTAAAGCCTTGCTGAACCTTTCTTACGCTGCTACGTCTTCAAAGCCGTAAAGTATTGAAAGCGAGCTGAGCTGTAAGATTAAGAATTTACGTAAATCACAGAAATCGGCGACATCTTTATATCGTCATAAAGCAGTAAAATAAGGTGCTGTCACTTGTCGAGTATGTATAGTGTATTTCACTTACTTAGACACAGCCTCGTTATAGATCGAATGTCAATTGGATCATACGCGGTCTAGGGATTTACCACTAAGTTCTTGATTGGAAGATATGACAGCATGATGTATATATGACATCACAAAGACCCGGTTACGATAGTCAATACAATGGACTCCTTGTAACCAGAGTGGGATACCTTCTTTCTTTGTCGCCTCATAGATTTCGATTACTAGTAGGCGATTATACTAAACGTTCGTTCTTCTATAGTCACTTTATTATTTTCTTTCGTCCACTATAAATGAAAGGAAAGAGAAAATAATTACGTTCTGAAAAGACATACAAGTAGTCGAACTAGAGAGTCGGAGGTACAAGTCTCTCTATGTATCTGGTATTTTGTTTTGGTTTGTTTTGAATTTCTCGCAAAGCTATGTGAGGGCTATCTTCTCTATAGTCGTCCCTGATTTAGAAGAGTAAGACTACAGGGAAAGCAGATAGTCATCACCACCCACCGCCAATTCCTCGGCTACTCTTTTACCAACGAATAGTGGAATTGACCGTCACATTATAACGTATCCACAAGAATAAGTCCTTGTTCCACGTGATTACTCATCCACCTCTGTAATATCGTGGACAAAATAATTAATTAAGTATTAATGAACAGTAAACTGCGTTAAGACTACTTGGAGCGTAAATGTGTTTTGAACACCATAATTAAAATATTCAAACATTAATAAAATGTAACAGTTAAGCAGTTTACGGACATGCTGGAAACTGCATGACTTTGATATATATGTATGATCAAGGTACAGTATTTTTCACTTCATACTGGAAGTCGATTCCCCTCGATGGGCTCAGCAGATAACCAGATGTGGCTTTGCTATAAGAAAAACACACACATATTCTTACTGGAAAAAAATTCTGAAATGGCCATTTTAAAAAATTGTTGTATATATGTGTGTGTGTGGATGCGCGTGTCATCTGGACATCTTGGAAAATTGAGTGCTAGAAAATTTCATGGATAAATTAATATTTTTCAGAAGATTATCATATGTTGCGACAAGTTTCTCATGACTATTTGTCCTTTACTTTTCCGTCTAGAGCTATCGTTTAAGGCCTAGACCAGTTTTATTCTTATAATAACAGAATGGCAGAAATAAGACTTGTTGGACCTTAAAGTACTGTACAGATAACATTTATGATACAAACTAATATTACTAGTCTCCAAGCAGTCAAAATTAAAACTCTGAATGATTGTTATTAGATTATTTTTTGTTCTTCTTTTCAAAACGAAACCTCTACTTATTCTAAACTTATGTATAACTGTTAAACAGATCGAAATTGTTCATTGTTCCAATACTATGCATTCTTGACTATAATACGAAGTGCCTTTAAACACTGTAAACTATTCAAAATTTGACCACAACGAAATTCTTCGTTGGTACTTGTTACAGAACTATTACATTAAGTGGTTTCATAAGAAAAAAAGACATTTAAAAACAACAACAACTACAGAAACGTTATTTACTATTTCAATGTCTGAATTACAGAATTGTAATATTAAGTTTATTGTTAATACAAAGCTAAACAATGTATTCGTCGCGAGTATCAAAACCCGATTTTTAGAGTTTTAAGCCCTCGGACTTATCGCCAAACTACCGAGAGGAGAAGGCGAAGTTTTAAGTGGCTTTACGCTGGGAAAACAACCATTGCTACCAAAGTAATTATACCGTTATATTTATAATTATGTTATAATTATACCGTTTTTCGAATAAGACCTTAATTCTCATCCTGTTATTGGCCTGAGTTTTATCTCCTCAGCCATTTTCAGACACGATTTTCTCAATGTAACAAAACAGTTTGAAATACCAAGTGTTCCTGTATGACTAAAAGCTGTTTGTCAGTTCGTTTTGTTTAGAATTTATCACAGAGGCTATTTGCTCATAACTGTCCTTAGTTTTAAACTGATAGACCATATAAAAGACAGCAGTGCTCAGTTCCATTTCTTAGGTTTTATCACTCTAAAACGCAACCACTGCTTCAAAGTGCGGAACACGTTTTTGGTGGTATCAAGTCACGAGCCATGAATCATTTTATTTATAGTGATTGCACGCTAAACACTAGGCCACGCCTTACAGAAAAACTTGTGAACACTTGGCAGGCTAAAAAATAACTTAGAGTTAATTTTTTTTATTTTAAGGATTTTCGTTCACAATGTTAAGAGCTTTCATTCAAATTAATAAATGCTCTATACGTATAATCATGACGCTATTTACTTGCACGTGGATATTTTTTTTTTCAAATAGAACAGCACTTTCTATAAAATGGTTCAGTAAAATCCAGACCGAAACGTAGTTTCTTAATAGTTTATTTTGTAACATGTTTACTGAGCAGTTTGAACTCTTTAAATATCAAACATTCAAGAGGCCTCTAAATGATCTAGACTAGTACGTACTAACTCTGGAGACACAACATAGTAATGACGATAAGAGCTATTTTTAAGTGTTTTAAACTGACAAAATGCCCACTTGCGGTCACTTACAACTACTTTAGTCCTAAAGCAAGTACCTTATTATTTTGGTAAGCCAGAATCAACAAAAAGAACGGTAAGTTGCTTGTACTCTGGATGATGGATGATTGATTGTCCACATGCCTGAGAAAGGGTGTTATTAGTTTAGAAGCGCTTCCACACTCTTCAAAGTGACAACTGACAGAAGATTGTTTGACACCACTGATTGTACCAAACTGAATAACACTGAACCATTCGCTTTTCAGATCACATGACAAGTCATCATATATCTGGTTTCATTAACAGGAGGGTGTAATTAAGAAAGTTACTGTATTACAAATATAACAAATTCTAATTATTCTTTAATTGTTTTGTGCAGAGCGAGGTATTGTGTATTTATGTTAGCACGTTTTTTTTTTTAAAGTTAAATAGTAACGCCATTACATATTTCCTTCTTCTATGTCCTCATGTTCTCTAAGTGTTATGGCTACATAAAAACAATGCCGTTTTATTCGGGACAGATTTGGACGTTATTAGAAATTCATATCTTCAATAAGTGGATTCATTTGTTAGTTCAAAAGTATTCTAACAAGATGATAAATCCTATATCGAAAAAGCTTATTATATGCAATAGGAAATACAGTCAAATTTTGATATAGTTTATAAATAAATAAATGAAAGGTTAGCTCATTCACAAGTTATAAACCAAACTTAATTACTGAGATATATTGAGGTAATACAGAATTCGTTACAATGAGTTTTAGTCCTAGGTTTACAGTTAGAAATATTTCATTAAAAGGTGTCATTTGTTAAAACTTCCCAAGCAAAATATTTTATAAGCTAAGCCCATTACCGTGGTTAATCAATTTTACTGAAATCTTCTGGAACTGCAATCCCTGTCCATACTCTTTCGTGTAATTATTAACTTCCCAGCTGTTTTATAAAAACTAAAACCCCAGTTTGAATATACGTCTTGTACCATCGCTTCTACTGAGTTAATTCTTCAAAATTACTGCATTTTGACCAAGAGAATTATACATCAAGCCTTTTATTGGCTAATTATATATATTGATGTTACAATACAAATACTAAGTATATCCTTGTGTTTCTATGATGACGAATAAAATATTCATGGAGATTTCCGATTTAATTATTATATTATTTATGTGGTTAACACACAGCTTATATATGGATACGGAGCTGCTAACAAGATGGAAGGCAACAAAGTTAGCTCTACTTATAGCACATGAGGATATTCATTACAGAATAGTGATATTGACTGTCACTTTTGTTATGTGCCACAGCTGAAATTAGGGAGAATGTTAAGCGTTATACCGTCAGACCAAGGCTTGGTCATTTCGATTAACTACCTAATACGCTGACCACCCTAGGCCCGCACCGCCAAACTTAATTATTAATTTTGTAGTTTGGTTTGGTTTGTTTTGAATTTTGCTAGACGAGGGCTATTTGCGCTAGCCGTCCCTAACTTAGCAGCGTAAGACTAGACGAAAGGCAGCTAGTCATCACCACCCACCGCCAACTCTTGGGCTACTTATTTACCAACAAATAGTGGGATTGACCTCACATTATAACTTCCCACGGCTGAAAGGGTAAGCACGTTTGGTGTGACGGGGGATTCGAACCAGCGACCCTCGGATTGCGAGTCGAGTGCCTTAACCACGTGGCAATGCTGAACCTAATTATGTAGTTCTATTTCACATAGAATCTAATTAATTAGCGACGAAAAAGCGACATTTATTAACGACCACGGTTTGGTCAGTAATGCCTTCAGTGGCAAAATCATAGTCGTGAATAAATTAAATATTTGTGAAACTTGCAGTTGTCTTTGTTATATTGTTTGTTTGTTTTTCAGCCCTACAACCAAAAATGTTTTCTGAGGAAAATCGTAGGCTGTTTAACGTTTACATTATTAGATTGAATTACAAAATAAGCCGAAAAGTTATGCACTCAATGTTCAGAGAACCTTCAATCATTTCTGTTAGCCAGTAATACTTTTGAAAACCTTCCACCTTTCATAAAAAACAAAAAAACTTTTTTAAAGGAAACTGATTTCAAAACAAGAGTATTTAACGAGTCGCGTCATTATATAACCGACAAAAAAAAACATGTACAAATAATTACACACGAATTTATTCATAGAATGGTATTAAAATACCGAACCGTTTATTTGGAAATCAGTAAAGTGTAAACCTGACTAAAGTCGCTTTCCTCTAGTGGTGATTTACAATAACAATGGCTGTGCCATTAAACACTGTGCTGCCATCAAAGATATCGATCCTATTTGTGGATGGCCATTACGGCTCTGCCGTTTTATCGGCAAATAACACGTCTTTATTAACTCTCCATGGACAACTATTAGACGCAGAGGAGAATAGGGAGAGAAAGCAGAGCTGGTGTGTCCAAGCTTTTTTGTTCTGGTCTAAGCTGGTGAAGTAAACCCAGACGAGACACCTAGGATCAAGTCCTGTCACGTGAAGGACCCCTAGGTGATATTACTGGTTATACGAGAAACAGCATTTTGTTGTAGACACTATCAATGGCGGACGGGTAACAAAGCAATATCAGCTATAGCTGCCGAGATTACAGATAACTCTCTGTGTGTTTGACAGTTATTACTAGTGGTAAGATTAAATGCAAAAAGTCGCCTACTTCAACGGAACGTTGAGCGTGTACAGGTTTCAACTTGTGCCACCAACATTATTTTATATTACAGAATGTCACAGAATTCTGCTTCCGTACGTGCTAAACGGTGAAATATATTTATATATTTTCAAATACACATGTATCTTTGTTGACTGGACTCTTGAAGAACACAAACACACAGAACATACGACTTTTCTCCAAGTATGCATTGAAAAATACCCGGTGTAGTCTGGTGTGTGTAGAACTGAAATACGTAGTTACGAAAGCCCTATTTATATAGGATCAATTTTCTCCAAGCTAGCTTGGTTTGTTTGTTTTTTAATTAAATTTCGCGCAAAGCTACTCGAGGGCTATCTGTGCTAGCCGTCCCTAATTTAGCAGTGTAAGACTAGAGGGAAGGCAACTAGTCATCACCAACCACCGCAAACTCTTGAGCTACTCTTTTACCAACGAATAGTAGGATTGACCGTCACATAATAACGCCCCACGGCTGAAATGGCGAGCATGTTTGGTGCGACGGGGATGCGAACCCGCGACCTCAGATTACGACTCGCACGCCTTAACACGCTTGGCCATGCCGGACCAGCTAGCTGGG
Source organism: Tachypleus tridentatus (assembly GCF_004210375.1). Classification (NCBI taxonomy): domain Eukaryota; kingdom Metazoa; phylum Arthropoda; class Merostomata; order Xiphosura; family Limulidae; genus Tachypleus; species Tachypleus tridentatus. Next base: position 90,825,998 of record NC_134828.1, read on the forward strand.
ATATTTGATTAGTTCATTTCTTAATTTAATTTGCTCCGAAATATAATACACACTCTAATATTAGTTCATGTACAAAGCGCCAGATCTGCCTTATGACCATAAATAATATATATATAGACTTTCGTTATGCCTCGCTAAAAGTAAGCAGCCTTTGGTGACGGTAATGTCAAGAATTTCACCACCACGCGGCTAGCAAACGAACACTACCGAGATGTTAAAGCAAAACCGCTGAAAGCGAGTTTGTTTAAGCGGTCCGGCATGGCCAAGCGCGTTAAGGCGTGCGCTTCGTAATCTGAGGGTCGCGGGTTCGCGCCCTAGTCGCGCCAAACATGCTCGCCCTCCCATCCGTGGGGGCGTTATAATGTGACGGTCAATCCCACTATTCGTTGGTAAAAGAGTAGCCCAAGAGTTGGCAGTGGGTGGTGATGACTAGCTACCTTCCCTCTATTCTTACACTGCTAAATTAGGGACGGCTAGCACAGATAGCCCTCGAGTAGCTTTATGCGAATTTCCAAATTCTTCCATTCTTGGTAGTTAGGCCTCGTGGTTCCTTTAGGAGGATGACATCTGGTATGTACTTTTACGTTATTGTTATCAATGTTCATCACAAAGTGCCTGTTTTCTACCTTGATGGGTTCCTCCTCTTCCAAGACGATGTAATGCAACAATATGTAATGAATATATTTTTGATAATGCTTCATAAAGAAAAGACCCAGTATTGCCAAGTGGTTAAGTCGTTCGACTCGTAATCTGAGGGTCGCGGGTTCGAATTCTCGTCACACCAAAACATGCTCACCCTTTTAGTCGTGGTAGTGGTAGCGTGATAATGTTACTATCAATCACACTATTCGTTGATAAAAGAGTAGCCCAAGAGTTGGCGGTGGTGATAATGGCACTGAAAAATTATGGACGGCTAGCGCAGATAGCCTTCGTGGAGCTTTGCGAGAAATTAAAAAACAAACAAACAATCATTAAGAACAGCAGATACTTTAGTCTCATTTTTTGTCCAACATATTCGTGCTAAATATATTTGAAATATGGAAATTAGTTTCGCATACACCAAAAAACAACTCTGTGAACTAAGTGTAGACATACCCAACCACGAACGGAAACAATCGAACAAAGCACCCTCTACCATTTTGTGAAGATCCTGTTATCACGCATATTGTGGGTTATTACTTCACTAAAGTTAAGTACAATCCCTTATCAGATGTAAAACCTAAAGATGTCTAGTCGAAGTGTAATATTACTTCAGCCACTGCTTTAGTTTAACAATTTCAATTATTTCTAGCCATGTTTTCAAGAATGCGATTTTCAGAACATTTGTCACCTAACTCTAACAAGTTCCGCTGCGTGGGTTCTTGTACGAACGTGGAGTTCACGTTTTCTTTTCCATTCACAGCGACAAATCGGTGTCAACACTTCAGTGGAGATTTGATACAGAAGCCTAAGAGAAGCGCTAGAGGGCGGGAGAATGCTATGAAAGTAATATTATTACAATTACCTTTATTTTTTTTCCATAGAGATTTTTCTTATCTGAATAGGAATAATTAATTTGCAACCTTTAAAAGCATTGGCTTCTGACAGATGTGTTTCCTACATAAAATAAGAGAAACTGGTAGCTTCATCATGCGTAGCAACAAAACAGAAATATTCAGACATTGTATTTAAAACATTACTAAGAAGAAATACTACAAAATGCACACATTTGTCACACGATTTGCCAGACATGAGACATGAAAATACTGCAGACATTGTATTCATCATTTTTACTTAGTTCTAACCAATTATGTATAGATACATAAATGATGAATCCATGAAGGAAATCAACTAAAACAAATAAAAAAACCCATCCACTTTTGTTTACGGAAAATTGCTAAATTTTACTTGTATTAACGTGATACCAACTGATGTTTTACGTCACGCCATAGTGAACACGTATAATTGAAACATGATGGGAGACTATATTTGGGGTCTGATACGTGAAAGTGATTTAGATTAAAGTTGTAAATCTCGAAAAACTACTCACTTCTAAACATTTTTGTATAACTTTAGTAGAAATACATCTAAATCTTGATTCATATGTTGTTTTATTCAGACCTTATGTAAATGAAAATGTGCAAATTTGTCCGTTTTTACATAGAAAATAGATTAATTTTTAAATTTCATTATCCAGATCACAAAAGCAAAGTTTGAAGGGAATTGTTTGTTTGTTTGTTTTGGAATTTCGCACAAAGCTACTCGAGGGCTATCTGTGCTAGCCGTCCCTAATTTAGCAGTGTAAGACTAGAGGGAAGACAGCTAGTCATCACCACCCACCGCCAACTCTTGGGCTACTCTTTTACCAACGAATAGTGGGATTGACCGTAACATTATACACCCCCGCGGCTGGGAGGGCGAGCATGTTTAGCGCGACGCGGGCGCGAACCCGCGACTCTCGGATTACGAGTCACACGCCTTACGCGCTTGGCCATGCCAGGCCCCTTGAAGGGAATAATGGCCATTTTCTGTACTTTTACAACATAAGCAATTAAGAAATAACATACTATCCAAGAACAAAATTTGTGTTACATAGTGTTATCACAGAAAAAACGAACGTGACACTGAAAATTCTACTGTTTAATTCTGTGTTCAAGTGCTTCAAAGAACACAGTGAACATGACACTAAACATTCTAGTTTTCCTTTATTACAAGTTACAGCTAGTGTCCTGAATACACATGGTAACTTCAGAGTCAACATGGTTCTGTTGATTTTACTGTGAATACATGTGGTTACCACAGTACAGAGAGCATGATACTAAAGGTTCTATATTTTGAAATTCTATATAAGAACTAACAGTTAATTTACAAGTCCCTGATTGATAATATAAATAACGTTCCATTCTAGTTGTCTCCCGCTGTGACAGTGGTAAGCCCACGGATTTACAATGCCCAAATCAGAGGTTTGAGTCCCCTCGTTGGGTACAGTAGATATAGCCTGATGTGGCTTTGCTATAAGAAAATACATACACAGGGTCTATTCTATTTGGGTTATAACGTTTTTTAGTGCCTATTGTATAGCTCAGTTGTCTAATGGTAAAATTTGGGTTATTGTTTAACATGCAAATAACACCCAAAGTGAACGAGTGAATGTTTATCAACTGGAAAGAATACTTTAGCACTCTAAAGAGACAGAATAACTACATTTTTTTTTTATAAACACATGTTCTTTGATTTAGCAATAACGTCGAAATATTTCTGTCGTGACACAAGAGTGTTCTTTACAGTGTTTATCTCTCGGAATGTTTTCGACATTCTACACTCGTAGTCTTATTGTAACAAGGAAAATTTATTCAAAATTTGGCTTTTAGATTTTGAAAAATTAGTATTTTATTGAATACTCGCAAAACTAAGCATCACAATGAGGTTTGGTTTGGTTTGTTTGAAATTTCGCGCAAAGCTACACGGAGGCTATCTGCGCTACCCGTACCTAATTTAGCAGTGTAAGACTAGAGAGAAGGCAGCTAATCATCACCATCCACCGCCAGCTCTTGGGGTTCTCTTTTACCAATGAATGGTTGGATTGACCATCACATTATAACGCCCCCACGGCTGAAAGGGCGAGCATGTTTGGTGCGACGGGGATTCGAACCTGCGACCCTCGGATCACGCACTGTTTAAGGAAGGAGTTTACAGCTTATTTCCACACATTGGGTGAATGTTCAGACTTTAGTCAAGCACATTTTGTTAATGAGTACATACTACGACGGTTATTAGAATGTAGAATCATTACCATTTCGTTTGGCTATTGTACTATTAATAGGTGCTTAATACAAAAATAACACATTATGTGATTGTAAGTTAAACAAAAAAAAATTTATTTACTGTATTTGTAAAGTTCTACACTGTAACTGTAAATCATGTGGAGACATTTTTGATTTAGCTGTTCCACTGATGCGCTCGTAAATTTAATAACAGTGAAATCACGACTTGGATAATAATAACAATATATCTGGCGGAACATTGATAATACACGGTGTAAGGCAGCTGGTCGCTATCGTATATTGCTCGCTAGCAGATGTTATATTACGGTAAGCATCATTTTCCTATTATAGACTGCCCTCCTGGCGGAAATAAATGTTGTCTGTTCTGATGTCTACCTGGTGTAACAATCTCGTGATGCTAGGAACTGGTTCTGTTTATGTCTAACACTGGGTAGAGGCACCGGAAGTTGAATTGTTGCACTTTTCCGGAAAATGTCACGTTCGTAAGCATTCCATTTTCACTGCACGCGTGGCGCACACAACGTATTCATTTATGTCGCACGCTAGAGGAATCTTTAGACCTTTCCCTACAAATGTAAACGACTTTCATTCATAAATATCATTCAAATAAAAAGTGAGAAAACTATTTAACTGCAACATATTTACTTTCTCACTTCCTGTTTTATTAATTATTTTGAAGTTATTTTCAATAATATTTATTTGTTAGTTACAAACGTATAGATCAAAAATGTTTTTTTATGCAATCGATAGATATTTTGGAAAAATAAATAAACTCTGTCGTCAGTTGTAAAAACCAAAGGCGCGAATGAGACAAAGACATCATAATCATGAATATTTTGAAAACGAAAAGTTGGGTGAGGTTATGAGATATTATAGTACTGCTTAATCACCCCAATCTTTCGTCCTTTCTATCGTTAAGCGTACAGTATGTTCAGAAATACCTGGACAAAGCCACAGTATACTTTTTGTATTATTTTTATTAACATTTATTTACACATTTTTATATATTTACATTTTCGTTTCTTTTTCCACTTACATCAACTACATGTCGTTCTCGAACATTGAACTTTTTTTTTCTCCTTGTATATCACCTGTTTTACTATATATATAATTGAATTTGTTGATTCGAAACATTCATTGATGTGTAAGTAGAATATTGTTCATATATCATACGATCATGGAAACTTGCTTATATGATTCCGAAAAAACTTTTTTATTACACGATATGCAACCCCCAACTTTGCGAAATTTTTATCACATGTGCATGTAGATTTGCAATAGATGTCATGATTTTCCCGTTTTACTTCCGTTTTCGTCACGGAAAACTTTATTTTTCTCCATTTTAAGTGTGCAGATATGACGTCATAAATGCGTGGATCTAATGCATTGACACTATGGGTAATGGGCTAGTATATATAATCCTGGTTAGTAATAAATAAATATAAATAATAATAAAATGTACGACCATTCTCTTCGAGCTTATAGTACTTAATCCTTCCTCTCTTTATATAGATGATACGTTCATTATTGGTACATTCTAAGCTCTTATAATAACACTATGTAACAACATTTTTACTTATTCTTGTTCCTGGGTAAAAAGTGTTATGTTCCAATTGCTTATGCCTAAAGTAAATGTAAAAGACCTATTTTTCTCTTCAAACTTTGCTTTCGTGACTTGGGAGCGTATAAGAAAATATCATGGAAGACGAAATTTGGGGGCTGATACGTGAAGTGATTTACATTACAGTCGCAAATCTCGAGAAACTACTGACTTCTAAACATGTTTGTTCCTTTTTGTATAACTTTAATATAAATACATGTAAATCTTGATTCATATGTTGTTTTATTCAGACCTTATGTGAATGAAAATGTGCAAATTTGTCCATTTTTACATATAAAATAGGTTAATTTCTAAATTTCATTATTCAGGTTACAAAAGCAAAGTTTGAAGGGAATAATGGTCATTTTGTGTTCTTTTACAACATAAGCAATTAAGAAATAACACGTACTATCCAAGAACAAAATTTGTGTTACACAGTGTAATTAGAATGTAGAGCTATTTTGTACTAACGTGTTCCATTATATCTTGCATATTCTTATCCTCTTTTTAACAGTTTTCTTGTCGTAGAATCAACGGAGCCTTGCTTGTAACAAGAATACGTACATTTATGAATTACATTCGATTTGTCAATGAAGAAACACCATCTTTAAATCTGAAATCTGAAGAAATGCTGCTTACGACACCTATATTTAAAGATACGCGTGACCATAGTAGAATATATAGCTTCTTTTAATGTATATAAAAAGAACACACTTTCCAATATATGACAGTGTTATATGGGCCAGATAAGTACTTCACACATGTTAACTTTGATATCTTGTATATTGACATTTCTTTGAAAGAGACATACTTTATGTATGAGCTTAATGCTTAATGACATACAAATAACGACTTCTGAAACTTTCATTTTTTAAGCAACTGCAAATCGAACTTTGAAGTAAAAGTTATCTTTATGAGAATAACGAATTTTAGTTAATTGTTTTATTTGTTTTAATGAAAAATAGTGGTTAGCTGATTGTCCACACTATTTTAAACCATTACATTATAAATAGTTTGTAGGTGATAAACATTATTGTTTACAGAGGCTCAAGTTATGGTTTTGAGTTTGGACTATTCAAATAATAGACATAAATTTACTGTTGAACACCAGCAAAGTCATTGATTTCCCTCATTTGGGGATACGTATTTGACACATGTGATGTTAACTTTGAATATAAAGTTAACCTTAACAAAATATTTACCAACCTTTACCTTAATTATAAGAATTATACAATATCTGTGTGTAAAAAAAAAAAAATCTAGTTAATATTTTGCTTCATCGCAAATATAAACTTTCAAGAACGTAATAATTTTTATAAAAAGAACTGACACATCAGACATCTTCTATACAAAAATTACTGTCATATTTATCTGATTAATCGAATAATTCGCGATTATTCAAAACAACGAAAGTTTAGTGTGCTTGCGACACCAAAAGTACCTAAAAGGCCAGTTTATATAACCTTGGCATATACTTGAAAATATCTTTGCATATTAAAAAAAAAGTTCATCTTTCTTCGTGAAGTGTATCCTCATGTGCAAATGCAATGTATTTATAAACAAAAATGTCGTCCGCAGATATAGAAACAGCATTTCTCAACTAAAAACGTCAAATTTATATGTTCTTGAAGTAAGTAGGGTTACATCAGGTCTAGGATAAGAAAATGCTGACGTGAGTAAAGAAACATGCAAATCTAAGAGCGCCAAAAAAAACAAAAACGTATTGAAGCACTCCCTGGGTAAGTACAATGCAGTAATCTATTCACATGGTTTTAAAATCTGAACTCAGACTACTGATTGGCATAGTTTTTGTGTGAGAGAAAGAGTATGTGAGCTTATTCATTCATAAACTGAGGTCGTAAGTCAATCGGGTTATCAGATAAGTCCAATTAAACACACTCTTATCCTAACTGTGGTACTACTCCGCCTTAAAAATTATTTCCTTCCACTAAATCTTTGACGATAATCGGAGTTGGTCTTTTACGTTTCTGCTGCTCTTCAGTGAAAGAAAGAAAAATATCCCTACAGACTTTCGATATTATAAAACAATTAATATCAGATTCCAGTAAAATTATAAAGAAATAAAATTATTCTTAAAATTCCACATTATTTTATCAAAATATCTGACATCAATGCCAGTTTCCAGTAGAATAAAATAACGAAATAATTCAAATTCCATTTGTTATTAAACTATCTTAAAAATTAATAGCCAATCCAGTAGAGGGCAGAAACCACCTTCATATCCTACTCACTACTTGTATAAAAATATTAAACCTTATAACTCGACCTCAGGAGTAAGCCTTATGTGAGACTACATCAGAAGAGGTAAATAAATTTAAATCTTATGTGTTAACAAAACACATTTAAAACTAATGCCTGTTTTCCAATAAAAGTTAATGAAGGGTTCGTGTAATGTTGAAACAAAGACAGAATGTTTGTCTTGAGTGATGTGAACAAAAATACTTTGTCTTAGACAAAAGCAACCCAGGTTTTGTTCAATGGAGTTAATCGATTGCACAACGATTCTAGATATAAGGATTTATAATTTAGAACTTTATCGCTTTTTAGATAAAATGAAGTGACCTAGAACAATATATTCAGATTGCTTCCGTGATATTTTACAATATGTTAATATATGGGTCTCCAACCTTTCTCAGAACAAGCCTCTTATAACAGTCCGTAACCTGATAGTTCTCACTCAGTGAATCTATAGATATGGAGTATATCTTAAAAGTATTTTGTATTTTGTTTGTTAAGGTAAGTTCCTTCTGATACTTTTCTGCAACTCCTGAGTTATTATACAGTAATCTCTCCATCAATATAATTATCATCCAATCACAGTGTATGATGCAGTCAAATTTTCGAATTAACAATGTTAAAAAACATTTAATACTTGTTCAGGTTTTTCAAAATTAATATGTTCTTTAAAAATGTCTGAAGAAACAATAACAGTTTTATCCTTAATATATTTTAACCGCTATACGCCACTTGATGCTCTTGAATATGTAACAGATATAGGCTCGTTCTTCATCTGACAAATGTATATCAAACATTTTATTAATAGATGCAAAATTACACAGACGGATGATGGAAAAACCACTGTCGTACAGTTCATTTTTTCGTCATGCAGAAATCTTAAGATGTATTTGTCTCGTGTGTAACAATACATAATAATTTCTAATCTTACGTTAAAAAAACTAATGACTAAAAGAGTATCCAAACACTGAATTGGTTGCTTACGTGTAAGGAAAGTAAGGCTTAGTGAAAGAAAGCCTATGACTGCTTATGAGGAGATAGATATTGAGCTAATTCAATCAAGTTAGGCTTTCCTTTATAAGTTAATACTTAATAAACTTTCTATTTATTTAAGATACTTAGCAAAACTAATGATGGGGTAATAGAAACTAATCACTTAAAACTGATTTTCTGATTTACCTAATCATCAATGTTAGTTGAACAGTTTTATTTCTTTGTCTCATCATCAATGTTAGTTGAACAGTTTTATTTCTTTGTCTCATCATCAATGTTAGTTGAACAGTTTTATTTCTTTGTCTTATCATCAATGTTAGTTGAACAGTTTTATTTCTTTGTCTTATCATCAATGTTAGTTGAACAGTTTTATTTCTTTGTCTCATCATCAATGTTAGTTGAACAGTTTTATTTCTTTGTCTTATCATCAATGTTAGTTGAACAGTTTTATTTCTTTGTCTTATCATCAGTGTTAGTTGAACAGTTTTATTTCTTTGTCTCATCATCAATGTTAGTTGAACAGTTTTATTTCTTTGTCTCTTTCCTTTTTCTTTCAGATTCTTCATCTCATCAAAGAGTTACGAGTTTATGAGTTGGTGTAATACAGCTGGCAACTACGTCTTCTATTCTATTTTATGTCACTGTTTTTTTTTTATTATTAGACAAATATCTGGTATTACAAATAATTAAAAAGTGATGACACTCTACTGTAAGTATCTGAATAATAAAGAATATTCTATCAATACGAGCACCCCACAAGCTTTTTTACATCAGTTCATCATCTCCATCTGCAAGTAACAGTAAAGTAATACAAAACAAGGTTTACATTTCTACTGCCTAAGAACCAGTTTAGTTTTGAACGTGGCGATAGACTTGTATGAGATATAAATGTTAAGTGTACTTTGGTGAACTTGACGATGACCGAAGAAGGTCGAAACGTTGTTCGCTCCTCTACATAAATAATTTTCATAACCCAAACTAGCCGTTTTTACATATATATTTTTTTCTCTACAAGTGGGTTTTATCGTCATCACTGATTGTACTTTGGAAATGGTTTGAAAGGAATTTCGACAAAGGTTAGCTGTAATACCCCGTTAGTTGTTTTCACTCATTAATTCCGTGTGCTGCTGAACAGGTATAATGTATACCACCTTAATGTATACCACATATATTTCAGGTTATAGGTGCCTATGTTTAAAACTATTGGTCTAATGAGATTTATTTGTATTCATTTTAGGTAGGCTATACACAATAAAACAGTGAGAACCAATCTGTCAAATATATTCGTAAACTTTATCATTAACTGCTTTACCTTTCTGTAACTTTAACAGATATCTTTATTAAATAAGCTTCTCTTATGTACTTAGGGTCTGAAGTCTAGTTTTTTAAATTTAGTTTTATGAGATATTACTATGAATATTCCATCTTAGATAATTATATCAGTCTAAAATAATAATGTCATTTTCTTAACTGGGTTGTACAACAATTATTTGTTTATTTTAAATTAAGTGATTAAACCCTTCATTGTCTTCCTCAGTTTGTTTAATTTTTATTTACATTTGTAAGAATACTTTAAGGCCATCCATTTATATAAGTTACAATAATATCAAAATATCTTCCTGTTTTTAATACACATCACTATTTTTTTAACTTCTTAGAATGCGAACGCCTTTTCCAAGTTGCTTATTCTAATCATAAGACATTAGTATTAGGCCTATTATATGTTTCACAATACAGTATTTAAAGTTCTTTAAGAAAAATTAGAGTGAATAACAGTATTTCAACGACAAACCTAGCACTATTCTGAACACTAGTTCGATTAGCTACTTGATACAAAAAACGTTATTATGGTATATACAAGCCAGCAAAAAATGATTAAAACCTTTTACTTGCCACAACACATTGGTATTAAGCCTATTGTATTTTTAAACACTAGATTCTTAATTTATTCCTCTGTGAAGTTTCAAGAAAGAGAAGAACGTATGCTAACATTATTCTAACCACATTTGTCATATCCGTCTCGGAAGATGCGTTATGCTCAGTCCAGAGCTCTTAATACTGGCTGGGATACAACAAACACAGCACTGTTTGTAACACTATTTGTAGAAACAATTTAATACAATAATAGTTGTTACGGTAACCTTACGCATTGCAAACAAGTCAAAGAATGACTTGTTTGCAATAGGCGTACTCACTGTGTATGTATATTTTACTCGTTATGAGACATTGCAGTGTTAGGCCTAATGCATTTGTAAGTGAAATGACAATACGGTCGTGTCATTTTTAGCCAGCACAGAATCTAATTACTTGTCAGTAATGTATTGGTCATCTCTAATAAATTAGTTAGTAGTAGTAAGCATGATATGTCAGTAATGTATTGGTTATCATTAATAAATCAGTTAGTAGTAGTAAACATGATAGTTGTTAGTAATGTATTGGTTATCATTAATAAATCAGTTAGTAGTAGTAAACATGATAGCTGTCAGTAATGTATTGGTTATCATTAATAAATCAGTTAGTAGTAGTAAACATGATAGTTGTTAGTAATGTATTGGTTATCATTAATAAATCAGTTAGTAGTAGTAAACATGACAGTTGTCAGTAATGTATTGGTCATCGCTAATAAATTAGTTAGTAGTAGTAAGCATGATATGTCAGTAATGTATTGGTTATCATTAATAAATCAGTTAGTAGTAGTAAACATGATAGTTGTTAGTAATGTATTGGTTATCATTAATAAATCAGTTAGTAGTAGTAAACATGATAGCTGTCAGTAATGTATTGGTTATCATTAATAAATCAGTTAGTAGTAGTAAACATGATAGTTGTTAGTAATGTATTGGTTATCATTAATAAATCAGTTAGTAGTAGTAAACATGACAGTTGTCAGTAATGTATTGGTCATCGCTAATAAATTAGTTAGTAGTAGTAAGCATGATATGTCAGTAATGTATTGGTTATCATTAATAAATTATTTAGTAGTGGTAAACGCGATATTTGTCAGTCCTGAAGTATTTATTAACAGTGAACACAGTAATTTAAACTTACCTTGAAAGTGTACGGCATTAGTTTTTGGCAATAATATTTCAAGGTAGAAATTCGTATGTTAGTATCTAGTAACAAGTAACAATGAACTTGGTGAAATACAAGGGCCATAATGAAGACACACACACACATAGAAAAGAGATAAAGAGAGAGAGATGGAGGAGAAACTGCTAATTTTAATATGGCATTTGCGATGTGTGTCAACCGTCTTCATTATCTGCATATAGTCCAGGTAAAGTTATTTTTCTTGGATGGAAATAAACTTGTGAAGTTATACATACAATATTATACAACGGATTTCAGTCAATGAATCTCTAGCGTCAGTACATTATCTAAAAATTTGTCAAAGATACTTGAAAATAATTTTGCATTTAAAATAACCTTATTAAAGATTTTTTATATTTCTGAAGTAAAATCTTTACAGCAGTAAAAGGTTAGTCTTTATTTAATTTGTATAATTACTTGTATTTTCCAATTATTTCTTAAGTTTAACGGAGATGTAGACGCGTATTTCCAGCCAGATTTGACATGACGTAAGCTTATCATTACGTCTGTCATCAGATTTCATAGCTGTTCTATGACTGTATTTAGTCTGAACTCATAAATCATTCCCCTTTCAATGCTATGGCCCGGCATGGCCAAGTGGTTAAGGAGATCGAATCGTAATCTATAGCACGTGTGTTCTAATCCCCGTTACATAAAACATGCTCGCTCTTTCAGCCGTGGAGCGTTATAAGTTGCGATCAATCCCACTATTCGTTGGTGGAAGAGTAGCCCAAGAGTTGGCAGTGAGTGGTGATGACTAGCTGCCTTTCCTCTACTCTTACACTGCTAAATTAAAAACGGCTAGCGCAGATAGCCCTCGTGTAGTTTTGCGCGAAATTTAAAACAAGCCAAACCACACCAAACATGTTCGCCTTTTCAGCCATGGGGGCGCTATAATGTGATAGTCAATCCCACTATTCATTTGTAAAAGACTAGCCCAAGATTTGGCGGTGGGTGGTGATGTCTAGCTGCCTTCCCTCTAGCCTTACACTACTAAATTTAGGACGGCTAGCGCAGATAACCCTCGTGTAGCTTTGCGCAAAATTCAAAAATAAACAAACTTAAAATATTCATAAAATTAACTGTGTTATAAAGATGTTTTTTTTTTGTTGGCTCATCCATAATTTTTTAATTGTTACCCGAATCTATAACTTTAACTACTCTACAAGCTATGCTAAAGAAAAAGACGTAATAAGTGTACAGAAACTGCACATTAATTTAGAGTAATAACAACAAAAGTATGAATAATTTACAATTATTATTAGCCACTAAACTGATCGTGAGAATTCACGAGAGACAACTAAAAACCTCTTCCCTTTTTCTTTGAATAGATACTTATAGATTTTTATAAATTTTCAAATGAATTTATGCTGTTAATTGTTAGATCTTCACACACTAATTGGATTCGTATTTAGAAATTCGAAAAATCTGAACGCAAATCCTTATTTTGGGCGATCCCTTAATGTCCATGTCAGATTTCATGGAATTTATAGATCCAGACAGTTGCTAAAGTTTCCAAAAGCTGTAATATTTCCAGTTAGTTTATCGTTATGAATGTTCTTTATATGTTCATACCAGTTTGTAAGTAAATCGGTTAAACCTAACTTGACAGCCGCAAAAAGTCCTCATTTTTGAGACACCCCCCTAGAACTTTCTTGAAAAGTTTGTATGCGTTTATTTTCCGTGAGGGTAAAGAGCATATTATACAATATTTGAAGTCGATTTGCTTGTCAGAATTATAAACGAAGCTCAGAATTTAAGTACGTTTAGACTCTCAAATATCGAGACTTATTAAACAGATATTTCTACATCTAAACATTTCGTTAATTACGTTGAACTTGTATACAATTGTGCAATAAGCCCACATAACGGGTTTAGTAAGTCGACCTTTCCATTACAGTAAGTTAATCGCTTGATGACGAGAAACCAACTTGAAATAAAAATGTGTCTCAGAACGGCTGGTATGGGTATTAACAGTTTTATTGTTAAGAAGAGAAAGTTTCGACCTTCCTGGGTCATCTTCAGGTTAACCAAAAGGTTTTTACTTATCAATAAAAAGTTTTAACACCCGAATCAGCCGTTCTGAGATACAGTAAGTTAATCTGTCAAATATTGTACTGAGTTAGTATCATAAGTTCAATAACTCACTCTTTCAGCCACCATTATAGCAAATCCATCAGGTGTAGTAAATCAGGAATAATAAGTCAATCTTTCTGACACAGTGAATCTATCAATAAGGGCATATAGATAGGAGGTTCAATTAACACTGACTGGGTATAAGGAGTCAATATAATACACAGAATGTCAAAAGTACAAACAAATTAAGTCAATTGGCCAAGCACAGCGAGTCAAATTTGGTTGCACAGAAGTCAGTCTAGAACTGAATCTACAAGATGGAGGATGTCCATCAGACACAGTAAGTCAGTGTAAGAGCAGTAAGTTAGTATAATACGTACAGTTATTCTACTTATAATAAGCTAGTATTTCAGTAAGTTAAACAAACAGACGTTGGAAACAAATGAAACTAGTGCCACGGTAACCCGTGAGGTTATTCTTTCTCTGATTAATGAAACAACCTATGAAAGCATCTGGAAAACTGAAATACAGTCTTACTAGTTCAACGGTTCTCAATTCCATATAAATATTCTATGTGTTAGGTCACTGGATTGATTATTGTCAGATTTGATAAAAATTCAATGAAGATATTTTAGGCTTTGCTGTACATCATTAGTGTCTTCGTTTTGTTTTTTGTTTTATAACAAAGCCACATCAAGCTATCTGCTGCTTCCAGTTAGGGGTATCGATTCTCTGATTATAGCGTTGTAAATACGTAGAATTACCGCCGTCCCAGCGGAGAACTCAGTACCGTTTACTGGGTGACGATGTTTAGCTAACATGTTTTAAAATCTATGTTTAAATGGAAGTTTCCGAATGATATTCTAAAATTATTGACCATAGTGGTGTAGTGGTATGTTTGCGGACTTATACAGCTAGAAACCAGGTTTTCATACCAGTGGTGGGCAGACCCCAGATAGCCTTTTATCTTTTATCAATAAAAAAAACAAAAACTATAAATAATGTATTTCTTGTTTGAGAGTAATAAGTTACATTAATAATACTGTATTTAGTTATTGCATCAAAGAAAAACTATATTCCACAAAAATTAAAAACGATAACTTTTATAACACTGATTTACGTTTAGAAATTATAAAGTCTAAAACAAGCACGCTTTAAAATTTCTTCCAGTTATGTGCTGCGAAAGATATTGATAACTATGTGTCATTCGAAGTCAGCATATCGGTGCTTTAAAAAAAGAGATAATTCTTTTGTCACTCTAAGTTTGCTCATTTCCTATTTCCGTTTTTGGTGTCAGAAAGTAGTAGTTGGAAGAATGTTTACGAAGCAGAAAATATTATGTTAGTGAGAAAAACATCTTATATATATTTTTGTTCTGTAATATACTTTACTCAAAAAGGGAGCTTTATTGTACAGGTGATCTTTGTTACAGAAAATGTGGATCTTCCAATCTTATCGAAGAATTTCCTTGTACAGTATCATTACTTATGTTCGAACTAGCCTGTACCAACAAATCAGCTGACCTCTTACTCAAACTACCCAGACTCGGTGGATCAGTAGACTTTAACCTGTTATTCAAACTACCCAGTCTTTGTGGATCAGTAGACTTTAACCTGTTATTCAAACTACCCAGGCTCGGTGGATCAGTAGACTTTAACCTGTTATTCAAACTACCCAGTCTTTGTGGATCAGTAGACTTTAATCTGTTATTCAAACTACCCAGTCTTTGTGGATCAGTGGACTTACACTTGTTATTCAAACTACCCAGGCTCGGTGGATCAGTAGACTTTAACCTGTTATTCAAACTACCCAGTCTTTGTGGATCAGTAGACTTTAACCTGTTATTCAAACTATCCAGTCTCTGTGGATCAATAGACTTTGACCTATTATTCAAACGACCTAGTCTTTACGGATGAATAAATGACCACGAGTTCTCACAATAGTTACTCAGTCCCTATGGATCCATAGTAGACTGTTAGCTGTTACTCAAACTATCCAGTTTCTGTGGATCAGAAAAATCTACTGACCTCTCCCGATCTATCCAGTCTCTAGAGATTAATAAAAGAATCTGATATTTCACTTCAGCTTTCCAATCATTGCAGATCAACAGAAGACAATGGCATCTCAATTGAACAACTCAGTCTCTGCAAATTGACTGAAGGTCCTGATATATTACTCCAACAGTCCTTTCTCCACGGATCAGTAAATAACCCTAATATTTCACTCGATTTACGCAGCTCCTAGGGTCTTAAAAAAAAAGAAAACAACGACTCTGACCACTATGGATACGTCAGTATTAAATCACTATACTACTGTTTCCTAAACTTTATCGATGTTTTGAATAAATGATTGTATCGATTTCAAACTAGTTCGTTTTCTGTAATGTGTATAATTTGTTTTCTTATTTATTTTGCAATAAACAACAACTTCTGGATATATATTTTACTAACATATCAACCTGCTCCAATTTTTCATCAATCAGAAAACAAAAATAATTATTAAGCAGCTACAATAATATTAAGCATATTGTAATTACTACCTATATTTTAATTGAGAAAAGGTCAAATCGTACCTAAAATAATGATCGTTTTATTGAAATTTGCGCAAAGGTATTCGAGAGCAGTGTGCACCAGAAGTCCGTAATTTTAAAGAGATATATTAGACGGAAGGCAGCTATCAACATCGTCCTCCTTATAATTTTGGCTTACCGTTACCAACTTACGTATCTTTACATTATGACACCTCACGTGCATAATAGTTAACACGAATTGATCCCATGATTCAAAATTTGCGAGGAAATTACCCTCACATCTAACCATACCAAACTATTCTTGTTGTAACAATTAAATATATTTGTCTTACACGCAGACGACCAATGGTAAAAGTTCTTGTTCTGTGTGAAAGTGAGACCCTGTTTCCTTGTCCAGATTAAAAAAATAATGACAATCTGTTACCAAGTTTCAAAAACATTCTAAAAACTCTGCTAGAACTGAGTAATAATAATAATGCTTCCTAGTCTGAAATACGTTCTAAAAACTCTGCTAGAACTGAGTAATGATAATAAAGCTTCCTAGTCTGAAATACGTTCTAAAACCTCTGCTAGAACTGAGTAATAATAATAATGCTTCCTAGTCTGAAATACGTTCTAAAAACTCTGCTAAAACTGAGTAATAATAATGATGCTTCCTAGTCTGAAATACGTCCTAAAAACTCTGCTAGAACTGAGTAATAATAATAATGCTTCCTAGTCTAAAATACGTTTTAAAAACTCTGCTAGAATTGAGTAATAATAATAATGCTTCCTCGTCTGAAATACGTTTTTAAAACTCTGCTAGAACTGAGTAATAATAATAATGCTTCCTAGTCTGAAATGCGTTCTAAAGCCTCTGCTAAAACTGAGTAATAATAATGATGCTTCCTAGTCTGAAATACGTTCTAAAAACTCTGCTAGAACTGAGTAATAATAATAATGCTTCCTAGTCTGAAATACGTTCTAAAATCTCTGCTAGAACTGAGTAATAATAATAATGCTTCCTAGTCTGAAATACGTCCTAAAAACTCTCCTAGAACTGAGTAATAATAATAATGCTTCCTAGTCTGAAATAGTTCTAAAAACTCTGCTAGAACTGAGTAATAATAATAATGCTTCCTAGTCTGAAATACGTTCTAAAAACTCTGCTAGAACTGAGTAATAATAATAATGCTTCCTAGTCTAAAATACGTTTTAAAAACTCTGCTAGAATTGAGTAATAATAATAATGCTTCCTCGTCTGAAATACGTTTTTAAAACTCTGCTAGAACTGAGTAATAATATTGATGCTTCCTAGTTTAAAATACGTTCTAAAAACTCTGCTAGAACTGAGTTATAATAATAATGCTTCCTAGTCTGAAATACGTTCTAAATACTCTGCTAGAACTGAGTAATAATAATAATGCTTCCTAGTCTGAAATACGTCCTAAAAACTTTCCTAGAACTGAGTAATAATAATAATGCTTCCTAGTCTGAAATAGTTCTAAATACTCTGCTAGAACTGAGTAATAATAATAATGCTTCCTAGTCTGAAATACGTTCTAAAAACTCTGCTAGAACTGAGTAATAATATTGATGCTTCCTAGTCTAAAATATGTTCTAAAAACTCTGCTAGAACTGAGTTATAATAATAATGCTTTCTAGTCTGAAATACGTTCTAAATACTCTGCTAGAACTGAGTAATAATAATAATGCTTCCTAGTCTAAAATACGTTCTAAAGCCTCTGCTAGAATTGAGTAATAATAATAATGCTTCCTAGTCTGAAATACGTTCTAAAAACTCTGCTAAAACTGAGTAATAATAATAATGCTTCCTAGTCTGAAATACGTTCTAAAAACTCTGCTAGAACTGAGTAATAATAACAACGCTTTCCAGTCTCAAATATTTCCTAATACCTATATCAGAGTTAAACAATAATGGAACGCTGTTTCCTCGTTTGAAATAGTTTCTTAAAACACTGTAATATCCGAATAATAATGATATTTTATTTCAAACTCTGAAGATTTCCGAAACTATCTGCTGAAGTTAAACAGTAATGGATATTTGTTTCGTACTCCTAGAATATGTTAAACAAACCACTATAGATGAACAACAGTGAAGATTTGTTTTTTACTATTAAACACCTGTTGAATAATCGTCTAGAGATGAACAAAAGTTAAATTTTGTTTCTAATGTTAATCATCTGTTAAATAATCTTCTTGAAATGAAGAACAGTGAAGATTTGTTTCTTAGTGTTAAATACCTATTGAATGATCTCCTAAAGATGAACAACAGTGAAGACTTGTTTTTACAGTTAAACATCTGTTGAATAATCTTCTGGAGATTTAGAACAGTGAACGTTTCTATCTATTGTTGATTATCTGTTGAATAATCGTCTAGAGAAGAAGAATTGTTAAGATTTGTTTTCACGGTTAAACATCTGTTGAATAAATAACTAGATACAAACAACAGTGAAGATTTGTTTCTTACTGTTAAACATCTGTTAAAAATATTTCTGAGATAAAGAAGACAGAAAATTTGTTTTTTACTGTTAAGCTTCTGTTGAATTGTCGTCTAGATATGAACAACATTTAAGATTTGTTCCTTACTTTTAAATATCTGTTGAATTATTTTCTAGAAATGAGCAACAGTGAAGATTTGTTTCAGCTATTAAACATCTGATAAATAATCTTGTAGAGATGTACAACAGTAAAGATCTGTTTCTACTGTTTAATATCTGTTGAATAATCTTCTAGAGAAGAATAACAATGAAGATTTGTTTCTGCTGTTATACATCTGTTGAATAATCTTCTAGAGATGAACAAAAGTGAATATTTGTTTCTAGTGTTACATATGCGTTGAATAATTTTCTTCAAATGAACAAGAGTGAAGATTTGTTTCTACTGTTAGACATCTGTTGAATAATATTTTGGAGATTAACAACAGTGCAGATTTATTTCTAATGTTAATCATTTGTTGAATAATCTTCTTGAAATGAACAACAGTGAAAATTTGTTTCTTCCTATTAAACATCTGTTGAATAATCTTCTGGAGATGTAGAACAGTGAAGACTTATTTCTTACTGTTAAGCATCTGTTGAATTATCGTCTAAAGATGAACAACAGTGAAAATTTGTTTCATACTGTTAAACATCTGTTTAAAAATCTTCTGGAGAGAAAGAACAGTAAAGGTTTGTTTTATACTGTTAAGCTTCTGTTCAATTGTCGTCTAGATATGAACAACATTTACGATTTTTTTATTACTTTTAAATATCTGTTGAATTATTTTCTAGAAATGAAGAACAGGTATGATTTGTTTCTTTCTGTTAAACATCTGTTGAATAATCTTCTGGAGATGAAAAACAGTGAAGATTTGTTTCTTACTGTTAAGCACCTGTTAAATTTTCGTTTATAGATTAACACTAGTAAAGATCCGTTTCTACTGTGAAACACCTGTTGAAAAATCTTCTTGAAATGAACAATATGCGAAGATTTGTTTCTTACTGTTAAACATCTGTTGAATGATCTACTAGAAATGAACAACAATAAAGACTTGTTTCTACAGTTAAACATCTGTTGGAGAATCTTCTAGAGAAGAACTAGAGTAAAGATTTGTTTCTTCCTGTTAAACATCTGTTGAATAATCTTTTGGAGATTTGGAACAGTGAAGGTTTCTATCTATTGTTAATTATCTGTTGAATAATCGTCTAGAGTAGAAGAATAGTTAAGATTTGTTTTCACGGTTAAACATCTGTTGAATAATGTACTAGAAATAGACAACAGTGAAGAGTTCTTTCTAGTATGAATCATCTGTTGAATAATCTTCTGGAGATAAACAACAATGAAGATTTGTTTCTACTATTAAACATCTGTTGAATAATTTTGTAGAGATGAACAACAGTAAAGAACTGTGTCTTGCTGTTAAGCACCTGTTGAATTATCGTCTAAAGAAGAATAACAATGAAGATTTATTTCTACTGTTATATATCTGTTGAATAATCGTCTAGAGATGAAGAACAGATAAGATTTGTTTTTACAGTTAAACATCTGTTGACTAATCTTCTACAAATGAACAACAGTGAAGAATTGTTTTTACTGTTAAACATCTGTTGAATAATCTTCTGGAGATGATCAACAGTGAAGATTTGTTTCTAACTCTTAAACATCTGTTAAATAATCTTCTAGGAATGAACAACAGTGAAGATTTGTTTCTAACTCTTAAACATCTGTTAAATAATCTTCTAGAAATGAACAACAGTGAAGATTTCTTTCTTAATGTTAAACATTTGTTAAATA
Source organism: Tachypleus tridentatus (assembly GCF_004210375.1). Taxonomy (NCBI): domain Eukaryota; kingdom Metazoa; phylum Arthropoda; class Merostomata; order Xiphosura; family Limulidae; genus Tachypleus; species Tachypleus tridentatus. The sequence goes on from NC_134828.1 coordinate 90,846,582, forward strand.
ATCTTCTAGGAATGAACAACAATGAAGATTTGTTTCTAACTCTTAAACATCTGTTAAATAATCTTCTAGGAATGAACAACAGTGAATATTTGTTTCTTAAAGTTAAACATATGTTAAATAATCTTCTAAAGAAGAACAATAGAACTAGTGCGAAACATTTTCTAAATTATCTACAAAAGATAAAAAGTAACATCTGGTTTCCTAACCTGGTAATTTTCCTGTTCAATTTACTTAGGATAATCCAACCAAAACACGATGAAATTGTAACATTATTTTAATGGAGACTTGAATATGAAATAACAAGTGTAAACGATGTGTAAATTATTCACTGGTGTAATGAAAATGTGTAATTAATACACAGTGACAACATGCTTAGTATCTTTTGTGTTACTTGCACAGGGTAATACTTTAAGCTTAAAAGTTTATACAACTTTATAATATTATCTGTGTTCCAATATTATTATTATTTTTTCACTGAACATAAATGAGTAAATTAGTTGATGTCGTTATTATTCGAATACTATATAATTTAGGTAATATAACATTAAAAATCTAACGTTTTTTATTACTTTTATGTGTTAGTTTTAGAGTGAAAAGTTTTGTGGTTCTGTGTTTTTATAGGTGGTTTAAAGTGAAATGTTTTAATTCTGTCTTCGGTTTCTGATGTTTTTAAATGACATTTGTTCTGATTATGTAAGATCTTGGAAGTGAAGTAGATAACTAGTTGTGATTATGTGCAATGTTTTAAAATACGAATAAGGCTTAATCTTATCCATAAGTGTTTTCAGAGTTAGACAAGTTTAGATTTCATTATATAATGTTTTAAGGAGAAAGAATGTTAACTATAATTATGCAAAGTGTTTTAACAGGATGATAAGCCTGGGGTATACAGTATATCGTGTTTATAGAAGTCATTACAGTACTGTGTATCTATAATGTTTATAAAAGTTTTTTTCGGTTTTATCAATCTATATCATTTCTTAATAAGTATGAAATATACAGTTTTTAAAATAAAACATCAGGCCTGCATCGACATTATTAGTTATTCAATAAAAAGTCTTAAGCAGATGGTCATTTCTTTCTTCGTGTTATTTACTACTAAGAAACGATATTGACTTATATATTTGTAGTCACACGCTTTTAAAGAGTTCAAATTTAGGTCGCGATGTATTTCAAATAGTTAGAAACACAAAATCAGTTTATGCCATAACGTTGTGGCAAAATATGATATTCAATATACAGACTTTTAATGAAAAATATCTTGTGACTTTTGTCATTATGCTATGTCTGAATAGCAGTCTATACGGTTTTTTTAGACGCAAACTTTTGTAATCTATACTTAGATATTAAACTTGGAACAACGCATGAGAAGAGCTCAACAGTAGGGTATATTAAGATAATTTGTTAAATACGTTACCTTGTACTATTATCCCATTCTTCAGTCTCGCATTCAGAACAGCGCCAAAGGCTGGTGTCAGTTTCTCATCACAGTTCTCAAAGTCGGGAAGAGTCTTGACGTGAAAGGCTGAACGACGTCCACGGGGCCGACCCACCTACCACAAGCAACGAAGAAAGGATCAGCTGATTGGCTGATCGAAGCAGGCACGTGAATCGTTTCCAGAACAAAAGGCTGAAAGGCTATATTGCTGTTCTAAATGATCAAGAAAATCCTAGCTTCAAGCAATTGATAAGCAAACCCAGCATAGAGGACAAACAGGAGACGTTAACTTTTCTCAGGAAAAATTGAGTTACTGTGTCAGGATGCTGAATCACCTGCACAGTTCAACGTCTCCTTCAGGTAGGCTCTGCGCTGGCGTCTCAAACACTGATCAGTGGAAAGGAGAATTAATTGACTTATTTGACTCTTTCATTAGGCTGTTCCCGTTTGATAGGTTTGTCTCTGATTAAATTTGCTGAGCATGGATTAACCACTTTATTCTCAGCCTATTCTATGCACTCTCTTAAATGCAATTTGTCGTGTCAACTCACCGCGTACTCGCGCGCACCTCTGCGGTTAACTGTTAGTTCTTATTATTTGTTTATTTATTGTTACGCTGAGAGACAAATTGGGACCACTGCCTTGACCACTTCCATAATTTTGTTGTTCAGTTATTTTAATCTTCTAGAGTTCTATTGCAATATAAAATAAAGAATAAGTAGTGGATTCTGCGCATTCCACACCCTGTTTCTTTAAGTACGGCCCGTAAATTAGTAAAGAGCCGCTTATATAGAAACGTAAATTAAAACTAATGAAACTAAAATTAAGCGGTCATTATAAAAGCCATGTTGGGCTACTCCTTCTCTTTCAGTGGCGAAGGACGACGGAGCAGGAGAGAATGTTAAGCCTAACGGAAGGGTAGACCACCATTATGCACCCGGAGGACCTACTCTCCAGGTGTTGGAGTCAGCCAGTGTTCACGCGCGTTCTATGACTATACCAGGGAGCGGAAGTGGTGGCAGTTCAGGCCAGATCCAAGGTCCTGACACCGATAAAACTGGGAAGCAAAAACGACACCGTACTCGATTCACTCCTGCCCAACTTCAGGAACTGGAGCGTAGCTTCTCCAAGACCCATTATCCAGATATTTTCATGAGGGAGGAAATAGCCATGAGAATTGGGCTGACAGAATCTCGCGTACAGGTATGTTTGTTTTCAAAATTTCGTTCTGTTTATCTGAAGAACTACATAAGAAGACATATCATTATAATATGGGCTAAGGGATAAAGAGTTGTTTTCCATAAAAAGCGTATTTATACTTATTACATCGATATATTTGAGAAAACTGCGCAAAAAGCGAAACATTAAGAAACGCATTTCTATGTATTAAAATAATTAACTGTAGAAATGTGTTTGAAATATCTACGTACTACAAAACTATATCCCTGTACAGAACACTTTTAGTAGAAATATTCTATCTTCGTACACAACACTCTTAGTATAAATACCCTATCTCAGTACGTAACACTCTTTGTATAAATACCCTATCTTTCAGGTATTAATCATCTTTTATCAACGCTTAGTAAACTTACGTATCCATGTAATTGTCCACAAATGTACAGTCGTTTTACCTCGATGTCTGTACAGTTTAAACTATTGGATCCAGACTACCCCAACTGGGTATTGCCCCTAATGATAGTACGACATCACATTTTGGGAAAGTTAATTGTGATTTTTCTCAAAAGGTTTCTCCAAAAATTAAATTATAAGTGAAATAATGAGGCTTTAAATGTTCTTTTGATAGGAGTTTTATTTTGACATTTGCTTTAGAAATATAAACGAAAAAGAAATTGAAACTTTAATTGTCAATTTTTTAGCCACCTTTTCGAATTTATTTTGAGATAGCATAAGAAAGCGGATTTCTCAACAGCGCAGACGATAAACGACTGGCGGTGTGTACATCTAATACAACTGTGAAAACGTTATAGTTTTAAAATATTTAATTGTTAATATAAGGGTATCAAAAGGTATAAAAAATGGCTGTCGTCATGTTTATTTTTATTGTTGTTTGTTTTTCTTGTTTATAAAGATATTTAAACATTAAATTGACTACAAAAGATGGGGCGTTACCCATATAAAAATTAATTGGGCTCCCTACAGTTACTTTTTACAATTGTAGCTATGGTTTCGCCTGAATTAACTTTATAAGCCCTATATCGTATATGTATTGAGTGGAATCTGATATTATTTTCTTTAGCTCAATGCGTAGAGATTTCTTCCTCTTATCAGTACAGAAGAACTAAATTAAGCTGTAGTACAGGTAGTGACTATTAAGTTTACCTTTTGCTCTGATTACTTAATGATAATCTGTTCTTTATAAGCCACAGAAAAGTAATGAATTACCTTAAATGTATTTTCTGTGTTACGTATTACGTGTGCATGTACAATATGTGTAGATTTGTAATTTGACAATGGACGCTAAACGTCGTATTTATAAATGTAATTCAGCCATCTTCGTTTCATGTTTTTTAGTAATTGTTAGACATATTATTTGCACGCCATCATTAAGTTTTAAGTATAAAATAGAAGGATATACACACAATTCACTTATGTTCATTTTAACAGTTTAGGCATTTTTATGTACCTATGTATACCATCAGAGTTAGGGTTAGTGAAATTTCGAGCCAAGCACGGTTTGTCAGTGTCCATGATACGACGAATACGGTATAACAAAGAACGTCAGTTTATTTAAAACACACATATGTATTAAAGAAATAATGCCAACGTTCAATAATACAAAATAAATATTCAGCAATGAGACTTTCGCCAGATTCAAATTCCGATACAAAAACTAGTTTACCTAGTAATTTTTTATGTATAAAGATAAAATACTGTGGAACTGGGAACAGTTTCTCAGCTTTTGTCTGTTTCGACGTATTATGGTCATCACCAGAACTTATATGAACTTAATATATTCTGCATTTCTTAAAGATCAATTTGATTCTTGTGTTTAAATGAACGTGCGAATATTTCTGATGATGAAACGAATAGACGAATAGGTTAGAAAATATAGTTTGTAGATAGAAAAGTTATTAAAAAGTAATCAGCGTTATACCTTTAGTTAATTATTTACAGACTACTTTAAATGCAGGTTTAGGCCTAAAACGTCGTCTCAAATCGAAGTTTTTTAACATTTTATAACAATAGTATCTACAGCGTGTTAGTTTTACTTTCTTAAATTTTGTCTTAGATCTTCTGATCAGTTCTTTTATATCTATAAATTATGGCTTATTGCTCGTGTGCTATCAGACACGATATCACAATATTTATATCTGCAGACATTCTTCGCACTAGGTATCTTATGTCTTCGTGTTACTCACACCGACTCATAATCATGTTACTCAGAAACTTATTAGTTACTATTAAATAATGCTGACTCTATTTTTGCTCCCTAATATCACATTTTTTCCGTGTTACACACACTTACACACATTCTTGTTACTCAGAAACGTAATAATTATTATTTACACTTGCTGTATCTACTTTTGTTCCCTAATATCTTACGTTTTCATGTTACCCGCAGCTACACATATTTTAATTAATTAGAAATTTATTAATATTAACTATAGCTCTATCTATTCGTCCTTTCTCATATCTTATATTTCCGTGTTACCCACACCTGTATATATGTTTCTTAGTCAGAAACTAATTATTATTAACTCTATCTATTCTTCCTCCTTAAAATATTATGTTTCCGTGTTACCCACACTTACTCATATTCTTGTTACTCATAAACCTATTAATTACTGATGTTTCTATTCTAGTCTTTTAATATCTTATGTTTCCGTGTTACCCACACTTACTCATATTCTTGTTACTCATAAACCTATTAATTACTGATGTTTCTATTCTAGTCTTTTAATATCTTATGTTTCCGTGTTACCAACACCTACTCATATTCTTGTTGCTCAGAAACTTGTTAATTATTATTAACTATAGGTGTATCTATACTTGCTCCCTAATTTCTTCAATCTGTATTACCCATACCTACTCATATTCTTGTTACTCAGAAACTTGTTAATTATTATTAACTATATTTTATCTATTCTTGCTTCCTAAAATCTTGTTTCCGTGTTATCCATATCTATACATATTCTTGTTACCTGGAAAGTTATGAATTATTATTAACTATAACTGTATCTGTTCTTGCTCCCTAACATTCTTATGTTTCCGTGTTAACCGTAACTACTGTTGTTGTTATAACTCAGAAAGTTTATAATTATTATTAACTATAGCTCTATTTATTCTTTCTTCTTAATATCTTATGTTTCCGTGTTACCTACACCTACACATATTGGTATTACTCAGAAACCTATTATCTCAGTATCTTGTTTTCTTGTTACATAAACCTGTATATATATATCCTTGTTACATAAACCTGTATATATATATCCTTGTTACATAAACCTGTATATATATATCCTTGTTACATAAACCTGTATATATATATCCTTGTTACATAAATCTGTATATACATATCCTTGTTACTTAGAACGTTATTAATTATTATCTATAGCATTCTGTACTGCTGTTACTTAGATCTTTATCTAATTGTTTTACACTCTGTCATATTTGTTATCTAAGCCTTTGTATATTGTTTCTATTGATACCTTTAATAATTAGTGTTAACAGTCACTATGTATGTATTGTTATAACACTTATCTTTAACTTACCTTGTTAGTTATACCTGTATCTATTCTTGTTACTTGGTACTTACCTGATCCTTGGTATTCAATACTCACTCTTTTTTCTTAAGATACGTATTGATTACTGTAAGGTACCGCAGTATGTATTACTGCACTCAGTAACTTATGCATTCTTGTTATTCAAAGTTGTATATATGCTTATAACCTTGTTAACCACAGTCTGATAGCTGTATCTGTTCTTTTTTCTCAGTTTTTGTCCTCTTGTTATCGGAAGCTTCTTCTATCCTTGTTATTTGTAACCTTATTAATTAATGTTACCTAAAGCAGTATATATTTTTATAACTCAGGAAACCTTATTAATTAATGTTACCTAAAGCAGTATATATTTTTATAACCCAGATCACTATGTTTTCTCGTTAAGTCGGAGCTTATTAATTTTTTTATTATTTTTTTTTACTGTAGCTGTCACTGTTACTCAATACCTTATGTTTCTTTGTAACCCGAATCTGTTTGTTTGGTGTTGTTTTTTTTTAATTTTGCACAAAGCTACACGAGCTCTATCTGCGCTAGCCGTCCCTAATTTAGCAGTGTAAGACTAGAGGGAAGGCAGCTAGTCATCACCACCCACCGCCAACTCTTGGTCTATTTTTTTCCAACGAATAGTGGGATTGACTGTAACATTATAACGCTCCCACGGCTGAAAGAGCGAGCATGTTTGGTGCGACGGGAATTCGAACCCGCGACCCTCAGATTACGAGTCGAACGCCTTAAACCACCTAGCTATGCCGGTCCAACCCGAATCTATATACGTATATATAACAGTTTTTCAGAACCCTATTAATACTTGTTACCCATTAGTGTATCTGTCTTGTAACCCAAAAGCCTTCTTATGTCTTGACGGGAAATTTCTTATCTTGTCTCTCGCTTTGTATATTGGATTGCGATGTTATATTATTGTCTGTTATACTTGTAAAGAACAATCTAACTCAGTTTTAAAATTCTTCCTTGCATGAAACTGTAAGATCACAAATACCCAAGTCTTCATAATAGTTTTCAAGTTATTTTAATACGTTAATGCTGTTTGTGTGTTATATAGTTTATCCAGAACCATTTATAAAAAAGAACATTATCTACTTCTACGGTATAGACATTAATTGTGTTGATCCTTCTGGTGAAGTATTAGAATGAAAACAAGTAACCAACGTATATATTGTACCATGATACTCACTTTCCCACATTTTTCTCGTTTCTTTTGTCACTTTATTTATTATCCAAGCTATCATTGTTTACTTCTCAATGTTGTTGTGAACAGTATTAATAAGACTACTGAAATAAAGTTAAAAACAAGTGTTTGAAATATATTAAACAACACGTGTTTGCTAAATTCCGTTCTAACGAGGCTTTTTGCTCGATACCAGTTCACGTACAGAAGTTTTGTAATAACATAAAGACCCATTCAAAATTATTTTCCGAGTCCAGGATGTATTCTTTTCGTTATCACTGACATTCCTAGATTGCACTCCTATATAATGATGTTATTAGGAGAAAAGAAGCCCTCTATAAATAGAAAGGTGTCACGTCTCCTTATACACTAGCTCCCTTTAAGCTTTGGTGTGTGTGTGTGAGTGTGTTTTTCTTGTAGCATAGTCACATCAAGCCATTGAGGGGTTTAATTGGTATTGTCTTTGCGACTTACAAGCTGAGAATCAAGCGTTCTAACTACCAGGCCTTTTAGAAATGGAGAAACTGCTAATCGAAGTGTTCTTACTTAAGCAAATAAAGATCAGTGGTGAGGTTGGTATCCCTACGCCAGGAGTGAAAAAGAATGACCTCTACAAGTTCTCGTTATAAGAAAATTTTCGGTTGTTGGTTATTAAAAATGAGCATCGTAAAAGCGTTATGACACAAATTATTAATTTGTGCGTTTGTTTTAAAGGAAATTCACGTTGGGCTACCTGCCGCGGGGAGTAGGAATCCGGCCTTAGACTTACCGCTGTCTCACTCGCTGAGCAATCGAGCAAATATTAAAGAGACCACACAAACAAACGCTTTCTTTCACACCACACGACAAAACAAATTTTACTTCAAAACGGGTATTATTTTAATAACTTGGTTTGGTTTTTAATTTCGCGCAAATGGCATTTAGCAGTTAAAAATTAGAAGTAAAGCAACTGGTCTTCACCACCCACCGCCAACTCTTGGACTACTCTTTTACCAACAAATAATGGGATTGACCATCACTATAACAGCCCCATTGCTTAAAGGGCGAGCATGTTTGGTGAAATGGGGTTTCGAAACCGCGACTCTAAGATTGCAAGTCGAGCGCTCCATCCATTTGGCCATAACGGGCCGTTCCTTTAGGCATGTATTTGTTGTTAATCAATAAATGTATTTAAAATAATGTCCGAAAATTATGTGGAAACTTGTGCATAATGTACTTCTCACGCCAAAGTGACCAAGAAGCTTTGGCTTTGTTTAAAACACACCTATTCTTAATGTTGCACCAAACTGAAAAGACGAGACATGAAGTACTATTTTTACTGAATAGGAATATGAAACTTGTTTTACACTTCACAAAACGTATTGTAATTCTAACAAGATACGTTTATGTTAAATTATACAATAATATCACAGGCTAGCAAGTTTGAACTTCGTAAAAGTTGATTTAGTTTTTATAATTCAACTATGCAAATTTCGAAAATAATGTTTTTTTTTTCTATCACGTAAAATGTTTTTATAGATCGGGGAAAAGTGTATTAGTTAGATAAAATTATTATTTCGCCTACCACAGTGAATAATTTTTATTATTATATTTGTTATGTTTGCGTGATAAGACTCTCACGTCGCGATTGGTCTCGAGAAATCTACAGCCAGTGGTTGTCAACATTTTAAGCTTGAAAATTTTGACTTGATTTCAATGAAAATAATTTCCTTTTATAAAAGTACATATGACATTTTATGAAAAATCTGTACTTGATAAAGAAAAATGGATGTAATTTTTGAATATAGCATACAGGAATTACTGTATAATATGTAAACATTTCAAGACTATAAAACTATTGCAGACCTGGGTATTCCGAAACAGGAGAATGTTATTCATTAATGTATTTTATACTGTTGTTGATGGAATCTACGAAATAAATGGAAAAGGGATAGCATCGATCTAAACGAAAGTATAAAAATGTAAACAAATTGTGTGCTAATTATTATATTCATGTGCTTCAGGACGTGCCTGAATTAAAGATCATATTTAGTGGTCATCTGATACATTTCGGTCCTGATATGGTCAGGTGGTTAGGGCTCTTGATTCGCTCTATACGAGTGACGGGCTTGATTTTTACTCCCACTAAATCTTCACACCCTTTCAGCTATATGGGTGGTATAATGTGACTTTCAATCCCACGTTTTGTTGGTAAAGACTTGCCTAAGAGTTGACAGTAGATAGTGTTTACTGTTAACTTAGGGACGGTTAGAACAGAAAGTCCTCGAGTTGCTCTATACAAAATTCAACAACAAAAATCGACTTGGTTAACCTAGTTTTAGAGTGCTAAAGCTCTACTGTTTAACACATTTGGTTCAAATAGTGATGACACATTACTGTCTAACATTCAGTTCAAGAATTGCGACACTGCTGTCCACTATGTCGAAAGTTTAGTGTTTGAATATAATTTCTTTTCCTTCAGGTAACTAAAGATAACATTTTAATATTGCAAATTCTTGTTCAATTTGTTTTGCCAGTGAGGAAGCCATAAGTGAAGATATTTTATTCTGTATGTAAAGTCAAGATGCCTTAATCTGCTATGTGGTCATTAGCTGGATCAAGTGGTATGTCCAATTACATCATTTTTTTGTTCATTTTTCAGATACAGCAGCCAGCCAAACACAGCTTTTTTTATTTAGCAATATATATGTATATATATTTATCCAGTATATATTTGTTCACTTTATCACTAGGTGGTCAACGTCAGTTACTAGTTCATTTTAACCCTTTAAACCATTCTGTATACAAGAATAATAAAACAGGTAGTCTACGTTCATTAAGACAGTTTTGCTCTATCAGATGATGATAAAATTGTAGTTACTGCTAGAGATGAACGAAAATATGAAATATCGATTTTCGATCTTCGCCGCTTCTTCCCCGGTTTTGGATTTTGGGACGCTCTGGGTAGATGAAATGTATTAAATACACCAGAGATAGTGCGATTGTCCCAGGTAGCTCTTCATATTTAGCTTCTGATATTTATTGACGTTTCTCTTTTTCTCATTCACTTCACATATAATACAGCGGTTCGGTCCCTAAAGACACGGATTGTATAGTGTACAAAGCACTGAGTATTCTACATGTTACAGTTGTCTAATATTCATCTATTATTCGCTAATAATTTTTGTTTCACAGCTGTTTTTACGCTTTTCAAAGGAACACCAAATATTTGTAAGAAACTAACTTCAAGTCTTTGTAACACTGCTTACACAAGAATTACGATTTCTTTTTTAGTTTTGCACAAATTAATAATAAAATAAGTAGTCAAAGATCATAAAAACTGTTTTACTCTATCAAAATATGATAAAATTATAATTACTGCTAGACCTAGGTCTATTAAAGAGGAATGCTGATGAACAAAAATTAAATTTTGATTTGGGCATACCAGATTGTCCCTGAAGAAGAAAAGATCCACCTTTCGAAAGCGCTCAGGTTACAGGTTTCTTATTCATTCCTATAAGATTCAAACAAATATGCTTTAGTTTATATGCTTTGGTATGTTACAAGGGTCAATGTAAAGCACTGATAAATAAAAACATTTTATGGGAAAATACATAGGGAACCATATGAAAAATCAGTGGAACCAGTTACAACATTTGGTGATAAATTTCTTTATAATTTGTGGGTGATTCATATGTCATTACGAATTCTATTAACCAACAAAGTCCTAGTCCTACAAGTAATTATGCATATATAAAGGTTAGTGAGTAATTCTGGAATGAATGACAAATTATTTTCATAATCTTTTTTTTTTAATTTAGAATTCTTCACTCTTCGTAATTACTGTCCGCCATTTTTGTTACGGTCATAGGGTTTTTGTTGTTTGTGGAATATGATGAATTAAAAGAATTTTCAAGTATACCGTAGCGTAAAAGAAAGAAAAACATATCTAGTTACTACAAAACTTTACTAGAAACTTTTTTATTATAAGATTAATAGAATTTCATGACGTTAACAGCTTTAGGAAGTTTTTGTACTTAACGTGAGAGCCAACATTTTCTAAGCATGCGAGCAGTTGGTATGTCTGTAAAGCAGATGAACAGTGCATACATTAATAACCAGCCATTAGGCAGTTCATTAATAAAGTCTATTCCCATAAGATAAACTTCGATGTTAACTGAAGCTACGTCAGCAAAGTATTTGACGAACCATAACAATGTGGTTTTCAGTCGGTAGCAACGACCTCAAGGGACGTAAGAAACCTAATGCTCTGAGCTGACTTGCGCCATGATTTATAAATTATCCACAGTTAAACGTGGAAACCGAGATGTGTAACTTACTTTCGCCCCTGCTAAGGTGTTCCCTCGAGCCCCGTTAGATGGGGGCCAATCTCAGCTTGCCATTGTTGTCTTTCTCACTTGTCGATTCATAGCCCCACCAACTACAGAAGATATGCATTTGGTATTAATGTAGTTTTGTTGTTTCATTAAAAAGTAGTCCCTCACCGATACGCGAAGAGAAAGACGAAGAGCAATTGAAGCTGACGGTTGTGGAATATACAAGGTAGAAAGTAATGGATGAAAATGTTAATGGAAAAAAAAAACGAACTGCGAGATACGTTTAGTGCTGTGTTGTATTAATGATATTGGTATGAACAGTGAGTAAAAGAAGCAGCCAATCGCTGGACGAGCTGTCAACCGTAAAATGGTGACTGGATATGGATCATTTAAACTGTCACCTGTACAGACACACAGTAACATCACAGCAATTTTTAAGCAACATAGATTATTTGACATGGTTGACAGATTTTGTAAAAAAGGTGTAATTAATTAATACCACGAGAGTAATTATCATCTGAGTTTGAAACTTCTTTGCTCAGGTATCCATCTATAGGGATAGAATACATATGTGTGTGTTTGTGTCTATTCATTACACAAAACCAGTGAAATATAAATTTACGATTTTCTCTATACGTTAAAACCTATCAAAGTTTAATCTATTTTGGAATCTTTAAATTCAAAATGTTGAAAATTATGCTGGAAATACTCGATATTGTTGAATGTGATTATAAGTGAGACACTTGGCGTTTGAAAATTTAGTTTGTATATCTATGTTAAAGAAATATTTCGTTTATTTGCTATGAAATTCACGCAAAGTTACACGAGGGCTATCTGCGCTAGCCATCCATAATTTAGCAGTGTAAGACTAGAAGGAAGGCAGCTAGTCATTACCACCCATCGCTAAGTCTTGGGATACTCTTTTACAAACGAATAGTGGGATTGACCGTCACATTATAACGTCTCCGCGGCTGAAAGGGAAAACAAGTTTTGTGTGACGGGGATTCGAACCCGCAACCCTCAGATTACGAGTCGAGTGCTTTAACTACCTGGTCATGCTGGGTCTGTATTGTTGGACAACAAATGAAAATGGCCCGGCATGACCATGTGGGTTAGAGCGTTCGACTCATCATCTGAGGATCGCGTGTTCAAATCCCCGTCACACCAAACATGTTCGCCCTTTCAGTCGTGGGGGCGTTATGATGTGAAGGTCAATTCCACTATTCGTTGGTAAAAGAGTAGCCCAAGAGTCGGCGGTGGGTGGTGATGACTAGTTGCTTTCCCTCTAGTCTTACACTGCTAAATTAGGGACGGCTAACGCAGATAGCCCTCGTGTAGCTTTGAGCGAAATTCAAAAATGAACAAACAAATGAAAACATTTCACATTTCGAATATTTGGAGACATTTCTAATGTGCAATTAAATGCTTCCTTTCTCCATTTCGACTTTCTCTAGACTTTCACAGTCGTTAATAACAACCATTATGTCACAGAGTGAATTATTTGCCGACTTAATAGTTAAATGTACTTTATTCATCACACATTGCAAAATACAAGTAAACGCCGAAATCTTTAGTAGCTGATACGAGACGTTTATTAAGTCCGACCATAGTTATCAGTCAGTGATGGCTTCTCATTCTTCTAACGACCATATTATCGGTATTTCAGAGTCCGATATGAGACTTATACAATAAATATTATTCAGATTTTAATCCGGAAATCCTTTTATATGCATGACGACTTATTACCACTCTATTATATATTTCCAATATTACTGTCTTCTCTTTCAGAGATTCAATTTATGATATATATATATATATATATATACAATGAATAACCACATTCACTTGTAAATGTGACATTTTTACTTTTTGTTGTCAACCTAAAGTATAGAAATATCTTCATTAAGGACCTGAGGGCCACACTTATCACATCATCTTGAAATAAAACTAACTCATAAAACTAACAGAAATGGATGGTTTGGAGACTTTAATGGAGCACCTTAATCCATTTTACCGTGGCAATAACGTAAAATCCTGCTTACGCGTGATGGTACTTGAAATATCTTACGTTCAGGAGTTCTATAAAGTTTTTATCTGTTGGAGAACACAATTTCATTTTAATTTGAATTACTTGTACTACTATTGTTATTTCAGTGATGAAATCATCGTTTCTTAAAAAAAGAAAATATTATTTTAGGTAGAATAAATTGGTATATTAATATTCTTCATGTATTATAGCTAGGGCACTTAAAATTGTTTCGAAACAAGGTAGTTGCGCTGTATTAATTTTAAAATTCAGCTCTTTCAGACATTGTGATCGGTAGTTCGGTATTAGGGACGACTATACTTGAGACATAGAGGTTGTTAACTTGGCCGTTTAGTCTTCTTGCGTATGTGGTTCCATTTTAGTAGAAAATTCCAATTACTTTACGTCAGACAGTGTGTTATATGTATGTGATGTTGAGTACATTATTTTCCCTAAATAAGAGAAATTATACATATCCACTTGTGTGGAAATTCTCAACAATAGGAGAGTTTTGAAGCTATGTAAACTATTACACCTTGTGCGTGAAAGCAAGAAATTGAAGTGGGTAAACTGACTTTACAATACTGTTTCAGTAAACGTAGAATCCCTATCTTGGTGGCCAGGTGGTTAAGGCGCTCGACTCGTAAACTGAGGGTCGCAGGTTCGAATCCCCGTCATACCAAACATGTTCGCACTTCCAGCCGTGCGGGCGTTATAATGTGACAGTGAATCCCAATATTCCTTGGTAGCCCAAGAGTTGGCGGTGGGTGGAGATGACTAGCTGTCTTCCCTCTCGTCTTACACTGCAAAATTAGCGACGGCTAGCGCAGATAACCCTCGTGTAGCTTCGCGCGAAATTCAAATGAAAGAAACCCTACTTTAGCCTAATAGTAATTTTCAAGAACTGCTCCATTTACCACTGTCTTGAAACCTTCAGTTCGATCCGATGTGAAGAAAAAAAAATTAGTAATTATAAACAAATAGTAACTCCACAACTGATGTGTTTGTTTTGTAAACTTTATCACATATTTTTTAAATATAAGTAAATAGTTTTAGGTTTGTCACTTCTACAGTTTTCTAACTCTGCAGTTCTCTATAGTTCTCTAACTCTGCAGTTCACGAATGTTTACGTATCTCTAGTTGTGGTTGTTTTTCACTCAGCTGCAGTTTCGTTTTATGATTGGTGAGAATAATATCAATTAACTTGTTGTTATACTACATGGAAACGTTACTTTTTACATTCTCTAACAACGCATTGGTTGGTTCACTAATAATGTTGTTCATAAATTTTGAGCCTCCAAATTTATATAATGCAAGTGGTCGCGCCAAAGGTGAAGATGTCCTCATTCCAATAATTCTTTGATACCAAGAGTTATAGGCCAGAGCATGGCCAGGTGGGTTAAGGCGTTCGACTCTTAATCTGAGGGTCGCAAGTTCGAATCCCCGTCGCATCAATCATGCTCGTTCTATCAGCCGTGGAGACATTATAATGTGACGGCCAATACCAATATTCCTTGGTAAAAGAGTAGCCCAAGAGTTGGCGGTTGGTGGAGATGACTAGCTGCCTTCTCTCGTGTCTTACACTGCTAAATTAGGGACGCCTAGCGCAGATAGCCCTGGTGTAGCTTTGCGCGAAATTTCAAAAACAAAACAAACAAAAAAACAAACCAAGAGTTACCATTTGAACTTAGAAAGCTTCCAATTGCAGACACAATTTTTCTTGCAGTGTTAATTAATAAGCCACAAGGTCAAAGTTTAAAGCTTGCTGGATTATTCCTAAAGGAGCTTTGCTTTTCACATGGTTAGTTCTATGTAGAATCTTCAAGAGTTGGATCCCATCTAAACCTCTTTATATTATCATAAGAAATGTTCTTATAAACAGTTTTATTGTGTTTTTAAATACCTATTTCAAATAATTTGTACGCCTGTGCAGGTAACGGGTAATTCATCCTTCCGTGGATCCGCGGTAACTTTAGAGCGTTATAACGCGAAACGATGGTTCGCCTTCCGTGGATCCGCGGTAACTTTAGAGCGTTATAACGCGAAACGATGGTTCGATTCCTCACGGTAGACAGAACTCAGACTGTGTAGTATTGTACTAATAATTAACAAACAACCAAAGTGTAAAATATTAAGTATTCTATGTGTTATTTTAGTAAAGAATTAGATAAGAGAAAAGACTTTCCATGTCTTATCTTAGAGATACAGTAATACGTCAGTGGCGGATACCGTTGTGTAACTGTTTTGAAATTCTGTTAAAACTCGTAACTATAACTATTATTACCACTACCCCTGTTCTTTAGAATGTAACGTGGTACAACATGCATTGTTAGTTTGTTAGCAAAGGTATACAAGTATTAGTTCTATTCTACTGCCCCCCGCTAGTACAACAGTATGTCTTTGGATTTACAACGCTAAAAATCAGGGGTTCGATTTCCCTCGGTGGGCTCAGCGGATAGCCCCATGTGGCTTTGCTATAAAACACACTAGTTCTATTCTAGTTAATGAATCGCTTCTAACAACAGATTTTCTGCTGTTGTGGTTTTCATTTCAGTGTAAATATACACAACGGGGCAATCTACGCTCTGTCCACCTAGGATTTATGGTTATAAGACATATAACTTACTGCTGATCCATCAAAGAACTTTTTTTCTGTCTTTATAAGTTATTGTTCTACAATACAATAGAACAAATGATCGTTGCTGCTACTCTAACATTAACCGGACACTTCGTATTTTTTAGGTGTGGTTCCAGAACCGGAGAGCCAAGTGGAAAAAGAGAAAAAGGAGCACCAGTGTGCTGAGGAACCCAGGGGTTCTCCTACCCTCGCACACTCTTACTCCTCTGGGTTTTATGAGTGATGGGCTTTGTTCTTTCGGAAGCGGCTCAGATACACGTTGGTCTATGTCTACGGGTATGACACCAATGGGCACGCCGCCAATGACCCTGGGTCATTCAACCCTGTCCCGACAATCTTGTCTCGGTCAGTCATTATCTACCTCTTCCATGTCCGGAATCAACCAGACCGGCGTCCCATTTAACCACGGACCTGCGACAACTTCGGGTTGTAACGTCTATCAGTCTCATTATGGCCTGAACACGCTCAGCTCTCCAGCCGGAGTAGCGCATTCTCACGGCTTTGCCCAAGTGGCAGTTGGAATGTCCATGGCCGCAGCTTCTCCGCAGAATTCAGGTTCCTCCACGCCTCCGCAGTTATCGGCCGCCTGCACCATGTCGATGGGAGGACTTGATCAGAGCGTCGGCAACAGTGAGGGAGAAGTTTGGCGGGAAACTAGCATTACATCACTGCGACGAAAAGCTATAGAACATTCAGCAACTATGTCGGTGTTTAGATGAAACGTATCTGTGGAATTGTAGGGGAATGTAGTTTCTTTCCGTAAGACGGTTGTGATTAATATTTTAGATTAAGACACTGAAAGATATTAGGCTTAAGCTATACATGTATATATATATATGGTACAGTATTTCTTCAACGATTCGTCAGGAACATCAAACAGATCGCTGTGTAACTCAGTGTAAAACATCCTTCTGCTGAGATCGGACTTCTAATCTGTATGCCATCTTCTATTACCAAAGTTGTGAATGTTAGATATGTTTGTGATCAGACAACAGGTGTACTCTAACTCGTATTAAACAACAGATAAATGTTCGATGACTGAACTATGAATCTAGGAGAATTTCTTAATGCAATATGTTTCGTACAGACAAGTCAGTAAAGAGTATGTAAACATATTAAACATAATGAGCTTCGTAGTAGTCATGTCATTCACTACATGGTAAGTGAAGATATTAATATCAATGTGTTCTGAACCAGTTCTTTCTGTAAAGAGTATGTAAACATATAAAATGCAATGAACTATGTACCAGGTCATATCGTTCAATACAGGGCTACTATGTACTAGGTCATATCTTCAATGCAGGGCTAGTGAAGTTATTAATAACAACACGTTCTGTGTCACATAATACAATACAATGTATTTTAAAATATCAATCACGTGGTATCCAGAACTATATCATTCAGTCGAGAGTATTTGAGATTATTAACTACGACGTGTCTTTATAAATGAATATTATACAGAATAAGTAAATATATTAATCGTAATGTGGTCTGTGTCAAATAATACTGTATAGTGTAAAAAATATTAATCACAATGTGCACTCCACCTGATCATCCAATATAGATTATGTAAAAATATTAATCACAATGTGCACTACACCTGATCATCCAATATAGATTGTGTAAAAATATTAATCATAATGTGCACTCCACCTGATCATCCAATATAGATTATGTAAAAATGTTAATCATAATGTGCACTACACCTGATCATCCAATATAGATTGTGTAAAAATATTAATCACAATGTGCACTCCACCTGATCATCCAATATAGATTATGTAAAAATATTAATCATAATGTGCACTACACCTGATCATCCAATATAGATTGTGTAAAAATATTAATCACAATGTGCACTCCACCTGATCATCCAATATAGATTATGTAAAAATATTAATCACAATGTGCACTTCACATGATCATCCAATAGAGATTATGTAAAAATATTAATCATAATGTGCACTACACCTGATCATCCAATATAGATTATGTAAAAATATTAATCATAATGTGCACTACACCTGATCATCCAATATAGATTGTGTAAAAATATTAATCACAATGTGCACTCCACCTGATCATCCAATATAGATTATGTAAAAATATTAATCACAATGTGCACTTCACATGATCATCCAATAGAGATTATGTAAAAATATTAATCATAATGTGCACTACACCTGATCATCCAATATAGATTATGTAAAAATATTAATCATAATGTGCACTACACCTGATCATCCAATATAGATTGTGTAAAAATATTAATCATAATGTGCACTACACCTGATCATCCAATATAGATTATGTAAAAATATTAATCACAATGTGCACTCCACCTGATCATCCAATATAGATTATGTAAAAATATTAATCACAATGTGCACTCCACCTGATCATCCAATATAGATTGTGTAAAAATATTAATCACAATGTGCACTCCACCTGATTATCCAATATAGATTGTGTAAAAATATTAATCACAATGTGCACTTCACCTGATCATCCAATATAGATTGTGTAAAAATATTAATCATAATGTGCACTACACCTGATCATCCAATATAGATTGTGTAAAAATATTAATCATAATGTGCACTACACCTGATCATCCAATATAGATTATGTAAAAATATTAATCACAATGTGCACTCCACCTGATCATCCAATATAGATTATGTAAAAATATTAATCACAATGTGCACTCCACCTGATCATCCAATATAGATTGTGTAAAAATATTAATCACAATGTGCACTCCACCTGATTATCCAATATAGATTGTGTAAAAATATTAATCACAATGTGCACTTCACCTGATCATCCAATATAGATTATGTAAAAATATTATTCACAATGTGCACTCCACCTGATCATCCAATATAGATTATGTAAAAATATTAATCACAATGTGCACTCCACCTGATCATCCAATATAGATTGTGTAAAAATATTAATCACAATGTGCACTCCACCTGATTATCCAATATAGATTGTGTAAAAATATTAATCACAATGTGCACTCCACCTGATCATCCAATATAGATTATGTAAAAATATTATTCACAATGTGCACTCCACCTGGTCATTTAACATAGATTGTGTAAAAATATTAATCACAATGTGCACTCCACCTGATCATCCAGTATAGATTATGTAAAAATATTAATCACAATGTGCACTCTACCTGATCATCCAATATAGATTATGTAAAAATATTAATCACAATGTGCACTCCACCTGGTCATTTAACATAGATTGTGTAAAAATATTAATCACAATGTGCACTTCACTTGATCATCCAATATAGATTGTGTAAAAATATTAATCACAATGTGCACTCCACCTGGTCATCCAATATAGATTGTGTAAAAATATTAATCACAATGTGCACTCCACCTGATCATCCAGTATAGATTATGTAAAAATATTAATCACAATGTGCACTCCACCTGATCATCCAATATAGATTATGTAAAAATATTAATCACAATGTGCACTCCACCTGGTCATTTAACATAGATTGTGTAAAAATATTAATCACAATGTGCACTTCCCTGATCATCCAATATAGATTGTGTAAAAATATTAATCACAATGTGCACTCCACTTGATCATCCAGTATAGATTATGTAAAAATATTAATCACAATGTGCACTCCACCTGATCATCCAATATAGATTATGTAAAAATATTAATCACAATGTGCACTCCACCTGGTCATTTGACATAGATTGTGTAAAAATATTAATCACAATGTGCACTCCACCTGATCATCCAGTATAGATTATGTAAAAATATTAATCACAATGTGCACTCCACCTGATCATCCAATATAGATTATGTAAAAATATTAATCACAATGGGCACTCCACCTGGTCATCCAATATAGATTATGTAAAAATATTAATCACGAAGATCTACGAACTATGTGAGACCAAATTATTTAATACAGAGTATATGAGCATTTTAATCATAATCAGATAATTCAGTTTAACAATTTGCAACATTACTTAATCAGCAAAGAAATTACAAGTAAATAAAAATAATCCTGATAAGAACTGTGTATAAAATAATTACATAAATTACGGCGACCAAACCGCAGCAATTGTAACTGACCTCTAAGTATTTCAAAACTGAGAAATATTGTAGTGTTTTCTATTACATGTGATGATAGTTATGGTGTGTTATAGTTGAATTTAAAATATATTCGACAGTTAAATTAGTGGCACGTGTGTGTTTCAAAGTAGTGAAACAATATGCGTTAAAAATTCTCTGTGCCGACATGTTTAGAATTATAGCTTCTTAAACCTTGTACACAAACAGTGATTAGTTCATTAGGAAATATATATTAAATCGATTAAGTTAAATCATATGGAGGTCGAGCAAGTTCTGTAAAGACAGTTTTGGCATAAAAATCAGGAAGTGAAGTGAGAACCACAACCGACTTATGGTCATGTTGTGAGAGAATGTATCGGAGTTTGTTGGTAGTCTTGATCGAAGTAAAACTGATAACATTTTAGAATGGTAAACCTTTCCAGAGTAAAATATTCATACGATCGGATTATAAAGATCAGTTCAGATCAGGAAAAGAGAATTCTGAAGTCGGAGATATTCCTTCTCGTTAATGGCAAAGCAGAAAAAGTAATATGGATCATCTGTGGAAACAAGGAACATCAGAAATCGACCTGCAACAAGTCGTACTTCAGGCGTCGTTAAAAGTAATAGGGATCATCTGTGGAAACAAGGAACATCCAGAAATCGACCTGCAACAAGTCGTACTTCAGGCGTGGTGAGGAAAGATAGGTATATTGTGGGACAAAAGTTAACACTGAAAGATTTTCCTCTATACCAGGCAACATTACGCAAAAAGTCAATAAAGAGCTTTATCTGGAAACTAGGTCAAGAGGGTGCGGGCTCACCAAGATAAGAATTTCGGTAATATATTCGTTCAATTGTTGCACACCTCAAACAGCTATAGAATAAAACAGCTATTCCTTTTATTCAATACGACTACATACCGGTCAGTCATTAAACAATGTGCTTACGGATTTCTTTGCGAATTAGTTATCGAAACGGATACTGGAAGACAGTACTGATCATGCACTAAATGGATTATGGAAAGCCAGCAATGAACACTGGTGTGTTTTGGACACGGTAGCCGCACGAACTTGTGAACTTGATTCAATGAAAGTTACGCTAAAGTACTACTGACAAGATGCACGATCGTCAGACAGAGTATGATCAGACGTGAAGAAGATTCAATATGGTTTTAAACTAATGTACTCAAGCCTCTGTATTAATCTATTGTTATAGAATTTACTGTTAAGACTTGAGAATAACATAAATTATTACTACGATACAAATTTTATTTTGTTTTGTATGTGTGCATATATATATTAGTTTGTTATAACTCAAAAACAAGCTGAAACAAAATACAAACAGAGTACAAACTACAATGTAAGATTGTAAAATGATCCTAGGTTTTGGAGGTGACATTGCGGTGGGGATACACCGTCTGTCAGTCTTGACCTTTATTCGCCAGTCTCACATGAGAGTAGCAATGTGTATAGAAATAGAAATTAAAAGAGCAAAATATGGGCGCTCAAGCCCATAACGTCCCACATCTGCATCACCCTTCACTGTCTGCAGACAGTTGTGGGAAGGTGACTGCTTTCCAAAGTAAAGAAAAAACATTATTTAGAATAAAAATAAGAATAAGAAAATAAGGTACTACCATTTGGGGGTAAGTAAGTTGAAAACTTACCTCTTAAAGTTAGCATTCCAGTACAGCGTTTTTTGTTTAATTTATTTTTGTTTCGGATTGTTTTGTAAGTTATAACAAAATAATATAATTAGTCAGAGGTTTGGATTTGCTGTTTTTAACGCAGTCCTTCCTTGTGACTTTGTTTACTTAACTTTATCAAAATTTATTAATTTTCACTACCATATATATATATATAAACAATATATATCTATATATTTTGTTTTGTTTATCTACAGTTCGTTGTTCGTAAGTATGTAGTCAAATAAATTGAACTTACGAGTATTATTTAAACATATGGCGAAGTGTTTTATTAATATTTGTTTAGTTATGAACTGTATGTAAAATAACTCCTTGCGTTGTTAAGTGTTCGTGATGTGATCTGAAACGTTAACTGATGTAACTCACCACCATAGATCATTTAGTTAAAATGTTATTGTTAAAATTACTAGAAACTGACAAATGTGGGATTCAAAGTTCTCCTATGTTCTTAAATAATGACGCTCATATCACGGTAATGACATTTATTAGAAACTTGAAGGGTGGCACCCAGATCACAAAAACCAGTCTTCTAATAACGTTTATTACAACTTCAAGGTGATACTCATCTCACAAAACCAGTCTGTAGTGTCTATTGCAACTTCAAAAGTGAAACATCACAACTTTGGTCACCTAAGGAAAAGCGACACATTTCACGAAACCAGTACATTGTTTTGATAATGTTTATTATAATACTAGTTGAACTTCGTATTTCTTTAATGTGCACAAAAGACTCATGTTAACTGAGTTATTGGTTGTGCTTTTTTCTGTTGTTTTAGCACAGTACCTTTTAAATTACAGTCGCAAATAGATATTTGATTTCTTGAATATTTCCAAGCAGCTCAAATAAATTACTAGGACGAGAAAAAAGTAACAGAGTGTGTTACATATAAAAGAATGACATTATTTAGCCTGGAAAAATCATACTATAATGGAACTCTTGCTTATATGATACTACAAAAACCTTTTTATTACGTGATGTGCAACCCCAATTTCATAAAATTTTTATCCTGTGTACATGTAGATTTGCAATAGGCATCACGACTTTCCCATTTCGCCTCCGTTTCTTGCCACAGAGAACTTTACTTTCCTCCATTCTCAGGGTGCACATATAACGTCGTGGAACGCTGCACGCGAATCTAATGCACTGGCACTACGGGTAATTAAAATAGTCTTTTTATTTACGAAATAATACAACTGATCTTCCAAAAAAATCTTTCAGACTAAATAGTAAATCCAGAAACGTCATTACGATTTCTTGAAACTCATCGTGAAAAAGAATGTAAATTTTATTTACATTTATTACGAAAGTAGAAATACGTGAATCTTCTTGTCTTACTAAAGATTGTATCTGCCATTTTTTACAGAACGTACACAGTAGCTGTAACAATATTGTATCAACAATCCTTTGCACAAACTACGTGTGAGTTTTGTAAATTTACTAGTTTAGGTCTGCTCTTCTGAGACACATCCTCATAAGGATGCTTTCTTGCTTCAGGTTGTTTTTTGATTCGATATACACTGCTTAAAAGTTATTAAACTCACCTTACTAGTGTTCTAGGTCGAGTACTTAGTCTATGTTTGTTATGTGTTATAGAATTATGTTATGTGTACTAGAGTTATAATAGTTTTAAACATTAAATCCATTATTCAATCCCTTTATAACATATATAACAGTAGATATCACCATAGCAATTACTTACCTAAATACGTCCATATGAGTAGATATCTCTACACGTCCACAGCAAAACTTCACCTTTTTATAAAGTTGAACAAATCAAGAGAAGTAGAAAGAACATTCTCGTAATAGTACATATCTGAAGGTACCCCGCCAACACCTCCCTGAAAACGTAGACACACTAAGAAATTCCATTATTTCAATGACAATACATACCTACAGACACATCAACAGATTCTACCATATCCGTGACATTACATACCCGCAGACAAACCAACAAATTTCATCATTTCCATGACAATACACACCTAGACACACTAACAAATCCATCATTTCCATGACAATACACACCTAGACACACTAACAAATCCATCATTTCCATGACAGTACACAACTAGCCTTACTAACAAATTCCATCATTTCCATGACAATACATACCTACAGACGCACCAACAAAGTCTATCACTTTTATCATAACACATATCTACAGAGAATGCACTAAATGCATTTTAAATGATGGAGTTTGGATATAGTTATGCAGATGAAACATACAGAATTTCTTTGAAACTGGAGAAATTCATATAATATGATAAATGTACAAGGTTACTGCCTAGCTACATTAATTCACTTGATGGAAGAACTCTATAGAATCAGAATGAAACTCATTCAGTTCATATAATGTACTAAACATACAGATCCATCAGTAAGCTACAATGATTCATGCCACAAGACATCTCTAAAAAGTCTCTTTAAATTCCCCTAGCTCACGTAACATTACGTGGACCACTAATAACCTACATTATTTAATGTGTCAGAGCAACTCTTTATAGCTGCAGCGAAATTTCCTTCAGTTCATATACAACATAAAAAATCTAGAGAGCCATCAGTAACCTACATTATTTCATGTGATAACATAATTCTTCATGGAGACAACAAAACCTTTCCTATTTATATAATATGACAAATTAACATGGTAACCACCACGCCGCATCGATTCATTTGACAAATTGAACTTGTTCATAAGGAAACTCTGCAGTTCTGTACGAAAGGACAAACATACAAAGCTGTGTGACACCAAGTAAACATGGCGACATCAAAATGACCCATTGTTTCAAACGACAGAACAAATATTCAAGATGCATCACTTCATATATACAATGAAATTCCATTGTGTCATAATACAAGTTTACATACCAATAATAAACAATGAAACAAATATCCAAAGCTAAAGTAAGACTACATTTGTTCATTAACAATAACTTATGATCAATGCAAGATATCTAGGTAGACCACAAATGTCAAATGGCTTAGAAAAAACTGCAGCTGAAATAATAAGCCAGTCTAAGGTGTCATAAAACCAACACTTACAACGGTTAAATGGTTACAATACATTTATTTATCAGTAGGGTACCCTAGCTGTTATCAATAATTTCGGCCGTAATCCCAACAATACATCACGAGATTTGAACAGCTTAGAATATTTAGGTTAGCCCTAAATTCATACATAAGAATAAAAATGGAAATTCATTCTCATATCAAACAAATGTTTCTATGTATACATACGTGTATAAGTGTGTGTGTACGTGGGTGGTTTTAGAAATAATTGTGGAATCTGTGAGGAACAAATGGTGTAAAAGGCGAATTCTTCAGAAAGATGTCTGTATGGTGTGAACATGACCTGCTTCAGAGTACAGTCATGTGTTAATACTTTACATTGTTACTGGTCGTAATATAATATATTACAAAGTTTAATGTCCAATATAAAGCTTATAGGAGTAGAGGTGTCGCTACTGTGCCCAGTAGTATTGTGGACTCAGTCAAGGTTCCGAGAACAGAAATTCTGCATTACAAGTGTGCAGAAACCAAACTTTTGGCTGGTCAAAGATACATCACGTGAGAAAACACTGCTTCAGAAGGAAAGTGATATTAAACTTTAAAGAGGATACATGAAACTGTCATCGTTGATAATAGAAGTGGTCGTTGAAAAAAACAAGCTCTCAAAACATAATGCGAATTTTCTCAAGATATGTTTCTTATGAAATAGAAGATCCTCGAGTACACATATTGTAACTAATTTTGTTATAAATGCAATTTTCATGTTATTTTAAAACAGAAGGATACAAATTAACACGTTGTAGCCTCATATCCATTCTGACAAGGCATAACCAAGTCAAAAAAGGTTAAATAGGTTTCAGATCACAAAGAATTAGATGAATAAAGCTAAAGACGTACTGTTTTCAGATGAATACAAGACGAACTGTTCAACAAAAGTCGATGAAAATTTGTCAGATGTTGGACACACGATGGAGGATCACTACAGACTACGGGGAGACATGATCGAGGATCAGTACAAGTTTGAGTTTCTATCCTAAGTTGTCAACGATTTGAACAAAAGTTATTGCATCCTAACTATTGACAGCACAATGAGATTTCTGTCTATCACATATTGCATCCTAACTATTGAGGTTTCTGTCTATCACGTCATTTCTTCGGACAAAATATTTTTTTGGTAAATATTTATTTTACAAGAATACCATGTAGCACTGTAGAGAAATAATATTCATGAGGATAAAAGGAGATGATGGGGGCTTACATCCGTCCTTTGGCTTGCATGAACCTCCTATACGAATATTAACTGATAAGAGCTTATATGGAAATTGAAGAAGTTAATTAACAGCAAACCAGGTGTTAGATTATAAGAATAAATAACGATAATTTAGAACAATTCGAACAACATTCTAAAAATATTTGTAGACTACAGAGTAATATATGAGTATTATATTAAACACCATTATGTTACTAAAGGAGAGTAATGTTTTAGCATTATTTTAAACATCATTGTGTCACCAAAGGAGAGTAACATTTGAGTATTATTTTAAACATCCTTGTGTGACTATAGGAGAGTAATATTTGAGCATTATTTTAAACATCATTGTGTCACTACAGGAGAGTAATATTTGAGTATTAATTTAAACATCCTTGTGTTACTAAAGGAGAGTAATATTTGAGCATTATTTTAAGCATCATTGTGTCACTACAGGAGAGTAACATTTGAGTATTATTTAAACATCCTTTTGTGACTATAGGAGAGTAACATTTGAGTATTATTTTAAACATCCTTGTGTGACTATAGGAGAGTAACATTTGAGTATTATTTTAAACATCCTTGTGTGACTATAGGAGAGTAACATTTGAGTATTATTTTAAACATCCTTGTGTGACTATAGGAGAGTAATATTTGAGTATTATTTTAAACATCCTTGTGTGACTAAAGGAGAGTAATATTTGAGCATTATTTTAAACATCATTGTGTCACTACAGGAGAGTAACATTTGAGTATTATTTAAACATCCTTTTGTGACTATAGGAGAGTAACATTTGAGTATTATTTAAACATCCTTTTGTGACTATAGGAGAGTAACATTTGAGTATTATTTTAAACATCCTTGTGTCACTACAGGAGAGTAATATTTGAGTATTATTTTAGATATCCTTGTGTCACTACAGGAGAGTAATATTTGAGTATTATTTTAGATATCCTTGTGTCACTACAGGAGAGTAATATTTGAGTATTATTTTAGATATCCTTGTGTGACTATAGGAGAGTAACATTTGAGTATTATTTTAAACATCCTTATGTGACTACAGGAGAGTAATATTTGAGTATTATTTTAAACATCCTTGTGTCACTACAGGAGAGTAATATTTGAGTATTATTTTAGATATCCTTGTGTCACTACAGGAGAGTAATATTTGAGTATTATTTTAGATATCCTTGTGTGACTATAGGAGAGTAACATTTGAGTATTATTTTAGATATCCTTGTGTGACTATAGGAGAGTAACATTTGAGTATTATTTTAAACATCCTTATGTGACTATAGGAGAGTAACATTTGAGCATTATTTTAAACATCCTTGTGTCACTACAGGAGAGTAATATTTGAGTATTATTTTAGATATCCTTGTGTCACTACAGGAGAGTAATATTTGAGTATTATTTTAGATATCCTTGTGTCACTACAGGAGAGTAATATTTGAGTATTATTTTAGGTATCCTTGTGTGACTATAGGAGAGTAACATTTGAGTATTATTTTAAACATCCTTATGTCACTACAGGAGAGTAATATTTGAGTATTATTTTAGATATCCTTGTGTCACTACAGGAGAGTAATATTTGAGTATTATTTTAGATATCCTTGTGTGACTATAGGAGAGTAACATTTGAGTATTATTTTAAACATCCTTATGTGACTATAGGAGAGTAACATTTGAGCATTATTTTAAACATCCTTGTGTCACTACAGGATAGTAATATTTGAGTATTATTTTTGATATCCTTGTGTGACTATAGGAGAGTAACATTTGAGTATTATTTTAAACATCCTTATATGACTACAGGAGAGTAATATATTAGTATTACTTTAAACACCCTTATGTGACTATAGGAGAGTAACATTTGAATATTAATTTAAACATCCTTGTGTTACTAAAGGAGAGTAATATTTAATCATTATTTTAAGCATCATTGTGTCACTACAGGAGAGTAACATTTGAGTATTATTTAAACATCCTTTTGTGACTATAGGAGAGTAACATTTGAGTATTATTTTAAACATCCTTGTGTGACTAAAGGAGAGTAATATTTGAGCATTATTTTAAACATCATTGTGTCACTACAGGAGAGTAATATTTGAGTATTAATTTAAACATCCTTGTGTTACTAAAGGAGAGTAATATTTGAGCATTATTTTAAGCATCATTGTGTCACTACAGGAGAGTAACATTTGAGTATTATTTAAACATCCTTTTGTGACTATAGGAGAGTAACATTTGAGTATTATTTAAACATCCTTGTGTGTCTACAGGAGAGTAATATTTGAGTATTATTTTAAACATCCTTGTGTCACTACAGGAGAGTAATATTTGAGTATTATTTTAGATATCCTTGTGTCACTACAGGAGAGTAATATTTGAGTATTATTTTAGATATCCTTGTGTGACTATAGGAGAGTAACATTTGAGTATTATTTTAAACATCCTTATGTGACTATAGGAGAGTAACATTTGAGCATTATTTTAAACATCCTTTTGTGACTATAGGAGAGTAACATTTGAGTATTATTTTAAACATCCTTGTGTCACTACAGGAGAGTAATATTTGAGTATTATTTTAGATATCCTTGTGTCACTACAGGAGAGTAATATTTGAGTATTATTTTAGATATCCTTGTGTCACTACAGGAGAGTAATATTTGAGTATTATTTTAAACATCTTTGTGTCACTACAGGAGAGTAATATTTGAGTATTATTTTAGATATCCTTGTGTCACTACAGGAGAGTAATATTTGAGTATTATTTTAGATATCCTTGTGTCACTACAGGAGAGTAATATTTGAGTATTATTTTAGATATCCTTGTGTGACTATAGGAGAGTAACATTTGAGTATTATTTTAAACATCCTTATGTGACTACAGGAGAGTAATATTTGAGTATTATTTTAAACATCCTTGTGTCACTACAGGAGAGTAATATTTGAGTATTATTTTAGATATCCTTGTGTCACTACAGGAGAGTAACATTTGAGTATTATTTTAAACATCCTTATGTGACTATAGGAGAGTAACATTTGAGCATTATTTTAAACATCCTTGTGTCACTACAGGAGAGTAATATTTGAGTATTATTTTTGATATCCTTGTGTGACTATAGGAGAGTAACATTTGAGTATTATTTTAAACATCCTTATATGACTACAGGAGAGTAATATATTAGTATTACTTTAAACATCCTTATGTGACTATAGGAGAGTAACATTTGAGTATTATTTTAGACATTCTTGTGTGACTACAGGAGAGTAATATTTGAGTATTATTTTAAACATCCTTATGTGACTACAGGAGAGTAATATATTAGTATTATTTTAAACATCCTTATGTGACTATAGGAGAGTAACATTTGAGTATTATTTTAGACATTTTTGTGTGACTACAGGAGAGTAATATTTGAGTATTATTTTAAACATCCTTGTGTGACTATAGGAGAGTAACATTTGAGTATTATTTTAAACATCCTTGTGTGACTATAGGAAAGTAACATTTGAGTATTATTTTAAACATCCTTGTGTGACTATAGGAAAGTAACATTTGAGTATTATTTTAAACATCCTTGTGTGACTATAGGAAAGTAATATTTGAGTATTATTTTAAACATCCTTATGTGACTACAGGAAAGTAACATTTGAGTATTATTTTAAATATCCTTATGTAACTACAGGAGAGTAATATTTGAGTATTATTTTAAACATCCTTGTGTGACTGAAGGAGAGTAATATTTAAGTATTATTTTGAATGCATCTTTGTGTCACTACAAGAGACTAATATTTAAGTATTATTTTGAATGCATTTGTTTCGAAACTGGCGAATGATATTTTAGTGTTATTTTGAGCATACCTGTTTTAGTTTACTTTCTTAGTTCAAAGCTACACAATGCGTTATCTGTTCTGTGCTAAACGATAGGATTGAACCTGTAATTTCAGCGATAAAAATCTTCAAGTTTACCTATGATTTACCGGGAGTATTTGGTTTGAAAGTAAACAGTAATATTTTAGAAATAATATGATTGTTACAGAATGAAATGTATCACTCAGTGATATCTCCAGTATATTTACTTCTTGTAAACGTTTTATCGATAGTAAGTAACAACAAATTACAGCAACGTTTCGAGGATTGCCTTCAATTAGGTTTTTATTTCGTGTTACGTTTGAGAAATTATCACCTTTACTGCTGGAGTCACCCAGTGGCACAGCGGTATGTTTTCAGACTTAAACGCTAAAAACTAAATTTCAATACCCGTGGTCCGCAAAGCACATACAGCCATCCTGCAGCTTTGTGCTTAATTAAAAAAAAAAAAAAGCTTTTGGATTGTTTCCTGTCCGGAATCATAAATACAAGTGTTTAACTAAACAGTTAAAGTTTTCAAGCAAGCCAGTATTTAACGTGTTGTAAATTTTAGGTGTAGAACAATAACCATTGGCTTTTAGGAATAAAATGAAAGAAAGAAACGAACAAGTGAACATCTTAAATCGTATGTCCACATCAAAATATGAAAACGAGTTGCTGTCAGTTAGTAACTGCTTGACCATACACGTGGATTAGAAGTATTAAACAGGTAAAATAATATAATTATTTTAGTTGGATAAAACGAAACTGTTTTACTCTAAAAGTGTATTATCGTAAAATTCAATGGTAATGTTTACGAGAGGGATTTTAATACGTAACAGATGGCGCTATATATCATTGCACGTGAATATGTGTTGCAACTTAATTATATGGAAAATATATATGTAAAAACGGCTGGTTTGGGCTGAGAAAATTTTTATGTAAAACAACGTTTCTATCTTCTTCGGTCATCATCAGGTTCACAAAGAAAGAAAGAGGTAACTGACCGATAGCTGACCACATGTTTGAAGGCAGTTGTGTAAATGAGTGGAGGAATGTAGAGGTCGTGCTCAGAAAAAAACATTTTCTCAACCCAAACCAGTCGTTTTTACATGTATATTTTTTTCTCTACAAGTGGGTTTGCTCGTCATCACTGATTAATTATATGAGTTATGTTTACTTGTTTAGCTGTTGATTGCTGGCGAAGTTTAAATGTATTCATCTAAGTATTTTTTTTATTTTAACCAATTTTGTTTTTGTTGTTTCTGTTACGAATGACGTTTGCATTTTTTTTTTATAAATTTGTTTACAATGTTGCAATTTGATTAAATGTTAGTGTTTTACTTTTAACTGCAATCGAAATTTGATTTTTAAATCACAAGAGATGAATGTTAACAGTGTCCATTATGCTAAGAAATAAAACATAAAATCTCAAGTTTTGGTTAAACCACTAATATTTAATAGGTTTTCAATATCTATATGTAGTTCCCACGCTGGTAAAGCGGTAAGTCTACGGATTTACAACGCTAAAATTAGGGGTTCGATTTTCCTCGGTGTACACAGTAGATAACCCGGTGTGGCTTTGCTACAAGAAAACGCACATTGGGCTATCTGCTGTATCCACGGAGGGGGTATCAAACCCGTGATTTTAGTGTTGTAAATCCAATGATTTACCGTTGTCTTATCGGGGAACCGCTTTTGAGGAACTGGCCAAACATTTGGCTGACAAACTCAGTCGGTTGCTTAACTATTTTTAATTTATAATCACTAGCAAAACAAACGAGGCCAGCACCAAATGAAAGTGACGGTTGATGCCGCGCATAACACGGGTAACTTTTCACCAGATTAACTGTACATATACTGCGACTGAAAATAATGGAAGAAGAAGGTCCAGGATAACATCTATATCATTATTTTTTAAGCCTGGTGTTTCTGGATACCTATGTTTGTAGTATATATATATATATTATATCCCTTCCAGTGAGTCAACAGTAAGTTTGCGTATTTACACTCTAAAATCCGGAGTTCGATTCTTTGTAGTGAACAGAGAGCAGATGGCCAGTTATATAGCGCTACGCTGAAAGAAAGAAACAATTATGCTTCAAAATATACAGCCATGCTATTTTAAAGATAGACGGATTTAATTTCGCTTCTCTGCTATTGGTTTGTTTGTTTAGAATTAAGCACAAAGCTATACAATGAACTATCTGTGTTTTTGCCCACCACGGGTATCGTAACCTGGTTTTTGACGATGTGAACCCGAAGACATTTCACTGTGTCACTGGAGGCCTCTACTATTGGAAGAAAATTTGTTTTATTTGTTTGTTTGTTTTGAATTTCGCGCAAAGCTACACCAGGGTTATGCGCGCTAGCCGTCCCTAATTTAGTAGTGTAAGACTAGAGGGAAGGCAGCTAGCTAGTCATCACCACCCACCGCCAACTCTTGGGCTACTCATTTACCAACGGATAATGGGATTGACCGTAACATTATAACGCCCCCCAGGGGCTGAAAGGATGAGCATGTTTCGTGTGACGGGGATTCGAAACCGCGACCCTCAGATTACTAGTCGAGTGCCTCAACCACCTGGCCATAGCGAGTCTTGGAAGAAAAGAAAACATGACTGATGCATAGTTTTCTGCTAGAATGGATTAATAAAAGAGGCTTTGGGTTTGTTCGAAACTCGCGAAAAGTTACACGATAATAGAAAGAAATATCTAATCAATTCAAAGGGAAATTAAGCCTGAAATAAGGAGACTTTGATTAAATTTTGATTGTCATTTTATCAGACCTTGACGTAATGTACGGAACTATATCAGGGCGGAGCGAGTGTCTATTATAGGATGCAATGAGCTATTGATTAAAAAGAACGACCCCTCCTTTTCCAATAAACTCTATATTATACTTTCTGTTGCCTAGCAATAAAGATGAAAACGTCCCCATGGAAACCAGAGAATAAAAATGATAAACAGGAGAGCTAACGTACGAAGAATAATGTTGACAGAGAAACGGAAATTTGTTGTTGTTTTGTTGTTGTTTTTGAATTAAGCACAAAGCTATTCAATGGGCTATCTGTGCTCAGCCCACCATGAGTATCGAAACCCGGTTTTTAGCGTTGTAAGTCCGTAGACATACCGCTAGGCCATTGGGAGGCCAATGGAAATTTAAGAATTTTTTGCCTGTGAACCTCAAAAATACTTCCACAGTATTATAATAAAATGTTTTGCTTTTTTTCAATTTCGCGCAAAGTTACACGAGGGCTATCTGAGCTAGCCGTTCCTTATTTTGCAGTGTAAGACTAGAGGAAAGGCAGCTAATCATCACCACCCACCGCCAACTTTTGAATCGAATCACTCTTTTATCAACAAATAGTGG
Organism: Tachypleus tridentatus; assembly: GCF_004210375.1. Lineage (NCBI taxonomy): Eukaryota > Metazoa > Arthropoda > Merostomata > Xiphosura > Limulidae > Tachypleus > Tachypleus tridentatus. Next base: position 90,880,226 of record NC_134828.1, read on the forward strand.
GATTGCCTGTAACATTATAACACCCCCACGGCTGAAAGGGCAAGCATGTTTGGTGCGACAGGGATTCGAGCCCACGACCTTTGGATTTCGAGTCGAACTCCTTAACCCACCTGGCCAATAGTAAAAAATTCGAACATAAATGTTTATTCTAAACTGTTTTGCATCTTGTAGCAGAACAAAAACCTGAATGCAGGAAACCTAAAAATATCATATCTATTTCATTTAGGAAAACAATAAACCGTTTTTCATTTCTTTTAAATCTTGATAGATCAATCATAAGTTTAAGAGAACATTATACTTTCATACGATTATTTATCAACTTATTCTCGTTAATAATCTAAACTATTTTATTTATTTTAGAACAATGCCACATTTACTGTGTCCACTGCAACGAATCTAACCCCGAATTTTAGCGATGTAAGTCCACAAACTTGTTTTATTTATTACGTACTCCTCTGTCTTTGAAACTTATACAAATCTACAATTTATTACAAATTTATTTTTGTGATAGACTGTGTATGGGTCACGCATCCTAACTCATGAAAGTAAAGTTTATTTAAAACATTAATGTCGTTAGATTTGGGAATCTCCTCCTTCGATAAGAGTTAATGAAATGAACTATTAACGTATGCAGAAGCAGTTCTGATTAAAGGAGTAGTCATAAAACATGTATTAACTACAAGGTATGAATGGTATTTAATGTCAGATTGGACCGATTTATGATGTCGGGATTCAACATGCTATAAACTCTTCAAGACGAAGTAGTTCTTACTAATGAGAAGAGCTGTTTAAGTTGGTTTAGTGATGGCAGCAACAAGATAGTCGTGACTAAAATAATGTTCTATTTTAACTTATTGGAAAGGGCTGTACTGTTCAAAGAAAACGGCTGAAGGGTGGCATACTTGACAACAATGTTCAGGTCCACACTTCAAGTTATTTACTTTGATAAAGAAGTGAGAAAAGAAACTTCTGGCGTGTGAACAATTGCACCAATGTTGCATCACTTCCACAAGAAGACCTCATACGCTATAAACACATTAAAACTGTAGTTTATTATCTTCATATAACATTATCGGTTTTAAATCTCATTGTGACTGTCATAAAGTGATTTTTGTCACATCGTTTGTGTCATACTGTCTTTTGGGCACCACATTTGTCTGGTATTGTCTGATTGGGTTTTTGGAACACATATATCCTGCATTTCCTTACTAGTCTGGAGCTGTCTGATTGGGTTCTTGTGACACATCTATCCTATATTGTCTGATTGTTATTTTTGGATACATCTATCCTGTATTTCCTTGTTATCATGGTACTGTCTGATTTGGTTCTTGTGACGCATTATTCAGTATTGTCTGATTGATCTCTTGAGACATTATCTTGTATTTTTTTGTTATTATGGGTTTTTTGTGACACATCTACCAGGTATTATCTGACTGGGATCTTAAAACACATCTGACTGGTACTGTCTTATTTCTATGGTATTGTCTGGTTGAGTTCTAGGGATACGTTTGTCGCGTATTGTCTGGTTGGGTTTTGGGGGCACACCAGTCTGGCACTGTCTGATCGGTCGAATGATCTTAGATTAGTCTATTGAGAGACTCAAACTTTTGTTGTATTCTATATGACAGTTCAATTATATTTTCCTTCAGTTCTCACCAGGTGTTGGCTGTCTCATTTTTCCTGGTAGTAGACGTATCCAGTTGTTACTGCTGACAAAATCCTGTTACAAATATCAGTTGGTCTGAACAATGATATTTGATAAATATACTCTTGATAGAGATACTTGATAGAGGTACTTTCTTTTGTCCAATATCCAATTAAATCGAAATCTTTTTAAACAGGATATTAAAACTGTGCTAATATTCAAGCTTGGACAAAGGTCACAGACAACACTAATTGTTCTGTAATTTAGTGTAATGTTCTCTAGAAATGATGAGGTACTTATTTCAGAGGGTAATATACAAAGACTGCTGCAAGTTATTAGAAATTTAGTGTTTATATCCAAAGGATACTTGAAGTCCGGCATGGCCAGGTGGTTAAGGCACTCGACTCGTAATCCGAAAGTCGCGGTTTCGAAGGCCCGTCATCAAGCATGCTTGCCCTATCAGCCGTGGGAGCATTATAATGTGACGGCCAATCCCACTATTTGTTGGTAAAAGAGTAGCCCAAGAGTTGACGGTGAGTGGTGATGACTAGCTACCTTCTCTCTAGTCTTACACTGCTAAGTTAGAGACGGCTAGCGCAGATAGCCCTCGTGTAGCTTTGCGCTAAATTCAAAACAAACAAACCAAACCAAAGAATATTTATAATAGGAAACTATTTTTTGGCATAGTTTTTCCTCAAACTTCAAAACTATGTATATTTATACTTTATGACGGACACCAGTTAACCTGATTACCACATTGTATCATTTTTCACTCTTTACTTGTGAACTTCCTTTTCTAGGATTTACCTTTTTAATTCTGTACTACTGTATAACGATTTAACATTCCTTCTAGTTCAACAAATAATTTATGTATAGAATCAAACTCACCCAGCAAGACTACTAAAACTCAAAGATAGTTACTAATAGAGTATATATATAGATATTTATTGCTATTGTTCCTCAGTGATAGTTATTTATATGACATTTACCAATTCACGTTGTACCTTAGAAATGGTTATTTGTAACATATTTCAATATTGATGCTACACCGTAACTGATGGTTCTTTATAGAATAGCTCCCTATTGACGTTATTCCTTGGTCATGGTTATTCATAGATTTGGTTTGGTTTGAATTTCGCGCAAAGCTACTCGAGTGTTATCTGCGTCAGTCTTCCCTAATTTAGCAGTGTAAGACTAGAGGGAAAGCAGCTAGTCATCACCACCCACCGCCAACTCTTAGGCTACTCTGTTACCAACGTATAGTGAAATTGACCGTACATTATAACGCCCCCACGGTTGAAAGGGTGAGCATGTTTGGTGCAACCGGGATTCGAAATCGCGACCCTCAGATTACAAGTCGAGTGCCATAACCACCTGGCCATGCCGGGGCCTTATTTGTAGAATATTTTGCTATTGACATTTTTACTTAGTGATTGTTATTTACAGAATATTTCACATTAAAAAATCTATAATTTTCTTTAAAATCTATTTTTATTATTGTGTGCTAATTAAACACCAAGGCTGTTGTTTTTTGTCAAATAAGCACCGAGTGAGTTAAACGAGTAACGACGACTCTAGCTGCCATTGTGCATATTGTTCACTCTCTGCGAACTCTACACAAATAAACATACAATATTCATGAAACTGTTTCAACATCACGACGTTCTTACGCTGCTCAACGAGCCATTGCAACCTTGCCAAGTCACGTCGTGTTTTGGTTATTATTTAAAGAAACTATACAATGGTTTCAATTTGATTTTCCAATACTTGTTTGCGAGTTTTGCTTTACTGGACTTTTTTGTTCAAGTTTTGTTGTTGTTGTTAGAAAACGACCGGACCGGATACAAATAACCCCAAACCTCATAAGTCGTTGTTGCTCTAACGTTTGGTGCTAAAATATTTAATTCTATCTGATGTTATATTGTAGACAAAACAGAATAATGGTTATCTCGCGTCTGCGTAAAGTATTACTTTCACTTACCAATACCATCAAAGTTTTCTACAAATCCTGCTACATGATTGACGTCCGTTCGTAGAGGTTACTTATTTTTGTAATGAGGCATTTTCGAGTTGATAAGATCTGATGACCGGATATTGTTGTAGCATTCTTTCGTTTGGCAGATTATTTTCGATTATTTACAAAAGTAATGCAAGATCTATTCCACTTAATAATAGCAGATTTATTTACTTCTTTAATAAACGATTATTTCAACTATGTTCACTTGTACGCCTACCTTCACACAAACCTTTCAGCACAAAAGTGGAAGCTGATGTTAGCCTAATTTTAAATACAATGTTTCAATCTAAACTGTAAGACGTGAGACCTATTTCTAAATATTCCTTGCAAGGCTAATCGATTAATAAAGAACACTAATTCACCAATTGACCAAATACACCCTTGTGCAAATTAATTGAAACAAATGGTCATTTTACAATAGGTTCAGCATGGCGGCCGGTGTAGGCTCGCTGGACCCACTGATTTCCTTTAATAGTCATTTTTTCACACAGACGGCGTCATTAGCTGTGTTTTGCAGTACGGTCGATCTATTTTTGGGATATATGACGAAATTTTGAGCACACCGGTATGATTTACAGGGAAATCGCGGACGTTGTTGGTGTTCGCCTATCAACCATCAGCCGTGTGATCAAGGCTAAGGTGAGTACCGGATCTATCAGTCCGAAACGTAAAGGAGGATGTAGCCAAAAAAGGAAAACAACGCCAAGAGACGACGCGTACGTGGTTAGGGAGTGTGTGAAAGATCCACGAAAGACAAGTGACGCCATAAAAAGAGATTTGGAGGTTAAAGGAATAAAAGTCAGCTCTTCAAAGGTTCGTCGGAGGCTTCTTGATGTCGGTCGAAGGGCAAGAAGACCAGTCAAAAACAACTTCTTATCAACTCAATGAAGAAAAAACGGTATCAATGGGGTCTGAAATACAAGAACTGGACTCAAGAACAATGGAGGAAGATGTTATTCAGTGACAAGACTCATTTCTTCGTACAGGGTGAAAGAAGTCAGCATGTTCGCAGATCTTCAGGTGAGAAACTTCGAGAATCTCACATCAATCAGTTCGTAAAACATCTCTTGAAAAAAATGTTTTGGGTTTTTTTCAGCTACTATGGTGTTAGAGGCTTACATATCGTAGATGGTATGATACAAGGCTCCGTGCCACACATTGAAACTTGTGAAGAATTTTACGACTACAACGCGAATAAAGGTGCTGAACTGGTCTGGAAACTCTCCAGACTTACATCCTGTTGAAAATCTTTGGGCGATTTGTAAAGAAAGACTTCGGGGAAAAGAGTGTACTACGAAAGGTCAGCTAATTGAGGCCATAATTGAGGTGTGGTACCGCGATACAAAATTAGTAAAGATTGCAGTCAACTCGTGGACTCGATGCCAAAGTGGATTAATGATCTTCTAAAAAATAAAGGCGGTCATACCATGTATTAATTTGTGAGTAATTTTTGGATTCTCAGAAATAAAATGCAAAAAATTGAAAAAAATCGTAATTTTCCGTCTTGTTTCAATTACTTTGCACAAGGGTGTAAATGCTATATTCTCAACGAATAACTTTTCTGACATAAACCAAACTGCACTTCCACTGAACTGATTTCTTTGTAAATTCACATACTGAGTACTCCTATTTATCAATAAGGTACTCTAAATATTAGAAATGTTTCCTGGTAATTACATCATGGTAGTTAGCTGCTCTCTATAGCAAACAACTAAATCATAGAATGAAACTGTAATTTAGAACAGTATCTAAACTTTACCTATAATACATAATATATAATACAGCTTTTCTTAGTAGCAATAAAGAGCAGAATACCCAGAGAAATGTGTATAGAAATGTTCAAACTTTACACTAAAAGTGATTAATAAAAACCAAAGATTATTTAGTATTTGACCGTATTAAATCTTTTATGTCTCCTCTCGAGAGAGCGGTAAGTTCACGAACTTACAACACTAAAATCCAGGGTTCGATCTATGGACAAGGCAGATAGACCAATGTGTCTTTGCATTGAACAAATAATATTGAGTAGTAGTCTTAGTTCACTGTTTGGAATTCAATTTTTCGGTATGTTTTAAATACATGAAGTAATGTATCTTTTGTGTTAATAACACGAATATTCCAGTAATTACACGGAAACAGTCAAGCAGATCATACGCCTGTTAACACGTGTTTCGTGTTGTCCATCAAAGCTCAAAGAAACGATTAAACATTTCATTGTAACTGCACGAGGAATTGATCAAGGATGACTCAAACATCACCTTGTGTGCCGACAAATACCTCGTGTCATTTGTTGTCCCGGTAGTTCGACGGATCAAACTTTACGAGAAAGCTTCGTTATTGTTCGCTTTCTCTTTCTATCCTGAAGCACGAATTACAAGGCTAATAGAGTTTATATTAGTTGATGTATACAGTGATCTCCGTGCGCTCAATCAGTAAGCCACTAGCCAGGACGCCTAAACTTATTGGTTCATCGCTCTGATCTTTTCTGCTGGTAACTCAGGAATCGGATTAATCACATGTCGAACGGCGTTTCAGTTTAGTACGTGGCACGTGCTGACAAAGTGTGTCCGCTCCTTGTATGGAGTAGACAATAGCGTAGGGGAGTTTCCGTGGTTGGGGTGGGTCGTTACTGGCTTTTTAATAAAACACACAGCATGATCTTTTCGGGTTGTTTGCCTGAACGGTTTATCGGAAATTGAGAGATTGGGTTGAGTCCTGCTTTTGGTAACTATAATACAGTTTCGTTATGAAGGGAGTGTTGACTCTTTTACATTTTGAAAAAACCCTTGGATATTATTAGAAAATGGAAAAAAAACCAACTATATCTAGAACACAATTTATTTCCATTTTATATCTCATACCTTCTCAATGACATTTTTTGTATTGTTGTTGTTCGTTCATTCTTGGAGTATATGGATTTACATTGCTGAAATTAAGAGTACGATTCTCCTCGGTGGACTCAGCAGATAGTCTGATGTGGCTTTGCTAGAAGAAAACAGACACATTCGTTCCTGAAAACTAATTACTACACTATATAATTATGAGCTGATAGATTAACGGTAAGGCAGCTAAATCATACAGTAGCATCCGCCAACATTTCAGCTACTTACGATTTGATCTTCATTCTTATGAGTGTATCTACGGCTGCTCCGTGCAGAAAGCGGCAAGAAGTTGTGAAATCCAACAAGCACGTTAAGTTCTATACCACACTTAAGCATCTCCCAACATCTTCCTATGTATAGATTTTTTTTTGTGTCAAAGTGGCTTTAATTGATAGCTAAACTCTTGCAATCTATTAAAAACATCAATTTTAATAAACAGTTTTTCTCTGTCATAAAACTTTCTCTCTGAAAGAAACACACTTTCAATAACAGGAAGATATATTTTTTTTATAAAAAGAACAATAGAAGGATGACTAGAAAAGTTAATATAATTACTTTTACACGTTTCTTTATGGTGCGTTTTTTGTTTTACTTTCGCACAAAACTACTCGAGAGCTGTCTGCACTAGCCTTCCTTAATTTAGCAGTGAAGACAAGAGGGAAGACAGCTAGTTATAACCATCCACTAACAACTCTTGGGATACTCATTTTACCAACGAATAGGGGGGATTGACTATCACATTATAACGCTCATACGGCTGAAAGGGCAATAATGTATTTTGATACGGGGATTCAAATCCACGAACAGCAGATTGCGAGTCGAGAGGCCTGACCCTACTTTTACAAAGATGACTAATTATCTCGTTTACTGATTTTTCACACAAAATTATCTTATTTGTCAGTGTATATGACATTACGTTTTTTAACTTTTAAAACAATATCTCGTTTTACCTCTATTGTTATACACAGGTTCATAAATGGAGTCCCATTAATAACAATGTCTTAAATAGTATATTTAACCAAAAATATGTTGTTCCTTCTTTATTTGAATAAGTATGTTGGCATCCTGCCAACTGCTGATTTACATTTTTGTAATTCCCTCAGTTGTCTCGATTCTTCATAACTAGAAGTTATTGACCTCATATATTAGTTACAATTAATTAAGGTTTATTTTCTTTGTCTAACGCACAAAGATACACCACGGATATTTTAAGCCGGTTGTGTTTTTTTTTCGACGTATCACTGTGCCACTGAGAGGGCGTTAATACGGACATTTGTATTTGAAATGAGTCGATCTCCTTAATCATACTAAGACATTGCTAATATCACACATTAAGAAACAGTTCTGAAATGTACACTAACATTTTGTAGTAGATCATTATATCTTAAAGTTTAGTTTGTTGTTGTTTTTTAGAATAGTGTGTGTGTGTTGTTTTTTTTTCTTATAGCAAAACCACATCGGGCTCTCTGCTGAGCACACTAACGGGAATCGAACTCCTCATTTGAGCTTTGTAAATCCGCAAACATACCGTTGTACTAGCGGGGAGCTTCTGAAATGGAAAAGACTGTGATGAAAACTTTGTAAAGTTATTTATTACATGTTTGTGACATAAGTTACGCTGCACTAAGCTGTCTGTATTGTTTGAAGAGCCTTAAAAACACATGTGATTGCATTAATTAATTACTATTAACACAGTTTAAAAATATCGTTCTGAAAATTTCTTTACAAAAGTAATATCATAGACTTGTGCATCGATAGAGGCCGCCGTAACTCATATAATTCATGTCTCATCATGCTAATAATTATTAATTATTTAAGTATTAAATCGTTTTAAAAGAACGCCTAACACAATTTAATTTATGATTAGTTCGTTCTAAAGATACTTAACAGTAATTAATTTACAATTAATTCATTATAAATAGGATAATTAACATTTATTAAGTAAATAATTTGTAATTAATTAATTAAATCATTTATTATCAATCAAGTTGTTATAGAAAAAAGACACTTAAGAATAATGTATTTGTAATTAATTAATCGTAAAAAATGGACGATACAATAATGAAAACCTTTTGTTTTAAGATTTTTGGTACTAAATTATTAATTAATTAATACAACTATAAATAATTCGTCTTAAAAAAAGGGACGATACAATAATGAAAACCTTTTGTTTGAAGATTTTCGGTACTAAATTATCAACTAATTAATACAACTATAATTAATTCGTCCTAAAAAGTATTTTCAATTACATAAAATATTATTAATTATAACATAATAACAATATATAATATACCAGACACACAATATATGTCTGTAGGTTCAAATCGATATTGTGCAATAAACAAAACTCATACAACAAAATCGTTAATTAAACATTCTTTACGTAATAATTAAACTGTTTTATTAGTTTGTACCAAAATATTTTACTCATATTTCATGAGATTTCCACATGTCAAAATTATTATTTTAACGACTGTCAATAGATAGATGATCAATGTCTACCTTTAATTATGTTAAAATTCATTATTTGTAATAAAAATAATAAATGACTGACTAACTGTATTCGTCCTTTTATAAAGAACCATCGATCACCTTCAAATGCACACAAAACTTATAGGACACATAATGTTTTACAAATCATACCTAACTAATAACCACCTTCACCTAAAGGAGTGAATTATTGGTTACTAGTGTTTAAAATGCCATAACGTGTGGACTGTTTATCACAAAACATACATTCAAGTTTATAAATGCCGTTTCTATTATACATTCGCAAGACTAACAAACCTATATCTGATGTCAAACTAGAACACGATTGTAACAGCATCTGATGAAACTTTATTCTACGACATCACTAAAACACAGGTTATCAAGTGTGCCTCATTTGAAGATCAGTTCTGAGTTGGTCAAGTCTATGCAGTTTACAAAGTAAGTACTGTATTGCAACGTACAAGTAAAGCAGAGTATGACAAAAACACTCCAGTTTGAAGAAATAAAGTAAGACAGTGTGACGTATTTGACATTAAAGGCACTAACCATCTTGGTTAATAAAATATACAAAATTAGAAAAATCACAGTATTAGAATGACCAAGTCAATAAGTGGACCGAGTGATTAAAGTTGTAACGATTCAGTGCTTTCATATATATACTTAGTATCAGTTAGTATAATAATTAATATTCACTACTCGCTTAATATATTCAAATAGATCATAATTATAATACACAATATATTTAATAATGAACTTAATAGTGCTGCATATCAGTTAACTACAAGTTTTGTATTTAAGTAAACTGTATGTTTCTAAAATACAGTCATTAATGATGAAACACTGTTGCTGTCTAGGAAGTGCGTTAACTTGTGTTACGAAACATTCTCAGTATTTAACAGGTTAGCTTACAATTATTGAATACTCTGTTCGTTTGTTTGTTTGGTTGTTTTGGAATTTCGCACAAAGCTACTCGAGAGCTATCTGTGCTAGCCGTCCCTAAATTAGTAGTGTAAGACTAGAGGGAAGGCAGTTAGTCATCACCACCCACCGCCAACTCTTAGGCTACTCTTTTACCAACGAATAGCGGGATTGACCGTAACCTTATAACACCCCCACGGCTGGGAGGGCGAGCATGTTTGGCGCGACTCGGGCGCGAACCCGCGACCCTCGGATTACGAGTAGCGCGCCTTACGCGCTTGGCCATGCCGGGCCAGTACGTACTCTGTTCGACATGCAGCAAATGGTCAGAATATATCAGTTAGTTTATAACAGTTTTTTCCTCACATATACGAGATTTCGTTATTGTTTTAACTGTATCGTGTTTAAAAACATTGTTGCTATATATCAGACGAATATTTTAATATTTTAATTAATTTAATTAATTTTAATTAAAATATTAATATTAATTAATTAATATTTTAATTAATTTAATTAATTTTAATTAAAATATTAATATTAATTAATTAATATTTTAATTAATTGACAATGACTATTTTACATTTATCTAACAACAGCGATAAGATGGTTTTTAAATACTTTTACCAGTATTCATTACATGACAATTAATATCATAATAATTACTCACAGAACATACTAACTGTCTGATTTATCTTGGAGGGCACAACTCACCATGTTAGCGTCATCTTTTTCAATAAATAGTTTCACATCTATATGTTACAAACTTCACAACTGTTTTTGTTAAGATTAAAAATACACGAGCCATTTGATTCGATTTATTTACATTACAGTCCTAGTAATTGCTAAAAAATAACAAATTTTTATAATAAAAGTCCATGAAACATTGAAACTAACTCATAAACCATACGATCTTCAACCTATGTCAAAGATGGTAACTTGTACACTTATGTGAACAATTACATCATTGTCTCCACACTTCATCAATGGTCAGTAAGAAGCAGCTTTCAGTGTTATAATGACATATTATTCTTTAAACAGTTAGTTTACTAATACTTAAAATAGCAAAACGTACCATATTTATTAGATTATTCATCTTAAATCATGCTATATTAATAAACTCACAAAACTTTGCACCTATCCTTTTTCGTCATTGAAAGCCACTAAACAGAAACAAAACTCAAAGTTTTGTTTGAGTTTAGTAACATTTCAGTCAGACCTTGACAGTGATCTGTTCTGACGTAGTACAGTCGTCATAGCAAATATATATGTATTCAGACATAACGCCACATAGCATGGGGTATTGCCAAGTAGATAAAGATCACTTCCTAGTTGATAAAATCTATTTTGCAATTTCACAGCCAAACTGTTGTTGTGATTTACTAGTTCACAGCCAAACTGTTGTTGTGATTTACTAGTTCACAGTCAAACTGCTGTTTTGATTTACTAATTCACAACCAAACTCTTGTTGTGATTTACTAATTCACAGCCAAACTGTTGTTGTGATTTACTAGTTCACAGTCAAACTGTTGTTGTGATTTACTAGTTCACAGCCAAACTGTTGTTGTGATTTACTAGTTCACAGCCAAACTGTTGTTGTGATTTACTAATTCACAGCCAAACTGTTGTTGTGATTTACTAGTTCACAGCCAAACTGTTGTTGTGATTTACTAGTTCACAGCCAAACTGTTGTTGTGATTTACTAATTCACAGTCAAACTGTTGTTGTGATTTACTAATTCACAGTCAAACTGTTGTGGTGATTTACTAATTCACAACAAAACTGTTGTTGGGATTTACTAATCCACAACCAAACTGTTGTTGTGATTTACTAATTCACAACCAAACTGTTGTTGTGATTTACTAATTCACAGTCAAACTGTTGTTGTGATTTACTAGTTCACAGCCAAACTGTTGTTGTGATTTACTAGTTCACAGCCAAACTGTTGTTGTGATTTACTAATTCACAGCCAAACTGTTGTTGTGATTTACTAATTCACAGTCAAACTGTTGTTGTGATTTACTAGTTCACAGCCAAACTGTTGTTGTGATTTACTAGTTCACAACCAAACTGTTGTTGTGATTTACTAGTTCACAACCAAACTGTTGTTGTGATTTACTCGTTCACAGCCAAACTGTTGTTGTGATTTACTAATTCACAGCCAAACTGTTGTTGTGATTTACTAATTCACAGCCAAACTGTTGTTGTGATTTACTAATTCACAGCCAAACTGTTGTTGGGATTTACTAATTCACAGTCAAACTGTTGTTGTGATTTACTAATTCACAGTCAAACTGTTGTTGTGATTTACTAATTCACAACCAAACTGTTGTTGCGATTTACTAGTTCACAGTCAAACTGTTGTTGCGATTTACTAGTTCACAGCCAAACTGTTGTTGTGATTTACTAATTCACAGCCAAACTGTTGTTGTGATTTACTAGTTCACAGCCAAACTGTTGTTGTGATTTACTAGTTCACAGCTAAACTGTTGTTGTGATTTACTAATTCACAGCCAAACTGTTGTTGTGATTTACTAATTCACAGCCAAACTGTTGTTGTGATTTACTAAATCACAACCAAACTGTTGTTGTGATTTACTAATTGACAGTCAAACTGTTGTTGTGATTTACTATTTCACAACCAAACTGTTGTTGTGATTTACTAATTCACAACCAAACTGTTGTTGTAATTTACTAATTCACAGTCAAACTGTTGTTGTGATTTGCTAATTCACAGACAAACTGTTGTTGTGATTTACTAATTCACAACCAAACTGTTGTTGTGATTTACTAATTCACAGTCAAACTGTTGTTGTGATTTACTAGTTCACAGCCAAACTGTTGTTGTGATTTACTAGTTCACAGCTAAACTGTTGTTGTGATTTACTAATTCACAGCCAAACTGTTATTGTGATTTACTAATTCACAGTCAAACTGTTGTTGTGATTTACTAATTCACAGCCAAACTGTTGTTGTGATTTACTATTTTACAACCAAACTGTTGTTGTGATTTACTAATTCACAGCCAAACTGTTGTTGTGATTTACTAGTTCACAACCAAACTGTTATTGTGATTTACTAATTCACAGTCAAACTGTTGTTGTGATTTACTAATTCACATCCAAACTGTTGTTGTGATTTACTATTTCACAGCCAAACTGTTGTTGTGATTTACTAATTCACAACCAAACTGTTGTTGTGATTTACTAATTCACAGTCAAACTGTTGTTGTGATTTACTAATTCACAGTCAAACTGTTGTTGTGATTTACTAATTCATAACCAAACTGTTGTTGTGATTTACTAGTTCACAGCCAAACTGTTGTTGTGATTTACTAATTCACAGTCAAACTGTTGTTGTGATTTACTATTTCACAACCAAACTGTTGTTGTGATTTACTAATTCACAGTCAAACTGTTGTTGTGATTTACTAATTCACAGCCAAACTGTTGTTGTGATTTACTAGTTCACAACCAAACTGTTATTGTGATTTACTAATTCACAGCCAAACTGTTGTTGTGATTTACTAATTCACAGCCAAACTGTTGTTGTGATTTACTAGTTCACAGCCAAACTGTTGTTGTGATTTACTAGTTCACAGCCAAACTGTTGTTGTGATTTACTATTTCACAGCCAAACTGTTGTTGTGATTTACTAATTCACAGTCAAACTGTTGTTGTGATTTACTAATTCACAGTCAAACTGTTGTTGTGATTTACTAATTCATAACCAAACTGTTGTTGTGATTTACTAATTGACAGTCAAACTGTTGTTGTGATTTACTAATTCACAACCAAACTGTTGGGCTACCCTTTTACCAACAAATAGCGGTATTGACCGTCACATTATAACGCCCTTATGGCTGAAAGAGCGAGCATATTTTGTGCGACGGAGATTTGAATCCGCGACCCTCTGATTATGAGTCGAACCCCTTAACCCACCTGGCTATCCCAGGCCCTTGTTGAAGGAATATATCATATACGAAACAACAGGTGTAACTAATCAGTTTCTTTAGTTTAGAAGCCATACAAAAATAAGTACAATTTGAATTGTCTGTCCAACTGTAGGTTTGATTATGTTTTATATACATGGATTATACACATGGAAGGAACTCTTTATGTCTTAGTTAAATGGTCACTCCTTGTGAACAACAAGTATTTATACAAAACAGACAAACAAGCCGGAAATTCTAGTTTAGTGTCTTTCAAGTTTCTTGAAATAACATATAATAAATTGACAGCTTAATAACCTTTAACCTTTAAAAAACATTTTTATATTAAAGAACAAAAGGTAAGTAGAAGGGAGACATTTTTGCAGTAACTTTTAGATAATTGATGTCTTTTGACACTAAACTGATGTACATGTTGTCCATGCAGCGTTATTAGCTGTGAATGCTACAACAGTTTGATATATATATTTGAATGAGACATTTCCAGCTGGTCAAAATATGTCTGTTAAATATGTCTGTCAATTATTATGTCAGTGTAACTTAAAGATATTTTTACAGCGAAATTTAATAAATGTTCTTATGAAAACAAAAGTAGAACAGGTATTATATACTAAGTTGTATGAAAGCTAATTTAGTTCAACCCTATTTAATTGTACTTTAGAAATTTACAGCTTAAATACAAAAATTGTATTTAACTAATATACGTTACTTCATGTTTACAGTTTTGTAAAGTCCCCACGTATTTAAAATTTATTGTAAATATATACGTAGCTCTTATGTTTTAAAATTAGCTTTTAAGGCCCGGCATGGCCAAGCCTGTTAAGGCGTGCAACTCGTAACCTGAGGGTCGCGGGTTCCCCATCGCGCCAAACATTCTCGCTCTTTCAGCCGTAAGGGCGTTATAATGTGACGGTCAATCCCATTATTCGCTGGTAAAAGTGTAGCCCAAGAGTTGGCGGTGGGTGGTGATGACTAGCTGCCTTCCCTCTAGTCTTACACTGCTAAATTAGGGACGGCAAGCGTAGATAGTCCTCGAGTAGCTTTGTGCGAAACTCAAAACAAACAAACAACCAAACAGTAGTGATCAAATAAATTAGTTAACGTCTATAACTTAAGCTTAAAAAAGAAGAAAATAATCAGTAGAGAGGCATTTCACTTTGAAGCTAGTCAAAGAGCTCTGACAAAGAGACATAAGTGAGAAAAAAAAATGCAGCCCGGCATGCCCAGGTGGATTAAGGTGTTTAACTGATAATATGAGGGTCCCGGGTTCGAATCCCTATCACACCAAACATACTTGCCCTTTCAGCCATGGGGCATTATAACGTGACAGTCAATCCCATTATTTGTTAGTAAAAGAGTAGCTCAAGAGTCAGCGGTGGGTGGTGATGACTAGCTGTCTTCCCTCTAGTCTTACACTGCTAAATTAGGGACTGCTAGCGCAGATAGCCCTCGAGTAGTTTTGCTCAAAATTCAAAAACACACGAGGAAAATGCGCATATAGTAGGCAGCTCAACCTGGACTCAGTACTACATCCAGTGACGTGCTAAAGAAAACATGACCAGGAAGCTGAGTGCAATAACCTTCTGTGACACACTTGTGTTGTGATCAATCCATAACAAAATTGAAAGCATTTCACTTGTGTAGATGGTGCAGATAGCCCTCGAGTAGTTTTGTGTGAAATTCAAAAACAAACAAACAAAATTAACTTTTATTTTAATAGCCTTTCCGTAAATATAAATGTTGCACGTTTAACCTTAACTTTTGTTTTACTCGAAGTGGACTGAAACACACACTGATAGGTTTCGGACACAGAATATAATAATCTATACTAAGTGATAAATTAATATTTAACCAGTTTGTAAAGAACATTTAACTTTCAGTAATTAAAAAATGATATTAAATATCAGGTCATCCCTTAAATAATGTCCGATTTTAGGTTCAGAAAAAGAGAAAGGATTTCAAACACTTTTAATGTTATTTATTCAATAATGTATGTTCTATTATTATTAATTACTTCCTGCTAACGATTCACAAGCTTCAGAATGCCACTTTTATAAAATTCTTGGGATTTGGAGTTAAGAATTGTAGCGAGGGTAGTTTTGACATCTTTATGTGTTCCAAGCCCTTTTCCATCAAGATAGTTTTGTAAACTTTGGAATAGTTGATAATCAGATGGAGCAAGGTCTGGAGAGTAAGGAGAATGTGTAAGTTTTTCCCAGTCTAGCTCTTCAGTCTTTGCAGATGTGATCCTTGCTGTATGGGGCAGTGCATTATCCTGGTGTAACACATCACCTTTACAACTGATCAAAGCAGGCCTCTTTTCTTGCAGTGCAACATTCAAGCACCCTAACTGTTGACAACAGAAGTCTGATGTGATTGTTACATTTAGTAGCAGGAACTCAAAGTGGATAACACCAACAATATCCGACTAAACGCTTAACAATACTTTTCTAGAGTGGAGATCCATTTTGGGCTGTGCTTTAGCCAGTTTACCTGAACTGAGCCATTGTCTGTGGTGCCTAACATTTTTATAACATATTAATTTTTCATCCACAGTCTTTAACCAGTCCAAAAATGTAAGTTACTTTCACAAGAATGAAGAGAAGTACAAATATCCACTCTTGCTCTGAGGATGGCTTCTGTTAAATCAAGGGGGACCCATTTTCCAAGTTTTGACACCTTTCCAAGCTGTTGCAGATGACGGTGAACTGTAAATGGGTTGAATTAAACTTCTGTGTTAGTTCTTCAACTGGTACAGCACAATCTTCATCAAGTGCAGCCAGCAGCAAGTCATCATTAAACTCAACAGGACGACCTGAATGTGGCCCATCACTTAAGCTGTAGTCACCTGGTTTGAACTTCTGAAACCACCTACGGTATTTTCTTTCATTGAGAGACTCCGCACCATAAACACCTTGAATGTTTTGTGTAGCTTTTGCTGCACTATTTCCTTTTTTTTACACTCATAAAGCATTATATCCCTAATGTGCTCCTCAGACACATCCATCTTCATAAGGGTTTATTTGATTAAAGATCTGAAAAAGCTGAGTTGAGTTAGTTTATTTTATTTGTCTGAACATTTTCATACACGTACTACTACATATTTTAGTCATTAAAGCCTTCTACAAAGACAGAAATGATGATGCATTTTCTGTATTAAATTTTCGGACATTACTTATGGGATGACCCGATATATTGTGTATTATAATTACAGTACAATTAAATCTATTTAACAATCTGTAAATGTGAATATTAATATTATGAAAGTATTATAGTAGCTGATGTTAAGTATGTATATGACAAACACTGAAAGTATTATTGTAACTGATTTTAAGTATGTATATGACAAACACTGAAAGTATTATTGTAACTGATGTTAAGTATGTATATGACAAACATAAGATTGTTATAAAATCATTTGGTCCTTGGACTAGCTAGCCAGTTATTGTGAAATAAACTTGGTTATTCTAATGCTATGGTTTTCTAATTTTGTATATCTTCTTAACCAAGATGGTCAGGGGGTTTTGAATGTCAAATATCTTGGGTTGTCACGATTTATTTCTTCAAAGTGGTCTATTTCCGCTAAATTCTTTCCAATTTTACATTGTAACATAGTACTTACTTTGCAAACAGCATGTACTTGATCAACTCAGAACTGACCTTTGGATGACCCAAGATAAACTGTGGCGTCAGTATTTCCAAGAAAACTTTACACTTGATCACATGCTGTCACAATCCTTTCTTACGTGTTGCAGTTTGACATCGTATATGGGTGTGTTAGTCTTGTAAGATGTATAATAAAAACGACATTTATAAACTTTTATGTGTGTTTTGTGATAGACTATATGGAAGTTGTGGTATTTTAAATATAATAATTAGTATGCCCCTCATTTATTGTATTTAGTTGTAGGGCGATTATTGGTTATGCATGATTTGTGAAACAGTAATGGTACTACAGAACTGTCTAAAAGAAGCTACAAACATATTAGAAATGTATTCCATACCATCACAAGTATTGTGTGTATTTGGAGGTGATCAATGGTTGTGTAGAAAATGTACAGATAAGTAGTAAGTGACTCATTTATTTATTTCTATTACGAGTTTTAACACAAATAAATCTTAACATTGATGACTTATCTATGGACAGTCGTTAAAATAATAATTTTGACATGTAGGAATCTCGTATAACACGTATAAAATATTTCGTCACAAACTAACAAAAGTTTCAATTATTATGTTAGAAACATTTTATTAAAGATTTTGTTGCATGAGTTTTATTTATTGCATAATACTGATTTAAACCTACAGACCTATTTTGTGTGCCTGGTAAAATGTATACTGCGATAATACATACTCTTCAAAAAAAGAAACGCAAAAGGCAAAATTTGAGACAAATTGTTAACAAGTTTATTCCGGTAGTTCTGTATGACATGTGTGAAACTTTGCACATTCACTGCTGAACATCCAAAGTCTGCAAAGGCGAAGCTCACGCTCACTAGGTGAAGTTTAACATCACTCAACTTCAATAACGAGTATGCCCCCCGTGAGCATCAATAACTGCTTGGCATCTCCTGCCCATGGAAGCTATGAGATGACGAATCACATCCTGTGGAATGGCTGTCCACTCAGCCTGCAAAGCTGCTGCAAGCTGAGGTAGAGTCTGCAGTTGAGGTTGTCGCCGTCGCAGACGTTGGTCCAACTCGTCCCAAATGTTCGATGGAGTTTAAATCTGGTGATCTGGAGGGCCAGGGAAGAACGTTGATGTTGTGGTGTCTCAAGAAGACAGTGGTGAGTCGGGCTGTGTGAGGACGGGCGTTGTCATGTTGAAAAACGTCGTTTCATGTTACTGACATGGGGTCTAAGAATCTCGTAGACGCATCGTTGAGCCGTAAGATTCCCTCGAATGTGCAAAAGGTCTGTTCTGGCATTATAGGCGATGGCAGCCCACATCATGACGCTACCACCACCAAATCTGTCAACTTCCTGCACACAGTTTGCTGCAAAACGTTCACCTCGGCGACGGTAAACACGGGTCCTTCCATCCTGCCTACGAAGCATAAAATGTGATTCATCGCTGAACCAAACATGCCTCCATCGTCGATGAGGCCATACCCGATGTGCCCGAGTCCACTGCAGCCGTGCTTGACGATGTTGCTGGGTGAGGATGACACCTCTGACTGGACGTCGAGGTCGGATTCTTGCATCTCGTAGACGGTTGCGTACGGTCTGATCGGAAATCCAACGCAGCCCTTGTATGGTTGAGGCACTAGACGTCGCAGTGGTGGTCCTATCCCGAAGGTGACGTAACCGGATGTTGCGATCTTGTGCGGGCGTGGTCACACGAGGTCTGCCAGATCGTGGACGGTCACGAGTTGATCCATGTTGTTGGTGACGACTCCATAGCCTTGTGATGGTGCTTGGGTGGACATTCACAGCTCTGGCAACATCTGATCGAGATTCGCCTGCTTCCAAGCGACCAATGGCATTGTTGCGTTGTGCTTCAGTCAGTCTTGGCGTAACTGTATTGCGTGTCGGTGGCTTAACACTGAGCTATGGAAACCGAGAACCCGTCACTTTTTATAGGGATTTTGCACATGTTGCACTTGCATAACATGCAGATCTCTCAAACAAATTTATTGGCCACGCATGCGTTTTGGCGAAAAATCTGATGTTTTTCTCCGTTTTCAAAGTGCACAACTTTTATTGTCATTTTGGTCTGACAATCAGTACCTTAACACGTGTAACATCACATACTCTGAACTTGTAACGTTATTACATATATTTCTCTTTAAAATAACAAAAATATCCCTTTTGCGTTTCTTTTTTTGAAGAGTATATATTACAGCATTTATAATTAAGCATAAAGATATACAATGGGTTATTTGTGCTCTGCAAACCATGAGATTAAAACCTGGTTTCTAGCAATGTAAGCTCACAAACATACCACGTGTCACTGAGGGAACACTGATTATGTTACAGTAAATAATATTTCATGTGATTGATAGTCTTGTTTTGATTTAGTTTTAATTATTGTATCATTATTTGCAGGACGTATTAAATATAATTGTAGTAATTAACTAATTGTTTAGTACTAAAAATCTTTAAACCATAAGTTTTAATTATGTCTCTTCCTTTTTTAACAAGAATTAATTAATGCATTAAGGGTAATTTTTATGACAATTTGATTATAAATGATTTAATTAACTAACAATAAATTATCTAATTAAATAGTGTTAAACATCTGTTTTAGGTTGATTTAATTAATTAATTAATTATCAATTTGATGAGACACCTGCTATATAAGTCATGGCCTCCTGTCAAGGCGACCTAGCAACATACTCCTAACGACTCGCCCTCTGATGACAACTTTTGGCATCATAACTGCCTGTTATGACGGCACAGCAACGCGTCCCTAACGATTCGTCTTCTGGTGGCAATAATAGGAGTTTTGAAATCAACATTTTCAACACACATGTGGCGCCCTTTTGAATTGCGTCTGAAGTGTAGGGCTTAATACTTTGACCACAACATTATAACACCCCATACATTTGAAAGGACGAAAATATGTGACAAAACGTTGTCCCAACACGTAGAGTGTGAGTCGAGGGTACTAACCACAAAGCCATACCAGGCCTACCTCTAATCTTACAAAATGCGAGGTCTCAAGACGGAAGGAAAGTATAAGAATATTCCTCGAGAAAAATAGAACAATCTGAGTTCTCTGGGATGGAGGCTATTTGTGAGAAACAAATCAATAAATGACAAATGACCTCCTATCAAACACAGATATGCCAATAATTTGGATATTTTGTACCTTTACATTTAGTCCAGTTTGGTTTTAGAAAGTAACAAAAATGTGTATAACCTCGTTGGATTGCATAGTTTGAGTCAAAATAAACTATCCATATTTATGTAGGATTAGAGTCCGCCATGTTAACTGACTTCACAGGTATCTTGTTAAACTTGTTACCTTACGATTTAACTGACGGGTGAAAACAATACATTGAGAAGAAACACTATTTTCCATGAGCTTTGCATCTTTGTTGTGGTAACGAAAATCAAACAACTAAGGTTGAAAAGGAATACAAATTGTGTTACGATTCTCAAACTTTATTCCGTAACAATCGAAAATGTGTTTTCTAAGTCCATGTAGTAACTGTTAATTGAAGGCCTAGCATAAAAAAAGGCCCGACATGGCCAGGTGGTTAAGGGGCTTGACTCGTAATCTAAGGGTCGCGGATTCGAATCCCCGTCACACCAAACATGCTCGCCTTTTCAGCCGTGGGGACGTTATAATGTGACTATCAATCCCACTAGTCGTTGGCAGGGGATGATAATTACTAGATGCCTTCTTTCTCTAGTCTTACACTGCTAAATTAGAGACGCCTAACGCAATTACACCTCGTGTAGCTTTGCCTGAAATTCAAAAACAAACCTACCAAGTCTTCTTTCAACCTTCAGTAGGCTCATAACACCCGTGGATTTCAGTTCTTAACACCCCGAGAGTCCTCCGTGATATGAGTGAACATTTAATCGGCTTATATGAGCGCAATAGAACAAAAATATAGTTAACATAAACCACTTGCTTATATTTATAACACAGAAGTTAGATGACAGTAGAATATTGAATTAAAATGAACCAACTGGATTTCTGGTACTTTCAATATTTAATGACAAACATCTGTTCCCATACGAACCAAAGATACTATCAACTTTCCAAAATGCAATAATTAAACTATAGAAATTAAGACGGGGACTTAATTATGATGAATCGAGTGTTAAAAAAAATATAAGTCGACGTGTTTGTTTTAGAGGAAAATCATATTGGGCTGGATAAAAAAAAAACAATATTTTAGCGTTATAAGTCCATAAAGTTAATGCTTTCATACTGAGGGTTCAGTAGGCTGGAATGGCTTGATATATATCCAGTTGATTATTTTTATTTTATGATAATTTAGAAAGTGTTCACAATAATCTTAATATTGTTTGAGCAACTCATTTTATCACATCAACTGCAAGTAATAGAGTATCATCTGACCAGCAAAGTACGAAAACCAGAAGAATTAATCACAATTATAATTACACTGTTAATAATTAGTTTTAGTGACTCGAAAAAACAGATTTATAAAAACGAGAGTTGAGTTTTGGAACTTACACTATGAATTACATCAGTATGGACGTTTTTATAATAACTGATAAACTTCCTGTTTAACGCTTAGTGGATATTTGACTGACGTCCTTAATGAGTAAGGGAAAACTCGATAATGCGACGTAACATAACAAACTACGACGGCGCAGATAGCCTAGTTGACTTGTGTCATAAAACGCTAAACCAACCAACCAATCAAACTACGACAATAATATTTTAATAGTAACTCATCATCTTTGATAAATATTTTATGATAGGACTGAAAACTTGCTATGAAAACCGTTTCATTTGTTTTACTGTGTCCGCAAGTCATTTGACAATCTCGAAAAGAATAAAGCTGCAGTTGTCAAGATAGAGAAGACTAGTCGTTAATGACAGCGAACAGACCGTGTGCATCAATCTGTCAGAATTATTTCGCTGTTTTTCAGGAATTGCTCATTGTTAAGTTTGAGGATTTATAACGCTCAATTTCAGGGCTCGATACCCGCCGTGGACAAAGCATAGATAACCTATTGTGTAGCACAACACGGTAAGATACAGAAAACAGTTACCTTCAGTGTTTAATGTTTTCAGTATCGTTCAGGAAATAATCATTAGCGCCATCTAGCAATACAAAAATAAACTATTGACATTTTGACACAACTGATATCCAAGACTTTTTTTTTTTACAACGTCAGTTTTAATTTTAAACGAGCTGCTTTCCTCATTACATTCTAAATTCCTACTTCTATAGATTCGTAATGTGTCACAATGATCACATGTTTTTAAATAAATAGTTTTTCATTATATTTTCTTGAACTTGTCAGTGAACGCCACCTATACTCTAAGTATGTTTGCGTGTTTTTCTTATAGCAAAGCCACATAGGGCTATCTGCTCAGCCCACCGAAGGGAATCGAACCCCTGATTTTAGTGATGTAAATCCGGAGGCATACCGCTGTACTAGCGTGATCTTGGCATATTGACTTTACAAAATCAAATTTAGAGTGGATGTTGTAATCACCTCGTCTGAAAACTCACAAAATCTTACTATACGTTTTGGCTCAGTAACTTGCAATGGAGAAGTAAACCTTAGAATATTGTTCCTATTGAACAAACGCTGTTTCATATTTTTTACAACCCACAAATTTATTTGAGGGATATATGCGCTAACTGTCCTAAGTGTTGAAGTGTTATGCGTTATGCTTGAGGGAAGACAGTTAGTGGAAATACTCACTAACAAATCTGGGGTACTTTACAACAACCAATAATGCTCAAATAAATGAAAGTTGAATACGTCACCCTAGCCACCCAATCAGTGCTAATGCAATACTATACAGATTAAAATAAACAGAGAAAAATCTACTTCACAGCACCGATCTATACATAAAAGCTTTAAGACTCTCAGTTCGGTTTTTGCAATGAATGAGTGATATTAGATAAATTTGATGAATTTTATTTTTCGGTACAAGTTGTCAGAAGGATTATAAATCTAATGTTTCTAAAAACCAGCTAAACAGCAGAAATTATAGTATTATACTATTTATAAACATTAATATTTATTAGTTTGTTTGTTTGTTTTTTGAATTTCGCACAAAGTTACTCGAGGGCTATCTGCGTTAGCCGTCCCTAACTTAGAGGGGTAAGACTAGAGGGATGGCATCTAGTCATCACCACCCACCGCTAACTCTTGGGCTACTCTTTTACCAACGAATAGTGGGATTGTCCGTCACATTATAACGCCCCCATGGTTGGGAGGGCGAGCACGTTTGATGCGACTGGGATTCGAACCCGCGACCCTCGGATTACGAGTCGAAAGCCTTACCACGCTTGGCCATGCCGGGCCGTAATATTTATTAGTATTTTAGAACAAATAATATGCCATATAACTATTTTTCTTCATAGAATAAGAACGTTAAAATTAATGGCTATTATATTTTCCTGTCATATAACTAAAAACTATAGAGAAAACTTTTACAAAATGATTCACTTCTTGCAGCTCACTAAAAATGATTACCGTTGAGTCAAGCTTGATATAAGCAGTGATTGGCAATAGGAAACCAAACAAACTCAATATGTCTCTTGGTATATTGTAAATAAATGGCAACAGATGGTGCTACGTTCGTCAAAATTTTGTGTGCTATGTGTTTTCTCAGTGTAGCGCTGCACACACACACACACACACACAGAAAAAGACTATTCCCATTCTGTCCATCGTTGGTGAATCGAACCTCGGATTTTTGCGCTGATAACTCCGTAAATTTATCACTGACCTTTCGGGGGTCGTGTACGGTATAATAAGAAAAAAAAATTATAAAATTATTTCTACATTAAATAATGATTAACTCATTTTAAATTTTGCAAATTAAACACATTATTTGTGATGACAGTACATTCTGGTCGATTTTACTGCGTTATATATAATCACAGACTACTGTGTCTTAAACAATAAGTTTTGATCTGTTTTACTGTGTTATATATCATCATAGAGTACTGTATCTTAAGCAATACGTCCTGGTCAATTTTACTACTGATTCTTAAACAATACGTCCTGGTCAATTTTACTACTGTATCTTAAACAATACGTCCTGGTTAATTTTACTACTGTATCTTAAACAATACGTCCTGGTCAATTTTACTACTGTATCTTAAACAATACGTCCTGGTCAATTTTACTACTGTATCTTAAACAATACGTCCTGGTTAATTTTACTACTGTATCTTAAACAATACGTCCTGGTCAATTTTACTACTGTATCTTAAACAATACGTCCTGGTCAATTTTACTACTGTACCTTAAATAATACGCCCTGGTTAATTTTACTACTGTATCTTAAACAATGCGTTCTGGTCCATTTTACTGTTTTATATGTAATCATAGACTACGGTATCTTAAACAATGCGTTCTGGTCCATTTTACTGTGTTATAAGTACTCGTTTAAGAAAAATTTAATTTCCAACTTAATTCACCCGACCAAAAAAATAGTTCGATCCTTTCCCTTGTTCTACGAAGTACAAAATATAAAGCTTTTTTTTTTCTTACAAGAAAGAAATTTTTCTTCACAGTTGATTGATACTGTTATTAAGGATTATTTGAAACTCTGTAATTGCTAAAATTAACAAACATGTTGAGACTAAAGAAATCGTTTATTGTATTCTACCTTTTACTGGCAAACAGGAATGAGAATGAAAGTAAAAAAATTAAAGTAATTTTGAATTTGAATAAATGATATCCACAAATTAAGTTTAGACTTGTTTTCAAACATATATATCGCATAGCTAATTACTTTAAAGAAAAAGGATTCTGAAACGCATCGGTCTTACGTCATCTAATTTGTATGTTCAAGGTGTAACCATGGTTATGTGGGTTTTATAATTCATAGTTTGAGTTCACGAACCAAAGAGTATGCGCAAAATACCGAATTTAATCAGTTACTTCTTACTAGGCTGTAATAGTAACATAACATCTAACGACTTCAACATCTTGGGAAGTAAAGTTAGTAAAGAAGTGTTTCTGTGCGAAAGATTGTGTGTGTGTTTTCACATAGCAAAACCACATCAGGCTATCTGCTGAGCTCATCGAGGGGAATCGAACCCACGATTTTAGCGTTGTAAATCCGTAGACATACCGCTGTACTAGCGGAGGGCTGTACGAAAATGAGCCTGTGGCTACAGTAGGTGTGTCCTGAATTAAATATAAATCAAACAACGTCAGCTTTGCTTCCAAAATCTTATACTTTTATACTTTAAATATGTTCCAATATATTGTACTGTGTGGTATGTGTGTGTGTTTTCTTATAACAAAGCCACATCGGGCTACCTGCTGAGTCCAGCGAGGGGAATCGAACTTCTGATTTAGCGTTATAAATCCGTAAATTTACCGCTGTACCAGCGGGGGACTGCTGTGTTGTACATAATTACAGATTACTACACCTTAAACAATGTATATGCTTTTATCGATTGTACTTTGTTCTATAAAATCACACACTATTCACTTTAAACAATATGTTCCAGTAAACTGTAGTGTTGAACATAATCAGACTGCTAAACTTTAAACAATAAGTTCTAGTAATTCGTATCGTGTTGTACATAATCAGAGATTACTGCACCTTGAACACTGTATGCTCTGATCGACTGTACTTTGTCACATATAATTACATATTCCTCATTTTCAAAGTTTAACTCTGCTCAATGCGATTTTGTGATATATGTCCATAGATTATTGTATATCAAACGTTAATCCGTAATCGATTATATTATGGTGCATATAGGCATTAGCTTATGATTAATTTCATTTTATTATATACGATTATTGAATTACTACATGTTAAATAGAAATTAATGTGTCATCGAAAGCACTGTGTTATATATAAGATAACAGATTGTAACTGTGCAATAAACATTAAACTAATATATTTTAAACTGTGTTATGTCTGTTACCATTGGTCACTGGTAACATCTGCAGAAGTATTCTCCATCCTTGCAAGGCCAGCAGAAGATGTCGACCGAAGACTATTGTTCAAACTGCCACTCTTAGCGAGACTGTGACTGCACAATATTTACTCTTATTTATTTCAATGCGGGGTCGATTTATATGACCAACTACATGATCTCTTTGCACTTGTTTAAAGTATTTGTACACTTAACACTTCTAACTATCAATAGTGTGTACATCGATCTTAGCTCGCTAGGAGTTTTGAACTAGATATATTTCTATTATGTCATTTTTTGTTTTATTTTCAAATACACCAGTTGAATTTTTTAAAATGTTAAGGAAATAGAACGTGAGATGGCAGCACAAGCTAAATAACTTACGTTCGCTTCACTGGAATAGAGAATGTTGTGGCTATTGCTACATTATTTTGTGACAAGTTTTAAAACTGTAATTGATAGGAGACTTTGTCTCCGAAACGTTACATAAGCGATGTTTCATATTTGCACCAGTTATCATCTAAGGTTTTTTTCGATCATTAATTACCTTTACTGACACCCAGGCCTTTATAATTGGTTAGTTTGAACTGATGTCAATATTACGTCATTTATTTAAAATATTTTGTATTATCACAAGTATAAAACTGTTGTTTGTAGCACCGTTGCAGATTATGAAAATACACAGAGCACATGATGTATCAACCACTGTTGCTTTGTTTCTCATAAACTCAACCTGATTGTATTACTACATTTTCATTTACTATTTATCAACAAGGTTATCTTGCACTTTTATCTATCTCCTAAATGTTAAGCCATACTGCTAAGGTTCGAGCAGTGTCTTAATAAATACGACTCTTATTGTTAGCTGTGTGACAGTCAATCTGTCTCCTCAGTTAAAAGTTGCGGTTGCCACTGGCTGGTTGCCCTCAGGTTTTAAACTAGAAATGGCTACGCCTTGAGTTTAAAGGCCTCTGACCCAGCCGTTCAATCCTTGTATCGCATACGTAATATGAACGTTATGTAATGCTAAACACTATAAATATTTTATTTTACATGAATTATCCTCCATAATTTTACTGACAAGGATTATTTTATTATTAGTAATTTGCCAGTATAAAAATAATATTTTGATAAAGAAACCTTGTTGGAACACTTAGTCAGGACTTATCTTTACCTGTAAATTACTAAAAAACGTGGATCTAAATATCTTCGATAACTAAATCAAAGATTACTGTCATTATTATTTATCTTTTTATGTCTACTTTTTTATAAAATATGTAAAGCTTTGCATCTGGCTACGTAATAACTTTAAAATGATTCCGCAGAATGTGGGTTAAGGCGTTAGACTCGTAATCTTAGGGTCGCAGGTTCGAATCCCGGTCGCACCAAACATGCTCGCCCTTTCAGCTGTGGGAGCGTTATAATGTGACGGCCAATCCCATTATTCATTGGTAAAAGAGTAGCCCAAGAGTTGGCGGTGGGTAATGATGACTAGCTGCCTTCCCTCTAGTCTTACACTGTTAAATTAGGGACGGCTAGTGCAGATAGCCCTGGTGTAGTTTTGCGCGAAATTAAAAACAAAACAAACCAAACTTACGTACAAACCGTCTTAGTTTCAAGCTCTGTGGATGGAGGCTCGTAAAAGAGAGTTACTACCAAAGAAAACCTGACGTCCAATTTTTACTTGTAAACGAATAAAAATGTTTTAACTAAATAATTATAAATATTGACGAAACAACACGAAATATTAATGCCTTTAAACAGAGTAGAAAGTTTAGTATTAATATTTTTAGGGTTAAGAAGCTAAGCATTAAATATTATTTACTTTCCACAAGATAAAATATTTTGACCAGATAATCATAAATGTTTAAAAAATAAAAACGTCAAAAAATACAAGTTTCCTATCGCATAATTATAAATGCTGAATATTATAAAAAATATATAAAGAAATCTTTTAAAAAAGCAACAGGTTTTGGCTAGATAGTTCGAAATGTTGAAAAGAAAACATGAATACAAAATCTTCTGTACATGTAAAATAGTTTTAAACTAAATATAACATATCTATCAAGAGTTTGTTTCTTTTGTTTTTAATTTTCGTGCAAAACTACACGAAGGCTAGACCCGGCATGGCCTAGCGCGTAAGGCGTGCGACTCGTAATCTGATGGTCGTGGGTTCGCGCCCGCGTCGCGCTAAACATGCTCGCCCTCCCAGCCATGTGGGTGTATAATGTCACGGTCAATCCCACTATTCGTTGGTAAAAGAGTTGCCCAAGAGTTGGCGGTGGGTGGTGATGACTAGCTGCCTTCCCTCTAGTATTACACTGCTAAATTAGGGACGGCTAGCACAGATAGCCCTCGAGTAGCTTTGTGCGAAATTCCCAAACAAACACGAGGGCTATCTGGGATAGATGTCTCTAATATATCAATGTACAACTAGAGGGAAGACAGCTAGTCATCCACCACCCACCGCCAACTCTTGGGCTACTCTTTTACCAACGAATAGTTATATTGACTGTAATATTATAACGCCCCCACGGCTGAAAAGGCAAGCATGTTTGGTGCGACAGGAATTCGAACCCGTGACCCTCAGATTAGGAATCGAACGCCTTAACCTACCTGGCCATGCCCGGCCTATGAGAGTTTGTTTTACTTCACCATATAGTACGTCACAGATTCTATTTCCAATTTTACCTCTAGTGAAAAATAAAAGAAATATCTATGACTCCGTTCAAGAAAAAGCGGCACCTCTAGGTGTTGCGCTAAATTTGTGAAATATTACGTCCCAGGTGGCGCTGATGAGTAAAAATAAGCCACTCAACCCCATTATTCAGAATATTTTTTTCAGATTTGAAGTTCTTAGTTTTAGAAGTTTCATTGTTACCATCTTCTCCAGAATCAATGTTACAAACTTGCTTTATTTTAATATAATTCTATTTTGACCTCTCTGGTCACTTGACCTTCACATTGGCCTTCTGTCTCCATTTTCAACAACATTTCTTCTTTTCCAATTAACGTGATTTGTAATATTTGATCATGAATACTAAAGTAAACAGCATATACAAACACCACAGTTTCCTTTCTTTCAATGTTTATGTTGCTGTCAAGACATTTTACAGATTTTACTTATGAATATATATTTTTTAATAAGAAAATGTAGCTTTCTCAGATTACGTAGTCTGGCGCTTCCAATCTGTTTCTCGGCTTTGACATTTTTTCCCTCAATTTGGGTCATTTTTTCGACACCAGGGGTTGTAAGATGTGCACATTTATGTACACGGTAATAGTTTTAAAATTTAGTTCCTGAAAACGGAGTGTAAAATTTCGACCAATTAGCACCATGGTGACTCAGCGGTATGCTTGAGCACTTATAACACTAAAACCAGGGGATTCAATACCCCTGGTATGCGCAGCTTGTATACAATCCATAGATAACTTTCATGAAAATGCACACATATATACACTGAGTAGGTAATAACAAAAATTGGAAACTTTACGAGCAAAAAATTGGGTTGAGGAACCAAACACGAAATCTCCATTTCTGTAAACGAAAGTAGTAATTTTCGACTAGATTACAAATTTCGAGAAAGTAAACACGCAATCTTTATTTTTATAAATATAATACAAAATTCGGGCTAAGTAATTACAAATGTTGAAACGTGAGCGCAATTTTTTTTTTCTGTAAACAGAGCAGAGATTTTAGGCCAAATAATTACAGATTTTGAGCGATTAGACAACAAGTCTTCGTTTTTGTAAACAGAGCGAAGTGTTTCAGTTGGATAGTTACAAGCGAAGAAAAATGAACATAAAACCTTCGTTTGTGTAAGAAGTGCTAACTTTCTGTTATGTAATTACAAACTGTAAACAAATTATAATAAAGAGATATATTTTTCTAGAAAATAAGCATGTTTTGAAAAATCAAATGAAAAAAATCATTGGGCAGAACTTTGTTTTTTTGGAATTTCGCACAGCTATCTGTTCTTAATTTAGCAGTGTAAGACTAGAGGGAAGGCAGCTAGTCATCACCACCAACTCTTGGGCTACTCTTTTACCAACGAAAAGTGGGATTAACTCCCACGGCTGGGAGGGCAAGGATGTTTGGCGCGACTCGGGCGCGAAGCCGCTACCCTCAGATTACGAAGCGCACGCCTTAACGCGCTAGGCCATGCCAGGCCTTTGGGCAGAACTAAGCTAGCACATTGTGTAGTTCTGTTAAACAAACAACGTCAGTACCACCGTGCCTAAGCTCCTTCGATGGAAAGATGAAAATAAAAACACTACAATGCTGTGGGAATTGCAAGATTGAAAGTTTGGGGAGTAAACCTCTCAGAATCTTTGCTTGGCTAGAGATAAACTCTCTTCCACTTCAATAAAAATATGACTTCTGTATGACTATCACCTTTACTATACCTTATTACACATAAAGAGAGAGAATTATAAGTTAGACTTATTTCAAACTTTTTAATATGGCATATATATTCATACCCGCTGAACAAATCTAAACTTTATTCTCGGTTGGTCTAATTAGAATAAACAGGATATGGAATAACTTTTTTTTTTATATCGGATTGTGTATTTTACTTATCTTTGTTATTCGGTGAAAATGTTGAATGCTGGCCGTCTGCTTGTGCATATGTTAATTAACAGAACGCATAAATAGCTCGTGCTCCATACGTTCTTGTATCCAACAAATGGAGAGAACATTTCCTGGTGTTTATTTCTTTTTTTTTGAATTTCGAGCAAAGCTATGTGAGGGATATCTGCGCCCTAATTTAACAGTGTAACACCCACCGCCAAATTCTGAGCTACTCTTTTACCAACGAATAGTGGGATTGGCCGTCACATTATAACGTACCCACGGCTGAGTTGGTGAGCATGTTTGGTATGAAGGGAAGTCGAACCTGCGACCCTCACGTTACAAATCGATCGCCCTGACCATCTGGCTATACCGAGCCGTTTCGTGATGGGGAATTTGATGGGACAGAAATACATTTGCTGTAAACAACTTTCGATATCAAATAGTTGAACGTCCTTATTACAGGTACCGGTGCTTTTCATGAAGTTAATAGCAGTGCTTATATAAACCAATTGGGGTTTATGCGATTCTTTTATTAGCGTCGGCACGTTTTTTGGAGTCCGGAAAGAACACTCTTTGCCTAAACTTGGGCTACAACAGTAAGTTCACTCACTAAACGAGTGCAAACTGCAAAGCACGCGATTTCAAATAGAGGGAGGTCCCTCACCCCATTAGAAAAAAACACCAGATAAACTCCCAACGTAATTTCTGTTACGGCTTTTTTTTTTTTTTTTGTTAATGTCATAGAACAGAAGTGATAAACTTTTGAGGCCACACCCAGACGGTTGCTGTTTTATTACAAGTGTTAGGTTAATTAAACCTGTTTTCTACAGAAGAAATACGCAGGTTTGAAGAGATTTTGTGACATTCATAGAAAATAGATATAATAATTACTGCAAAATTGCACTTGTTTTATATGTATCCAAATAGGTTATTACTTGTTTTGTATTTATCCAAATAGGTTATTACTTATTTTGTATTTATCCAAATAGGTTATTACTTATTTTGTATTTATCCAAATAGGTTATTACTTATTTTGTATTTATCCAAATAAGTTATTCTAAATGTAAAACGTTTGTTTGTTTCTCTCTTCATCAGTCTGGCATGGCCAGGTGGTTGGGTACTCGACTCGTAATATGAGGGTCGCAAGTTCGAATCCCCATCGCACCAAACACGCTCGCTCTTTCAGCCATGGGTGCGTTATAACGGGACAGCCAATCCCACTATTTCTTGGTAAAAGAGTAGCCCAAGAGTTGACTATGGTTGGTGAGGACTATCTTCCTTCCTTCCTTCCTTCTAGTCTTACACTGCTAAATTAAGGACGGTTAACGTAAGTAGTTCTCGTGTAGCTTTGCGCGAAATTCAAAAAACCAAACTTACGGTTTTTCAGCACCGTAAGTGCTCGATCAAGAGGTTAAGTAGGTGCTGTGGGTTAATTAACTCAGTGCTTAAGGTTAATATAAGCATAAATCGCGCCTTAAAGGTTAATAACGAATATCAATAATTAAGTTAAGTGACGTAGCTTAACTGTACTAAACTCCATAAAGACAAAGTAACGACCTCTAGAAGAAGGAAAATGCGGCTTACAGAATTTATTGAGAAATATTCTTCCTGTCTGATTTCTAAGACTCCGCCTTTCTAATTAAAAAGCAGCGCAGGAAACTTCGCGAGGAGAGAACTCCAACTAGACAAGCAGGACCAATCAAATCGTATCATATACGCGTTTTCATTGAAGGCTCTCCACGTTAGATCGTAGTTATCTTTGTCAAGAATGTAGTTCTATATTAGTTGTCGACTCACTCACGTGTCAGCTGTGTCCAGGTGTTAATCTCGTGAAAGATCTTGTCTCGAAATACAATAACTATTAAGCCAGTTTTCCTAACTCGTGCATAGGTCAAACACCTTAACAACATTTTACCGGATGAAAACTATGATAAACACATTAATTTAATCTTCTCAATTTCTGGTGCCCCTCTCAGGTTTCAGTTTCTACAAGACAAGGTTACTTAACGCAGTTTCTTATTGAAAATTTTAAAATATTTGCACGAAACCAGATCCGAAATGTGTAGGTGAACTGTTCATAAGTATACAGATATTCTGAAACTGGTTATTTAGGAGTTTCCACGTGGCTCTTAAGCCTTTTACAGGATGAATAATAAGGAGTTTCAGGACTGCTTTTCACAGGAGAGACAATCTCCACCACGATTCTCGGCTTATACCATAGAACAACTTCTGTCTAAAGACATGTCCAAATGTACGTCACTCCTTTCCTCCGAATCGCCAAAGTTCGACACAGGTGATACGGGTCAGCCTGAAAAAGATAATGCGTTAAGTTTGACAATGGTTAATATGACAGGTAAGGGCCATCTCTGTATAATACGAGTCATAGTTAGAAAAGAAAAGGGGTTGAATTCATAGTCTAATATGTATTACTAGATATGGTTTGAATCTAGCATGTTTCAATGAACTTTCTATTCAATCCAAGCTACCTAAACAGATTAGAAACTAAAATAACTAATTAACAACACAGCGAATTTAATAAACCAATCTAAATATCAAAGAACAAATAACTGAAAACATTTTTAAATTACATTCATTCAATAGTTGGGTACCTCTGCTGTAATCGAACATCTAACAAGGTTCAACAAGCTTACGGATTTAGATTAGTCCGTATCCTATATAGTAAGCCAAAATATCAATGTAAAACTCGAGATTTAAATTAGACTTTATCCCAAATAGTAAGCCAACAGAGCAAGGTAAATCTAGAGATTTAGATTAGTCCTTATCCTATATAGTAAGCCAAAATATCAATGTAAAACTCGAGATTTAAATTAGACTTTATCCCAAATAGTAAGCCAACAGAGCAAGGTAAATCTAGAGATTTAGATTAGATCTTATCCTATATAGTAAGCCAAAATATCAATGTAAAACTCGAGATTTAAATTAGACTTTATCCCAAATAGTAAGCCAACAGAGCAAGGTAAATCTAGAGATTTAGATTAGTCCTTATCCTATATAGTAAGTCAAAAAATTAATATAAAACTCGAGATTTAAATTAGACTTTATCCCATATAGTAAGCCAACAAAGCAAGGTAAATCTAGAGATTTAGATTAGTCCTTATCCTATATATTAAGTCAAAAAATCAATGTAAAACTCGATATTTAAATTAGACTTTATCCCATATAGTAAGCCAACAAAGCAAAGTAAATCTAAAGATTTAGATTAGTCCTTATCCCATATAGTAAGCCAACAAAGCAAGGTAAATCTCTAGATTTAGGTTAGTCGTTATCCCATATAGTAAGCTAACATAGCATTGTAATTCTCAAAATAATAAATTAATAATAAGTGAATGAAAAGTAATAACGAACTTTTAAGCCATACTGTAAATAAAAGTAAGATTAATGAATGAGGGGGCAACTACTTGGAGCTGTCTCATTCATGTTTTGTCACTGATTCTCTCATTCCCAAATTACAGTTTTTATTCTAGCTTAAAAGCAAGATAAAACTGTTTCATTGTTGTTTCGAACACTTATGAAGTATTAATTTTGATATTTTATATTGTTTCAAATATTCACTGATGTGTAGTATAAAGTTTTACCAAGTATTATTGACAAATACGTACAAGAGAAACACTTTATTTTGTATTATACTTTCTTAGATATATATATATGAAACATTTCATTGTAAGAGTAACTCCCCTAGTAGAAAACACTTTGTACTACATTGTACTGAACTCTATGTAATAAACAACACTTTATTCCACTTGATAAGTGAACTGGTAGATAACACTTTATTCCACTTGATAAGTGAACTGGTAGATAACACTTTATTCCACTTGATAAGTGAAGTGGTAGATAACACTTTATTCCACATCATAAGGCTTTAATAAGTACATTTATTCCACCTTGTACTTTATGTGTTTTTAACTATTTGTTGACAATCATATGTAATCGTACATAAAACACTTTATTCCACATTATAAGGCTTGTTATAGAAAAAGAGTATTATACATTGTACTGTATGTGATGTATAACAGTTTATTCCATGTTATTGTACTCTGTTTGATTTGTTTGTTTGTTTGTTTGTTTTGGAATTTCGCACAAAGCTACTCGAGGGCTATCTGTGCTAGCCGTCCCTAATTTAGCAGTGTAAGACTAGAGGGAAGGCAGCTAGTCATCACCACCCACCGCCAACTCTTGGGCTACTCTTTTACCAACGAATAGTGGGATTGATCGTAACATTATACACCCCCACGGCTGGGAGGGCGAGCATGTTTAGCGCGACGCGGGCGCGAACCCGCGACCCTCGGATTACGAGTCGCACGCCTTACGCGCTTGGCCATGCCAGGCCATATTTAAGACTAGATGGAAGGCAGCTAGTCATCACCACTCACCGCCAACTCTTGGGCTACTCTTTTACCAACGAATAGTGGCATTGGTCGTCACATTATAACGCCCCCACGGCTGGGAGGGCGAGCATGTTTTGGCGCGACTCGGGCGCGAACCCGCGACCCTTAGATTACGAAGCGCACGCCTTAACGCGCTAGGCTCTGTTTGATACATAACACTTCATTCCCCATGATAAGTGCTGAAAAATATCACTTTATTTCACCTTATAAGCCATCTCTTTATAACAGTTTATCTCACATTATATATCCTGTGATAGGTAATTATACATTATAACTCGCGTAATATATGAACTATATTCTACATTTTTTTTCGTGTGATATATAACACTGTATTCCACTTTATAAGTCATGATATAATTAACACTTTATTCCACGTCATCAGGCCCGTAATAGATAACATTGTATTTCACATTACAAGTCATGAAATGAATATAACACTACAGGTTTTTAAAGGATAAATGTTAATTTACATTGTACTTTAAGTGATAGATAAAACTTTATATCACGTTATAAGTAATTTAATAAATAAAGTTTATTCCATATTATAAATCATGCAGTAAATAATCACTATTTTACGTTATACTCTATGTTAAAGCTAACACTTCATTAATATAATTCCACATTACAAGTCATGTAATGGATAAACTCTACTGTACCTTGCACTCTACATTATAAATACCTCATTATTCCACATTACAAGTCATTTAATATATAAACTTTACTGTACCTTGCACTCTACGTTATAAATACCTCATTGTTCCACATTACAAGTCATTTAATAGATAAACTCTACTGTACCTTGCACTCTACGTTATAAATACCTCATTGTTCCACATTACAAGTCATTTAATAGATAAACTTTACTGTACCTTGCACTCTACGTTATAAATATTACATCATTCCACATTACAAATCATTTAATAGATAAACTTTACTGTACCTTGCACTCTACGTTATAAATACCTCATTATTCCACATTACAAATCATTTAATAGATAAACTTTACTGTACCTTGCACTCTACGTTATAAATATTACATCATTCCACATTACAAATCATTTAATAGATAAACTTTACTGTACCTTGCACTCTACGTTATAAATACCTCATTATTCCACATTACAAATCATTTAATAGATAAACTTTACTGTACCTTGCACTCTACGTTATAAATATTACATCATTCCACATTACAAATCATTTAATAGATAAACTTTACTGTACCTTGCACTCTACGTTATAAATATTACATTATTCCACATTACAAATCATTTAATAGATAAACTTTACTGTACCTTGCACTCTACGTTGTAAATACCTCATTGTTCCACTTTACAAGTCATTTAATAGATAAACTTTACCTTGCACTCTACGTTATAAATATTACATTATTCCACATTACAAATCATTTAATAGATAAACTTTACTGTACCTTGCACTATACGTTATAAATATTACATTATTCCACATTACAAATCATTTAATAGATAAACTTTACTGTACCTTGCACTCTACGTTATAAATATTACATTATTCCACATTACAAATCATTTAATAGATAAACTTTACTGTACCTTGCACTCTACGTTATAAATATTACATTATTCCACATTACAAATCATTTAGTAGATAAACTTTACTGTACCTTGCACTCTACGTTATAAATACCTCATTATTCCACATTACAAATCATTTAATAGATAAACTTTACTGTACCTTGCACTCTACCTTATAAATACCTCATTATTCCACATTACAAGTCATTTAATGGATAAACTTTACTACACCTTGCACTCTACGTTATAAATACCTCATTATTCCACATTACAAATCATTTAATAGATAAACTTTACTACACCTTGCACTCTACGTTATAAATACCTCATTATTCCACATTACTAATCATCTAATAGATAAACTTTACTGCACCTTGCACTCTACGTTATAAATACCTCATTATTCCACATTACAAGTCATTTGATAGATAAACTTTACTGTACCTTGCACTCTACGTTATAAATATTACATCATTCCACATTACAAATCATTTAATAGATAAACTTTACTGTACCTTGCACTCTACGTTATAAATACCTCATTATTCCACATTACAAATCATTTAATAGATAAACTTTACTGTACCTTGCACTCTACGTTATAAATATTACATTATTCCACATTACAAATCATTTAATAGATAAACTTTACTGTACCTTGCACTCTACGTTATAAATACCTCATTGTTCTACTTTACAAGTCATTTAATAGATAAACTTTACCTTGCACTCTACGTTGTAAATATTACATTATTCCACATTACAAGTCATTTAATAGATAAACTTTACTGCACCTTGCACTCTACGTTATAAATAACTCATTATTCCACTTTACAAGTCATTTAATAGATAAACTTTACTGTACCTTGCACTCTACGTTATAAATACCTCATTATTCCACATTACAAATCATTTAATAGATAAACTTTACTGTACCTTGCACTCTACGTTATAAATATTACATCATTCCACATTACAAATCATTTAATAGATAAACTTTACTGTACCTTGCACTCTACGTTATAAATACCTCATTATTCCACATTACAAATCATTTAATAGATAAACTTTACTGTACCTTGCACTCTACGTTATAAATATTACATCATTCCACATTACAAATCATTTAATAGATAAACTTTACTGTACCTTGCACTCTACGTTATAAATATTACATTATTCCACATTACAAATCATTTAATAGATAAACTTTACTGTACCTTGCACTCTACGTTGTAAATACCTCATTGTTCCACTTTACAAGTCATTTAATAGATAAACTTTACCTTGCACTCTACGTTATAAATATTACATTATTCCACATTACAAATCATTTAATAGATAAACTTTACTGTACCTTGCACTATACGTTATAAATATTACATTATTCCACATTACAAATCATTTAATAGATAAACTTTACTGTACCTTGCACTCTACGTTATAAATATTACATTATTCCACATTACAAATCATTTAATAGATAAACTTTACTGTACCTTGCACTCTACGTTATAAATATTACATTATTCCACATTACAAATCATTTAGTAGATAAACTTTACTGTACCTTGCACTCTACGTTATAAATACCTCATTATTCCACATTACAAATCATTTAATAGATAAACTTTACTGTACCTTGCACTCTACCTTATAAATACCTCATTATTCCACATTACAAGTCATTTAATGGATAAACTTTACTACACCTTGCACTCTACGTTATAAATACCTCATTATTCCACATTACAAATCATTTAATAGATAAACTTTACTACACCTTGCACTCTACGTTATAAATACCTCATTATTCCACATTACTAATCATCTAATAGATAAACTTTACTGCACCTTGCACTCTACGTTATAAATACCTCATTATTCCACATTACAAGTCATTTGATAGATAAACTTTACTGTACCTTGCACTCTACGTTATAAATATTACATCATTCCACATTACAAATCATTTAATAGATAAACTTTACTGTACCTTGCACTCTACGTTATAAATACCTCATTATTCCACATTACAAATCATTTAATAGATAAACTTTACTGTACCTTGCACTCTACGTTATAAATATTACATTATTCCACATTACAAATCATTTAATAGATAAACTTTACTGTACCTTGCACTCTACGTTATAAATACCTCATTGTTCTACTTTACAAGTCATTTAATAGATAAACTTTACCTTGCACTCTACGTTGTAAATATTACATTATTCCACATTACAAGTCATTTAATAGATAAACTTTACTGCACCTTGCACTCTACGTTATAAATAACTCATTATTCCACTTTACAAGTCATTTAATAGATAAACTTTACTGTACCTTGCACTCTACCTTATAAATATCTCATTATTCCACATTACAAGTCATTTAATAGATAAACTTTACTACACCTTGCACTCTACCTTATAAATACCTCATTATTCCACATTACAAATCATTTAATAGATAAACTTTACTGCACCTTGCACTCTACGTTATAAATACCTCATTATTCCACTTTACAAGTCATTTAATAGATAAACTTTACCTTGCACTCTACGTTATAAATACCTCATTATTCCACTTTACAAGTCATTTAATAGATAAACTTTACTGTACCTTGCACTCTACCTTATAAATACCTCATTATTCCACATTACAAGTCATTTAATAGATAAACTTTACTACACCTTGCACTCTACGTTATAAATACCTCATTATTCCACATTACAAGTCATTTAATAGATAAACTTCACTGTACCTTGCACTCTACGTTATAAATATTACATCATTCCACATTACAAATCATTTAATAGATAAACTTTACTGTACCTTGCACTCTACGTTATAAATACCTCATTATTCCACATTACAAATCATTTAATAGATAAACTTTACTGTACCTTGCACTCTACGTTATAAATATTACATTATTCCACATTACAAATCATTTAATAGATAAACTTTCCTGTACCTTGCACTATACGTTATAAATATTACATTATTCCACATTACAAATCATTTAATAGATAAACTTTACTGTACCTTGCACTCTACCTTATAAATACCTCATTATTCCACATTACAAGTCATTTAATAGATAAACTTTACTACACCTTGCACTCTACGTTATAAATACCTCATTATTCCACATTACAAATCATTTAATAGATAAACTTTACTGCACCTTGCACTCTACGTTATAAATACCTCATTATTCCACTTTACAAATCATTTAATAGATAAACTTTACTGTACCTTGCACTCTACGTTATAAATACCTCATTATTCCACATTACAAGTCATTTAATAGATAAACTTTACTGCACCTTGCACTCTACGTTATAAATACCTCATTATTCCACATTACAAATCATTTAATAGATAAACTTTACTGCACCTTGCACTCTACGTTATAAATACCTCATTATTCCACTTTACAAGTCATTTAATAGATAAACTTTACTGTACCTTGCACTCTACGTTATAAATACCTCATTATTCCACATTACAAGTCATTTAATAGATAAACTTTACTGCACCTTGCACTCTACGTTATAAATACCTCATTATTCCACTTTACAAGTCATTTAATAGATAAACTTTACTGCACCTTGCACTCTACGTTATAAATACCTCATTGTTCCACTTTACAAGTTATTTAATAGATAAACTTTACTGTACCTTGCACTCTACGTTATAAATATTACATTATTCCACATTACAAGTCATTTAATAGATAAACTTTTTTTGGACAACGAACGCCATCTTAATATTTATTATAATTCTTCTAGATGTTTATTTGGTAGTAAGCTGTATGTAGAAATAAAATATATTTTTATATCTGTCTATTTACAGTTTAGTTTACACTTGTTTACTACTTAATTAATAAAAACAAACAATAAATTATTTTAAATTTAACAGCGTTTAAAAATTCTTGATGACGAGAATCCCACTTGAAATAAAACTGTATCTCAAAACAGTTGGTATGGGTATTAATACTTTTATTATCAATAAAAGTGATAATACCAATACCAGTCGTTCTGAGTTATAACGTTTGAAAAGGTCGGTTATTAACTATTCTATTTATATAAAACAACTAGTACCACAGTTTTTAACTGCCTCCAACGTTTAGAAAGAAGGTAACTTCTTTCTCTCTGCTTCCATTTTATTTTTCATAGGGTTCTTTTCACTTAACAAATACGAACATCCTCACGAACATTGATTGTTGAAACTGCGCAAATCAGGAGAAGAAAACAGTTTAACAACAATTCACGTTGTTAAAACGTAAGTTACGACATAAGTTTAACTTCTCTTCTCTACTGTG
Organism: Tachypleus tridentatus; assembly: GCF_004210375.1. Lineage (NCBI taxonomy): Eukaryota > Metazoa > Arthropoda > Merostomata > Xiphosura > Limulidae > Tachypleus > Tachypleus tridentatus. Next base: position 90,921,552 of record NC_134828.1, read on the forward strand.
TTCACAAAGGGCAAATTATGACACACTTTAATAGTGAAGAAAGTTGGGAGAAAATGGCTTCTTTGCATGTCTATATAACATTTAACGTTTAACCAAGACCCTTATGAAATGGCTTCTTTGCATGTCTATATGACATTTAACGTTTAACCAAGACCCTTATGAAATGGCTTCTTTGCATGTCTATATGACATTTAACGTTTAACCAAGACCCTTATGAAATGGCTTCTTTGCATGTCTATATGACATTTAACGTTTAACCAAGATCCTTACGATCAACCTACTTCACATTTTACGTTATACAGTGCACATAACATGAAGAGAAATCTAGCATTCGGTTCATCACTTGTTCATAAGTTACGGCGGTAAGCTTGGACAATTGTAAACGGAAAAACAATATAGATTGGTTTCTTCCAGTGGTTAACTTAGAGCGTAAATTTTATCCCACTTAAATACGTTATGGAAATAAAATCGACATATGAATTACATATTATGCGTTTTAATACGCTTTAACCCAAACATTCTATCTATTTACTATTGGAAATTCTGCTTAACTCTGTTTCTTTTTTTTTTCCTTCGCCATTTAGGAATATCAAAGAGGACTTCAGATATTTCTCAATCTTCAAATAACAGAGATGTGTTACAGAAGGAAGCGAAACCACACAGTTCGGAATCTTGCCATCAATTTGATGAAAAAGAGAAACGTTGCACCAATCGTAATTCTTCTTACGAAACGACTGCTGTGAGTTCCTCTCTCTCACAGACTTCAAGTATTAACGACTCTTTATGTCCTGCAGAATCTGTGAGAGGATTTATGGTCGGAGATCTTTACATGAATAAACCACTGAAGATTAGAAGGAGTCGAACAACGTTCACTACGTTACAATTGCACCAGTTAGAGCGGACGTTCGAGAAATGTCAATATCCTGATGTTTTCACTCGAGAAGAGCTCGCCACGAGACTGAATCTGAGTGAAGCACGTGTGCAGGTAATTGTTTTTTTACGCCGTAGAGTGTTAATGTATTTTAACTAATATTCATAGTACAAAGAGGATCATACGTAATTTAGGTATTACCGAGAACTACTTCGAAACTTTAGAGTAATCATATGCAAATTAATATGATAATATTTTACAACAGCAGTAAAAAAGTAATTTAAATTGAACTAAAATAGCATTGTTTATCTTGGGACAAATCAGGGGGGGGGGGCACACTCTAACTTTGAATGGTCCCTCAGTTGCGGTTTTAAAGAGGTAAATTTATGAACTTACAACTGTAAGATCCGAGTTCGATCCCCTGCGATATAGACCAATTATACAAACTGTAGAACATTTTTAGTCAAGTCGGGTTAAAGAGTAAGCGTGAATTATGTAGTAACCTCAGGTCTCCAGCTAACCCATGCGAAATCAGTCTACTTTTCCCCCATGTCATTTCTAAAATGATTCTCATGGGATAAAAGTTACAAGAAAAAGAGGTTTGAATTTCATTAAAAATGCGAATAAATTTAATTATATAGATATTTAAAATACCACCGCACTTCTGAATCAATGATGGTAGTAAAATAGCACCGCACTTCTGAATCAATGATGGTAGTAAAATAGCACCGCACTTCTGAATCAATGATGGTAGTAAAATAGCACCGCACTTCTGAATCAATGATGGTAGTAAAATAGCACCGCACTTCTGAATCAATGATGGTAGTAAAATAGCACCGCACTTCTGAATCAATGATGGTAGTAAAATACCACCGCACTTCTGAATCAATGATGGTAGTAAAATAGCACCGCACTTCTGAATCAATGATGGTAGTAAAATAGCACCGCACTTCTGAATCAATGATGGTAGTAAAATAGCACCGCACTTCTGAATCAATGATGGTAGTAAAATAGCACCGCACTTCTGAATCAATGATGGTAGTAAAATAGCACCGCACTTCTGAATCAATTATGTTAGTACAATAGCACCGCACTTTGAATCAATGATGGTAGTAAAATAGCATCGCACTTCTGAATCAATGATGGTAGTAAAATAGCACCGCACTTCTGAATCAATGATGGTAGTAAAATAGCACCGCACTTCTGAATCAATGATGGTAGTAAAATAGCACCGCACTTCTGAATCAATTATGTTAGTACAATAGCACCGCACTTTTGAATCAATGATGGTAGTAAAATAGCATCGCACTTCTGAATCAATGATGGTAGTAAAATAGCATCGCACTTCTGAATCAATGATGGTAGTAAAATAGCACCGCACTTCTGAATCAATGATGGTAGTAAAATAGCACCGCACTTCTGAATCAATTATGTTAGTACAATAGCACCGCACTTTTGAATCAATGATGGTAGTAAAATAGCATCGCACTTCTGAATCAATGATGGTAGTAAAATAGCACCGCACTTCTGAATCAATGATGGTAGTAAAATAGCACCGCACTTCTGAATCAATGATGGTAGTAAAATAGCACCGCACTTCTGAATCAATTATGTTAGTACAATAGCACCGCACTTTTGAATCAATGATGGTAGTAAAATAGCATCGCACTTCTGAATCAATGATGGTAGTAAAATAGCACCGCACTTCTGAATCAATGATGGTAGTAAAATAGCACCGCACTTCTGAATCAATGATGGTAGTAAAATAGCACCGCACTTCTGAATCAATGATGGTAGTAAAATAGCATCGCACTTCTGAATCAATGATGGTAGTAAAATAGCACCGCACTTCTGAATCAATGATGGTAGTAAAATAGCATCGCACTTCTGAATCAATGATGGTAGTAAAATAGCACCGCACTTCTGAATCAATGATGGTAGTAAAATAGCATCGCACTTCTGAATCAATGATGGTAGTAAAATAGCACCGCACTTCTGAATCAATGATGGTAGTAAAATAGCACCGCACTTTTGAATCAATGATGGTAGTAAAATAGCACCGCACTTCTGAATCAATGATGGTAGTAAAATAGCACCGCACTTCTGAATCAATGATGGTAGTAAAATAGCACCGCACTTCTGAATCAATGATGGTAGTAAAATAGCACCGCACTTCTGAATCAATGATGGTAGTAAAATAGCATCGCACTTCTGAATCAATGATGGTATTAAAATAGCACCGCACTTCTGAATCAATGATGGTAGTAAAATAGCACCGCACTTCTGAATCAATGATGGTAGTAAAATAGCACCGCACTTCTGAATCAATGATGGTAGTAAAATAGCATCGCACTTCTGAATCAATGATGGTATTAAAATAGCACCGCACTTCTGAATCAATGATGGTAGTAAAATAGCACCGCACTTCTGAATCAATGATGGTAGTAAAATAGCACCGCACTTCTGAATCAATGATGGTAGTAAAATAGCACCGCACTTCTGAATCAATGATGGTAGTAAAATAGCACCGCACTTCTGAATCAATGATGGTAGTAAAATAGCACCGCACTTCTGAATCAATGATGGTAGTAAAATAGCACCGCACTTCTGAATCAATGATGGTATTAAAATAGCACCGCACTTCTGAATCAATGATGGTAGTAAAATAGCACCGCACTTCTGAATCAATGATGGTAGTAAAATAGCATCGCACTTCTGAATCAATGATGGTATTAAAATAGCACCGCACTTCTGAATCAATGATGGTAGTAAAATAGCACCGCACTTCTGAATCAGTGATGTTAGTAAAATAGCACCGCACTTCTGAATCAGTGATGTTAGTAAAATAGCACCGCACTTCTGAATCAATGATGGTAGTAAAATAGCACCGCACTTCTGAATCAATGATGGTAGTAAAATAGCACCGCACTTCTGAATCAATGATGGTAGTAAAATAGCACCGCACTTCTGAATCAATGATGGTAGTAAAATAGCACCGCACTTCTGAATCAATGATGGTAGTAAAATAGCACCGCACTTCTGAATCAATGATGGTAGTAAAATTGCACCGCACTTCTGAATCAGTGATGTTAGTAAAATAGCACCGCACTTCTGAATCAGTGATGTTAGTAAAATAGCACCGCACTTCTGAATCAATGATGGTAGTAAAATAGCACCGCACTTCTGAATCAATGATGGTAGTAAAATAGCATCGCACTTCTGAATCAATGATGGTAGTAAAATAGCACCGCACTTCTGAATCAATGATGGTAGTAAAATAGCACCGCACTTCTGAATCAATGATGGTAGTAAAATAGCACCGCACTTCTGAATCAATGATGGTAGTAAAATAGCACCGCACTTCTGAATCAGTGATGTTAGTAAAATAGCACCGCACTTCTGAATCAGTGATGTTAGTAAAACAACACCGTACTTCTCAATTAATAATGTCAGTAAAATAGCACCGCACTTTTTAATGAAGTAAACCGAGGAATACAATTACTTTCCCTACAATAGAGAATTAACATAACATTAAAAGAAAATAAAGGACTTTTTGGTCCACCTATGCTGTTTCTTTCTGCTAAATTAAGAGGTAAAAACTAAAACACCTCAAAGATATTTTGATGCTTATGAAAATAATTTTATCTAATATTAAAAACTAAGTTAATTGTCCTATGAGAAGGTATTTTGTTTAATAATGCACGTCTATAAGGTTAGTTGCCCGGCATGGTCAGGTGGTTAAGGCACTCAACTCATAATTCTAGGGTCACGGGTTCGAATCCCCATCACACCAATCATGCTCGCCCTTTCAGCTGTTATAAGGTTCCGGACAATCCCACTTATTCGTTAGTAAAAGAATAGCCCTAAGAGTTGGCGGAGGATGGTGATGGCTAGCTGCCTTCCCTCCAGTCTTACACTGCTACATTATGGACGGCTTGCACAGATAACCCTCCTGTAGCTTTGCGCGAAATTCAAAAACAAACAAACAAACTTCCTCATACTTTGTTTGCAATACTTTTAAAAATGTGAGCACAAAATATGTGAAACCAGCGTTTAAATCTCTCCACAATGGTATTATATTTCACGCTTATTGAAAATAACATATCATTCGCTTCGAAAACCTTTAGAAAGTGTAGTAACCAAACACAATATCAGTTAGCCGGACAACGTAACTTCCCGTTTTCTGTTGTCATAAGAGACCCGGCCATCGCTGGTCGATGATTTATGTTAGGCCTTCACAGCAATTTACGACAATAGAAATAAACTCTACAATTTACTTCTCAATAAAATTTCATGTATTTATGTTCTATGATATTCAGTTAATTTTTTTCATGATATGTAGAAGACGAGCAAAGAGAATTTTCACATGGGGCTGTGGGGATACAACACCCACCGAGAGGGATAATATTTAACACTTGTGTGTTTATAAAAGCCTTACATTAAAGTTTCGATGTGCAGAAAACTTATAATATGATAAAGTAATTATAACATGCATAATAACGATCTCTTTTGGTGCACGTGAAAAATTCTGAAAGAAAACATTAACTTCTCTCGCATCTCGTGAAGATAAGACTATCATCAGTTGATGCACGTAAAAAAAAAATAGTGAAGATATTACTATCCTCAGTTGATGCTCATGAAAGAGCTGCAAAGATAAAAATATTCTCAACTGACGCACGTGAAAGAGCTGTGAAGATAATACTATCTTCAACTGATGCCCGTGAAAGAGCTGCGAAGATAAAAATATCCTCAACTGACACACGTGAATGAGCAGTAAAAGTGATATTACCCTTAACTGATGCACGTAAAGAGTCTTGAAAGATAACATTAAACTTACCTGAACTGTCGTCCATACAAAGTTGTTCAGATTTTAACAAGCACATTGAAATATCACTCAGTAAACATTACCGTAACATGAGCACCCAAACAGATGTTCATATTTACACAAATACAAACGTGCTGCGTTTACACTACACTGCCTTATTAGCTTTTTACCCTATCTAGTGTTGTAGACTTTCTTTTTGTTTTGTTTGTTTGGAATTTCGCACAAAGCTACTCGAGAGCTATCCGTCCCTAATTTAGCAGTGGAAGACTAGAGGGAAGGCAGCTAGTCATCACCACCCACCGCCAACTCTTGGGCTACTCTTTTACCAACGAAAAGTGGGATTGATCGTCACATTATAACATCCCCACGGCTGGGAGGGAGAGCATGTTTGGCGCGACTCGGGCGCGAACCCGCGACCCTCAGATTACGAAGCGCACGCCTTAACGCGCTAGGCTATGCCAGGCCGTAGACTTTCTTATAAAAAGTCGAGAGTTTGTAGCTACAGTACCATTTATAATGTTCTGTTTTCGTATGAGTGGTGGGAATTACTCTCTGTATGAAGGGTGGCGTCATTATATTTGATCCACAGTAATACAGCGAGTAATCTTCACAGAATCACAACACTAAAATCCAGGTATTGATTCTTCACGGTGGACAATGAGTACAGTTCCAATGTGGCTTCACTTGAAAACAAACAAACAAAGTATTCTGTTATTAAATAGTAAATAATAAATAACATTTCAAAAGTCGTTTCTCTAATGATTTTTTTTTTCCGATGAAATGGAAATCTCTCTTATGAAATGACCAGTTAATTGTAGTTTCTGGAAAACAAAATCTTTGTAAAGTCCAGTTTGTTAATCAATTCGATTCCTAGTATGTGTTCTTGTATTGAAAGAAATACCATATGTTTAATGTTGAGTTAATGAAGAAGATAGAAGAGGGTATGTTAGAAACGTGATTTTATAACTAACATTAGGCCTATTGGTTTCTTTTGCTCCGTTAGTTTAATAGCATAAAATATAACAAAAAGTATAGTGTAGAACATCTTAGTGAAAACGTATGGCAAGTATGACGTAACAATAAAACCGATAAGAATTTAAATTATTTTTATAAACACATTTCGCGTTTCCTCTAAGACTATAAGAGATAATACTATTTCAACAATATCACGACGTTGTATTGTTCGGTACAGACAAGTGTGCTATTATTGTACTATTATTGTAAATAATAGAATAATCTGAGCACTGGTGTCGATAAAAATGAAACTCCTAAAGATAATATTGGGTAAAAATTAAGAGATAGTCAATCGGGAATAGGATTATGTAATTCATTGTGATAATATTGGGTACAAATCGAGAGATAGCCAACCAATGAAAAGATTATCTAATTCGGTGCGAACATAAGACTTAAGTTCTGGTATTTTGAGAGTTATTTTTAAGTTTAGTTTTTGTTTACTTGAAAGATCTGTTGAAAATTTATAAATATGACATTCTTCACGCACGTGACAATAGGCATGGGACATGTCCCTCTGACTTGCTGACCAGCTGTTTTTTGTAAATGTCAGATGGTGTCTCTAACACACGAATTTCACAAATCGAGAGTTAATTATATAAGCAAACCTTCGGATGACAGAAAAGGTAACGCAGTGGTTAAATGTTTTATAATTACAACTGAAACTTGTTTTGGAGGACAGGCTAAGGATATAATACTTGTGGGGAGTTTTGTCAGTGAAATTACTATTCTTAAACTTAAATCTGAACTAACTTTAAATTAACACGTTAAAAATATTCAATTACATGTTTTTTTCGCAATAAGTGTAAAACACAAAACAGTGGAAATAATAAGAGAAAATCAAATTATTTTACCAAGTAATGACTACAAACTTTTAAATATAATAGAACACCGCCAGATGGTTAGCAATCGACTCGTAATCTGAAGATCGCGAGTTCGAGTTCCGTCACCGAATACGTTCATTATATGTTGCCCACTGGCCCAGCTACCCAGATGTAAAATTTTTTGACTTACAAAAATGCCAGCCGTCCCCAAACTAGATATTTTTAAGCTCACAATGAAAATGTATAAATATATGTCGTCGTGGCAACATTTTTCTTTGCGATGACTAATTTCTAGCTGTCAGGATTTTTTTTTTTTAGAATTTCGCGTAAAGTTACGTTAAAGCTATCTGCGCTAGCCGTCCCTAATTTTGAAGTAAGACTAGAGGGAAGGCAGCTAGCCATCATCACTCACCGCCAACTCTTGGGCTACTCTTTACCAACGAATAGTAGGATTGACCGTCACTATATAACGCCTCTAAGGCTGAAAGGGCGAGCATGTTTAGTGCGACGGAGATTCGAACTTGCGACCCTCAGATTATGAGTTGAACTCCCCAACCCACCTGGTTATGCTGGGTCCAGCTATTAGGAAACTACATATGTTTCTATCAAAACTTTCAATAGATACTTATTGAAAGAACTGAACTATCTTTCTCGACGTAGTTAATTGCTGAGAAAACATGACTACAACTTGTCCCTAGTTATATTATGCTGTTTTATTGAGAGGTAAGATTGTGAAAAGTTATACTGATGAATAATATATCATAGTTATTATTCACGTGACAATTTTTCACAACCAATGAAAAGTTGAAGTACGTTTCCAAAGAGACTATTTAGGCTATGACTCACCCTTAAATTAATTGTATGTAGATTTGATGTCATTTAGTTTCATGAATATATAAATATCTCATCATATCTATAATTCAACAGTTCCCTTCGATCTGAAATGCCCGTACTACAAAGGTCATTAAACACTGTTTCCGCATTTTATAAGCTCCGTTAAAGTAACTGTTATTTGTTGGGATGCCTGAATGGTTGAAACCAATCCCTGTTGTAACAGGAATGGAAGACGGTAAAATTCAAGTTGATTGCGATTGTTTTGATAGTTACTTCTAAAAATAAGCAATAACATTTTTAACCTTGTTATATGTCTCTTTTGGGCCATCGTGTAGGTTACATGCTATTAGAAGAGAATATTAGTTCTCTGTTACATGTGATCCACACTTAAATTAATAATTCCATTCCACAAATATCTGGTTCTTCACCTCTGATGATTAAAACGTATTCATTAGACTGATAACAAATATTGCTCATTTACAGGAAAAATTTCAGATTTATCCATAGGAATGCATTACACTGGCACCCTAGCCACACCTGGCGAGGACTTTATTGGTTCTAATTGGGTCCTTATACTAATCTCAACGGTATCCTAGTCACACCTGGAGTGGAAATCATTGTGTCTAAACAGGTCCTTATATTAATCTTAAAGACATCCTAGTCACACCAGACGTGGACATTGTTGTGCATAATCAGGACCTTATCATAATCTTATTGACATCCTAGTCACACCTAGCGAGGACATTATTGTGATTAATCAGGACCTTATAAACTTATTGTCCCTTAATCATACCTAGCAGTGATACTGTTATGTCTATATAAGACCTTATCATAAACTTATTTGTGTCCTAGACACACCTGGCAAGAATATTGTCGTGCCTAATCAGGACCTTCTAGTAAACATTCAACAATATATTGACTTTATTCTATATAAAATTCACGAATATGTAGCTTACCAAATAAAACGACAGAAACATAGACTATCAAATAAAAAGGAAATACATTAACAGCCCCAAAAAACAGTCAGGGAGCTTATCAAATTAAACATACAGTCAGGGAGCTTATCAAATTAAACATACAGTCAGGGAGCTTATCAAATTAAACATACAGACAGAGAGCTTATCAAATTAAATATACAGTCAGGGAGCTTATCAAATTAAACATACAGACAGAGAGCTTATAAAATTAAACATACAGTCAGGGAGCTTATCAAATTAAGCATACAGTCAGGGAGCTTATCAAATTAAACATACAGACAGAGAGCTTATCAAATTAAATATACAGTCAGGGAGCTTATCAAATTAAACATACAGTCAGGGAGCTTATCAAATTAAATATACAGTCAGGGAGCTTATCAAATTAAACATACAGTCAGGGAGCTTATCAAATTAAACATACAGTCAGGGAGCTTATCAAATTAAACATACAGACAGAGAGCTTATCAAATTAAATATACAGTCAGGGAGCTTATCAAATTAAACATACAGACAGAGAGCTTATCAAATTAAACACACAGACAGAGAGCTTATCAAATTAAACACACAGACAGAGAGCTTATCAAATTAAACATACAGTCAGAGAGCTTATCAAATTAAACATACAGTCAGAGAGCTTATCAAATTAAACATACAGTTAGGGAGCTTATCAAATTAAACATACAGACAGGGAGCTTATCAAATTAAACATACAGTCAGGGAGCTTATCAAATTAAACATACAGTCAGGGAGCTTATCAAATTAAACATACAGACAGGGAGCTTATCAAATTAAACACACAGACAGAGAGCTTATCAAATTAAACATACAGACAGAGAGCTTATCAAATTAAACATACAGATAGAGAGCTTATCAAATTAAATATACAGTCAGGGAGCTTATCAAATTAAACATACAATCAGGGAGCTTATCAAATTAAACATACAGACAGAGAGCTTATCAAATTAAACACACAGACAGAGAGCTTATCAAATTAAACACACAGACAGAGAGCTTATCAAATTAAACATACAGTCAGAGAGCTTATCAAATTAAACATACAGTCAGGGAGCTTATCAAATTAAACATACAGTCAGGGAGCTTATCAAATTAAACATACAGTCAGGGAGCTTATCAAATTAAACATACAGACAGGGAGCTTATCAAATTAAACACACAGACAGAGAGCTTATCAAATTAAACATACAGATAGAGAGCTTATCAAATTAAATATACAGTCAGGGATCTTATCAAATTAAACATACAGTCAGGGAGCTTATCAAATTAAACATACAGTCAGGGAGCTTATCAAATTAAACATACAGACAGAGAGCTTATCAAATTAAACATACAGTCAGGAAGCTTATCAAATTAAACATACAGATAGAGAGCTTATCAAATTAAATATACAGTCAGGGAGCTTATCAAATTAAACATACAGTCAGAGAGCTTATCAAATTAAACATACAGTCAGGTTATCAAATTAAACACACAGACATCAAATTAAACACACAGAGCTTATCAAATTAAACACACAGACAGAGAGCTTATCATACAGATTAGAGCTTATCACAAACAGACAGAGGAAAGCTTATCAAATTAAACATACAGACAGAGAGCTTATCAAATTAAGCATACAGTCAGGGAGCTTATCAAATTAAACATACAGTCAGACAGCTTATCAAATTAAACATACAGTCAGAGAGCTTATCAAATTAAACATACAGACAGAGAGCTTATCAAATTAAACATACAGTCAGAGCTTATCAAATTAAACACACAGACAGAGAGCTTCAAATCAAACATACAGATAGAGAGCATCAAATTAAACAGACAGTCAGAGCTTATCAAATTAAACACACAGACAGAGCTTATGAAATTAAACATACAGATAGAGAGCTTATCAAATTAAACACACAGACAGAGAGCTTATCAAATTAATCATACAGTCAGGGAGCTTATCAAATTAATCAAATTAAACACACAGACAGAGAGCTTATCAAATTAAACATACAGATAGAGAGTTTATCAAATTCAACATACAAGATAGAGAGCTTATCAAATTCAACATACAAACAGAGAGAGCTTATCAAATTCAACAGACAGACAGAGAGCTTATCAAATTAAACATACAGACATGGAGCTTATCAAATTAAACATACAGATAGAGAGTTTATCAAATTAAACACATTAACATAGAGCTTATCTAATTAAACTCACAAACAGAGAGCTTATCTAATTAAACACACAGTCATGGAGCTTAGCAAATTAAACATACAGATAGAGAGCTTATCAAATTAAACACACAGACAGAGGAGAGCTTATCAAATTAAAACATACAGTCAGGAGCTTATCAAATTAAACATACAGTCAGAGAGCTTATCAAATTACATACACAGACAGAGAGCTTTATCAAATTAAACACACAGACAGAGAGCTTATCAAATTAAACACACAGACAGAGAGCTTATCAAATTAAACACACAGACAGAGAGCTTAGAAATTAAACATACAGATAGAGAGCTTATCAAATTAAACATACAGTCAGAGAGCTTATCAAATTAATCATACAGTCAGGGAGCTTATCAAATTAATCATACAGTCAGAGAGCTTATCAAATTAAACACACAGACAGAGAGCTTATCAAATTAAACATACAGATAGGGAGCTTATCAAATTAAAACACACAGACAGAGAGCTTATCAAATTAAACACACAGACAGGGCTTATGAGCTTATCAAATTAAACATACAGACAGGAAGCTTATCAAATTAAACATACAGATAGAGAGCTTTATCAAATTAAAACACACAGACAGAGAGCTTATCAAATTAAACACACAGACAGAGAGGAGCTTATCAAATTAAACATACAGATAGAGAGCTTATCAAATTAAACATACAGATAGAGAGCTTATCAAATTAAACATACAGACAGAGAGCTTATCAAATTAAACACACAGACAGAGTTATCAAATTAAACACACAGACATGGAGCTTATCAAATTAAACATACAGACAGAGGAGAGCTTATCAAATTAAACATACAGATAGAGAGCTTATCAAATTAAACACACAAACAGAGAGCTTATCAAATTAAACATACAGATAGAGAGCTTATCAAATTAAACATACAGTCAGAGAGCTTATCAAATTAAACACACAGACAGAGAGCTTATCAAATTAAACACATAGACAGAGAGCTTATCAAATTAAACACACAGACAGAGAGCTTATCTAATTAAACATACAGACAGGGGAGCTTATCAAATTAAAACATACAGACAGAGAGCTTATCAAATTAAAAACACACAGACAGAGAGCTTATCAAATTAAACACACAGACAGAGAGCTTATCAAATTGACAGAGAGCTTATCTAATTAAACATACAGTCAGGGAGCTTATCAAATTAAATACACAGACAGAGAGCTTATCAAATTAAACACACAGACAGACAGCTTATCAAATTTAACACACAGACAGAGAGCTTATCAAATTAAACATACAGAGAGCAGATTGCTTATCAAATTATAAGTTAGACACATTTAGATTAACGAGTAAAACGTAAAATTAATAATTTAACAAACAAACAATAAACAGATTATCAAGTACTATGACAAATAAAGAAGGTAGATAGTTTATCACGTATGAAAACAGATACGTAGGTTATCAAGTAAAATGAGAGATATGTAGAGAGATTACACTATGTAACACAAATTTTGTTCCTGGATAGTACGTGTTCTTTCTTATTTACTTATGTTGTAAAAATACAGAAAATGTCCATTATTCCCTTCAAACTTTGCTCATGTGACCTGGATAATGAAATTTAGAAATTAACCTATTTTCTGTGTAACAACGGGAAAATGTGCACATTTTCATTTACATAAGGTCTGAGTAAAACAACATATGAATCAAGATTTGCATGTATTTGTACTAAAGTTATACAAAAATGTTTAGAAGTGAGTAGTTTTCGAGATTTGCGACGGTAATGTAAATCACTTTCACGTGTCAGCCCCCAAATATAGTCTCTCATGATGTTTTCATTATAAGCTTCCAGGGTCACAAAAGCAAAGTTTCAAGAGAAAAACAGGTCTTTTCCATTCACGTTAGGCATAAGCAATTGGGAAATAACACTTTCTGCCTAGAAACAAGAAAAGTAAAATTTTGTTACATTGTGTTATATAATTAAAAGGCAAATGTGTAGATTGTCAAATAAAAAAGGAACTAAGCAGATTATCAGACATATAGACAGATAATCCGACCATCATCAAACGAAAAGATAAATAAATGATCAAATATATAAAGACAAGTATGTTGATTATCCGATTATAAAGTAAGAAAACAGCTTATCAAACAAAAAGAGAACTACATAGATAGGTAGGGTAACAAACTGAAGATTGTACTGTTTTATCATCGCAGACTTTAAAACAATTGAGCATTTTTTTATTCTAAGTCTGACATTTATTTTTACCTGAGAGCTAAAATACTTGTGTTAATAAAGTCTCCTTCACCGGTTTTCAAAATGCTCTTATGCAGTTTTTTTGTAATTTTGTGCTAGCCGTCCCTAATTTAGTAGTGTAAGACTAGAGGGAAGGCAGCTAGTCATAACCACCCACCGCCAACTTTTGACTACTCTTTACCAACGAATAGTTGGACTAAACGTCACATTATAACGCCCCACGGTTGAAAGGCAAGCATGTTTGGTGTAACGGATTCGAACCCGCGACCCTCAGATCACGAGTCGAACGCCTTAACCCACCTGGCCATGCCGGACTTTATATTAGAACTTGACTTTGTAATACTGTTAAAATATACAAGACTCAGGAGAGATGTTCACGGTCGTACTTGTATGCAGAACCTTAGCACATTATTATACAATTACGCTTTGTAAATAGTACATCTATAAATAATAGAAAACTGTTCAGTAAATTACATCAATCTGCACATGATACAACTTTAATCGCTGACAGTTTACACAGCTGGTACTCTGTTAATTTGAATAGCGTGTCGTACACCATATGGTACTACTAAATAATGTATGGAAAGCAACTGTGTCCGTTGACAACGACAGCTAATGAAATAGGCGTATTTATGCACACGTTATATAATAACTCCCGCCTTAGTCTTTTTTAACAAAACATAACTTGAATATTTACAGCTTGTAATATCTTGTTATGCCTCTAATTTATGTTCAGAAGATAGAGAAACGTGGAACAGCATTAGGCCTGTTCAACGTTTCGAAGAATAGTATTAATTATTAGTGTTTCTAAAAGAGTTGACACATAATTATGTGTCATTTTCATAACGGATATAAAATTCCCTGGGTAACATACTGATATTATTATGTCATTACCTCTCGTTAGGGCTATGTATTTCAGTGTCCAATACTTACCTCCAAGTCTGTTTACTCTTGTAAATAAAATTCATATGTATTCAAGTAGTTAATATTGGAAATAAACAATGCTTAATTTATTGACATTGTATAATGATATTACACCACGAAAACTATTGAAGCAACAAAGACACACTCAACAATAAAACAATACAATTTGTGTAATTCGCTCGTTTTGTAAACAAAGTTTAATGTGAAACAAAAACTGATTAGGCTTGTATGAAATGCAAATATGTTAAAAAGCCTATCTTTTTGCTTTGAACCTCAACTTCTTGCTGTTTGCAGGTCATTTTCATATCACCTATAATTTATGTTTAACATTGGTAAAAACACAGATAAGTTTGGTTAATATAATACTTCCTCTTACCTAAAACATATTAAGAGAAAAAATTAATTTAACACTTTTCAAGCGGAGATCTGTGTAAACCATTATATGAAATGAAAATAAAAAGCTTAAAACAGTCACAATACTGAAAACAAAGAGAAGTGTGATAATTTAAAAGAAAGTTTCCTGAACTGTTCCCCCTGTGACTTTTTGACAAGATATGGCGGCAAAATGAAAGGAGCATTCGCTCACCATACAACAGAATGAACTCACACAACAGAATAAACAATTTTACATATAGTATCTAATAATGATGTTAACTTTTATCAAAAGGCTTAAGAGGGTTTCTTATTCGTTGTTAAATTTGCTAAAGAGAGTTTCATAAAGTGTTGGGCCCAGGTGGGTTAAGGCGTTCGACTCGTAATGTTAAGATCGCGGGTTCGAATACCCGTCGCACCAAACATGTTAAGACAACTTTCTCTGGAAGCCCATGTTCAGCCGTATTATCTTTTGGGCACTGATAATAAACAACTTCCCCTTGCCAAACATGTTTTCAACCGTGGGCGTTATAATGTGATGGTCAATCTCACTATTCGTAGGTAAAAGAGTAGCCCAAGAGTTGGCGGTGGGTGGTGATGACTAGCTGCCTTCCCTCTAGTTTTACACTGCTAAATTAGGGACAGCTAGCGCAGATAGCCCTCGTGTAGCTTTTGCGCGAAATCCAAACCAAACATAAGGTGGTTAGTTCGTCATCAAAACGCCAAAGAGCTGAAGAGCGTTTCGCGTAGACGTCAGTTGTTGTCAACATTAAAGGCGGGTTAATCCGAATAAACAAGTTTGAGAGGCTGTTCGTGGTGACGAGAAACCAACCTGAAGTAAAATGTATCTCAGATTAAAATAAAGTTTAGAACGACGTCTCTATCGTCCCACGTCATCTTCAGGTTAACAAAGAGAGAGTTTCCAACTGACCGTTGCAGGGCACATGTTTTAGGGACTAGACTGTAAATGTGTATGGGATTGTAGGTGGCGTTGCACTTAGATGTTAGGTTATTAATTAGTGAAGGTATAAAGATGTTCCTTTATATTGGTTTAATTTTGGTTTTAGTTGCTGTATAAGTAGGGCTTCTTTGATTTTACGTTCGTTGTATTGTTTCCCTACTTAATATATGGCTGTTTTCTATGGTAATGTTGTGTTTATTTGATTTGCAGTGCTCAAAAACGTGTGGTATTTTTGTGTTCATTTAATCTGGTTTCCATTTTTTTGCTTGTTTCTCCAGCATAGGAGTCGTGGCAGTTGTTGTATTGCATTTTAAAATATTGTTGGTGTTTCGTTTGTCAATACAGTTTTTTTAAATAGTATGGACTTTAGTTTTGTACCTTGTTTTGAATATATTTGGTGTTTACTGGAATGTTGTGTTTTATTATAAGTTTTTCACTGATGTTGATTATTCTTCCCCTGACATCGGAAATATCTGGTATGTAGCAATGTAAGATTTTGTAATTTGTTGTATCTTGGGCCTTATTGTTGTTTGTTTGTTGTTGGTCTAGGTGTATATGTATAATTGTTTCAACAGGTTTTGGAGGAAATTCGTTAATGTTGATGAAGTGTTGCTTTATTTTGTTGATTTCATCGTTAATTTTATCAGATAAACATAGTTTTGTGGCTGTGTTTATTTGGTTACTTAATATGTTGAGTTTTGTTTTGCTTCATTTGCTGAGTCTCAGGGAATGTATAATCCATTATGGGTGCTCGCTAAAGATGTTTAAGGTTGAGAACATTCTTAAGGAAGTATAGAATATTTACCCCTCACAACACCAGATTTAAGTAGAGAACACTTTCATGGAAGTATAGGATATCTACCCTTTAAAAGCAAGAGATTTAAGGTACAGAACACTCTCATGGAAGTACAGGATATCTAACGCTAAAGCAAGATATTTAAGGTAGAGATCACTCTCATGAAAGTGTAGGATATCTACCTCTTAAAGCAAGGTAATTAAGGTAGAAAACACTTTAATAGAAGTATAGGTTATCTAACCTTTAAAACAAGAGATTTAAGGTATAGAACACTCTCATGGAAGTATAAGATATCTAACCTTAAAGAAAAAGATTTAAGGTAGAGAATATTTCTGTGGAGATATAGGATATCTACTTCCTAAAGCAAGAGGTTTGAAGTACAGAACATCTTTGAGAAAGTATAGGATATCTAGCCTTTAAGTATCTGACTTCGAAACGTAATAATAGAAAAACTGGTTTGACACTGTTCAAGCTGAGATCTACGAAAATCTTGATATAAAATACAAAAGCTTAAAACATTCGCTGAATTGAAAACAAAAAAGTAGTGGTATTAAAAAAAAACAAACGTTTTCAGTATCATTACCCGTGTGAGTTGATGACAAGATATGTGGAAGGAACCGTTCGCCGGTTAACATGCAGAAGATATTTCATATCAATCTGTTGAAGATAGTAGTTCCATAGAAACGTTAACCGCTACAAATACACTGAAAATAGTTTCATAGAAATGTTAACCATTATAAATATACTGAAGATAGTTTCATAGAAATATTAACCGTTATAAATATACTGAAGAATGTTTTATTGAAATATTAACCGTTGTAGATACACTGAAGATAGTTTCACACAAATATTAACCATCACAAATATATTGAAGATAGTTCCATAGAAATATTAACCGTAAGAAATACGCTGAAGAGGAGTTCATAGTAATGCTAAATAAAGTGTAATAGAGATGTTAAAATTAGTGACATACTAAAGTGAGTTTCCTTTCAAGCAGGTGTTAAATGTTCCTAGATATTTATATATATATATATAAAATAGATGGTAACTATCACGGACAAAGACAACATAAACACGAGAACGTCGCTCGTTCTGCGGAAA
Source organism: Tachypleus tridentatus (assembly GCF_004210375.1). Classification (NCBI taxonomy): domain Eukaryota; kingdom Metazoa; phylum Arthropoda; class Merostomata; order Xiphosura; family Limulidae; genus Tachypleus; species Tachypleus tridentatus. Next base: position 90,939,504 of record NC_134828.1, read on the forward strand.
TGTAGGTCTTCTACGCTTTATAGCAAAGATCTTTAAAGTGGAGAAAAATTTTGGCGAAGTCTAGAATTTCTCACTCTTGAAGGTAGAAAACTTTTACAGACGTCTCGGGTCTCTTACTATAAAACGATAAAGAAAACTTCAGTGGAAATGTGGGCTCTTTACCCTCAACGTAATAGGTTAAAGGTTGAGATAATATGCTTACAAATATAGGACCTTAAGTAAGTCTTAAAGCAAGAAAAACCAGTCAGAGAACTGAGCCCCCAAGAGTGATGGGATGTACCGTATATAATCCATTAACTACAATTAACTAGAAGTTGTTCCTGACACAACAGAAACCTGAAACTAAAGTACTGTTGTGTTAGGTATTATAATACATCTCGAACGAATCTCCGATTTATTACGTTACGTGTTAAGTTTCCAAATAGTCGGGAAGTTTAATTTTAGTTTAACTGAATGTCAAAATGCATTAGATTTATGACATTTCCCAACAAGACTGACATACACAGTTTACTTTCTTTAATACAAATGTATTTGATTATAGAAACAATAATACAATTTATAATAAAAGTTGTTTATAATAGTTATTATAAAGGATTTACTAACTTGAAAGCAATATTGAGTCTTCTACCTGGTCTGGAAAGGAATATTTTATCGATGGTTCATGATGAGCGAATTCTCTTGATATCAATACAGTTAATACACTTAACGGCTAACCAGCTCTCGCTGATGGCACGTGAGTTTTTTTTGTTTTTTTTTTGTTTTTTTTACACTCGAGGTTAGAAGACATCGTAGAAACGCTAACGTCCGACGGTAGTCCACTGACGTTAAACGGTTTCTAACGTTTGTAATATATAAACGTTCCTGGTCAAATGTCTATAGTTTCGTGATTACCAAGCGTTTATCACAGTTATAGTTTCAGAGGTTTATAGTATACTAAATGTAGCAAACCAACAACATATAAAACTGCCTCTTCGCATTGCTTTCGTTACATTTTATAAGCTTGACAGGAGAGTTTCAATTTCAATTAGCAGCAATACTGGCAATCACTAGTATTACATATACACTTAATAAGTACAATGTTGATTCTTACACTCGAGAATCTTCTACAAATTTATAAAATAGGCGGGACTTTTGCAATATATATTTAACAAAACTTTTGTAACTTACGAATATCGAGTTTACGATAAAATTCTTCGAAATTTATATGGAACGAACTCCGTATGAAGGTTTTTTTTAAATTTCGTCCAAAGCTACACGAGGGCTAACTGTGCTAGTCGTCCCTAATTTAGAAGTGTAAGATTAGAGAGAAGGCAATTAGTCATCACAACCCACTGCTACCAAGGGGAATCGAACCCCTGATTTTAGCGTTGTAAATCCATAGACTTACCACTTTTACGCAATATAAAAATATTTCATCCTATTACTTCGGTTGCTACTTTTTATCATATCTAGTTTAATAACAAATTGACTTAATATTCCTCAAACTGTATAATCTCCAAGTCTAAGTTCGAAGGAGATCCAGTTCATTTTACACTTTAAACAACGTGTGTTATTAGGTTATACTGGTTTCGGAGAACTTCACTCCTCATTAGTAACCCAAAACACAAGTTAACCAAAGAGATAAGATGGACCTATATCGTAGTGAAAATTATCAAACAAACAGTTGGTATGAACGTGCTTTATAGCCAATATGAGGTAAACCTATAAACTGGATGGATGAAGTGCTATTTGCCTCTGCTCAGTTCTTCACATCATATAGTAGAGCAATTTCAACAATAATAAATAAACTTGAGCTTTGTCTTCGAGAGTAAACAATTTTCGGATTACTAATTTATTTGTTACATCTGTTATTGTGCGACTGTGAAGAACAGAACAATGGCTAATAACACTTTTTTCTTCACTTCACGCCCCCGAGCGATACAGCGGTATGTGTTCGGACTCACAACGCTAAAAACAGGGTTTCGATACCAGTGGTAGGCAGAGCACAGGTAGCCAGTTGTGTAGCTTTAAGCTTAATTCAAACAATCAGTCAGTCTTCATCTATGTCATAAATAGGCTTTCCTTGTAATAACTATACACCACGTTCTCACCAACAGCATGTTTGATTTCCGGTCTAAGTAACATGTAGAGCAGTGTTCTTAGAATAAAGCAACCTAACATCCTGGAGGTTTCTTAATAAGCACTTTCAGTAGTTCAGTAGCCAACAAAATTACATTAACTTATCCAGTTAGCGGAATAAACTGTTTTATTTAAACATGTGTGAGGTGTTCAGAGATACGTTTTATGATGTTTACAGTTGTTGCTCACATGTTTGTTATTTTGGTTATCTAGTGTTATTTATCGATACATTTGGTTATCATACAATAACAATAATATTTCAAAGCACGTTGTGTTCGAGATTTCTAATTATAATCGGACTTAACATTCTTAAACCAATAAATAACTTAATCGTTCATATAACATGTATATTTTCATGTACATGTCTTCTCCATATAACATGTATAAGAGTAACAAAACTGAAAATAAAGTAGCAACTGCTACATGTAACAGATTTACTAATGTAATTTATTTTAATATTGATGTTTATTTCAGTTAGAAATGTATGTAACTTGTATTGTTAAATGTGTATTGCGAAAGTCCCGCCTGTTCTCTAAATTTATAGAAGATTCTCGTGTGTAAGAATCAACAATCTATAAGAATCAACAATCTACGATGTATATCAAATGCTAGCGATTTCTAGTATTGTTGCCAACTAAACTTTATAAAACTTTGCCTTAAAGTTTATAAATGGACGCGCCAAAAGACATTTTTTGAAAGGATATTGTTTGGTTGCTTCAGTAAGTATACTATAAGCCTCAGAAGCTATGACTGGGATAAACGCTCATTAATCTGAAAAGTACAGATTTGTACCGTCGACAAAATCTTCAGTTTCAGACCAGATAGAAGACTCAGTATCGTTTGTAAGTTTGTAAAACTCTTGTATATAAATCATTATTTGTAATAACCGTTAATATAAATTATATTGTTGGTTGTATGTTATAATATATTTGTGCTGAAAAAGGAAACTGTGCTATCAGTCTTGTTGGTATATATTCCACAGCTGTTACGTAATGACAAGGAATTAACTTCTACATTAAAATTAAAACTTACGGCTATTTGAAATCATAATATACTTAACGTACGTAACACAATAAATCGGAGACTCGACCGTAATAAGTTATAATACGAAACGTTATATGTCATTCAAAACATTTTTCCTTGAAATATTATTTTTGAGTGCTTGAATATTCTTAATTTTATGTTGTATTATAGAATTTCTAAGATGAAATGTGTTATTACTAAGGCATTTATTGGTCATTAATTCTAATATAAAAATATAATTATTTCTAGGTGTGGTTTCAAAACAGACGAGCCAAATGGAGGAAACAAGAGAAGAATCTCAGATATGAAAATCCTAAGTGTCCTGATGTAAACATGTTTTTGTCCCCTGGCAGAGATTTACAGGGACTGCTTCATCTTTCTCCTAGTCCCTTAGGAACGGATCCTCTGTGGGGCAACGGATTGCATAGTTCTCTGTTCACGTCATCTCTCAAAGGGCTCTCTAATCGTTTCGGCCTTAACAACTTGTTCTCAGCTAGCAATGAAGCCAGCACTTCGAGGATTGAAGCGGCGACTCGTCTGTCTTTGCCACGTTCTGTGGCTGACCGTGTTGATACACTCACTTCGGGCCTACTCTCGGTTTACATGCTGAACTCGGCGGGTGCGTCTAGCAGAACCTCAGCTCCAACTAACATTGTCAATGTCTTGCCTTCCTCTTTCCATCACCTCGGCCCTTTCCATGAGTAAGTCTGTCGATAGGACACAGACAGGCCTCATGAGTAAGCCCGCCGACAGGACACAGACAGGCCTGAATTTCTTGAGTGTTAAAAAAAAAAAGAGGTCTTATTTCTCTCTTACTGAAACGAACTCCGGATCCAAGATATATAGAGTTCTATTATGTTATTTTAATGAAGTAAAGAATAATTAGAGAATTGATAAATTCATTGTAAAACCTGTTCATTGAGCCAATATTACGTAATGTGTTTTACATTTATCTCTTACCTACTGTGTTTATAACAAATTCTTTAGAGTTCAGCACTGACATACTGTTTACAAGCTCTTTTGTCACATTTTGATCGTTACATTTTTACCACGAAGCAACTTTTCAAGATTTTTTAATATTGAGATATTGTCTAAAATAAAACACGATAATCTGTTACCTCAAGTATTATTTATTGCTAAGAATAATGTGTGACTTCGTATATTATTTATTGCTGTTAATGTGTGACCTTGTATGTTATTTATTGCTAAGAGTAATGTGTGATTTCGTGTGTTATTAATTGCTAAGAATAATGTGTGACTTCGTGTGTTATAAATTGCTAAGAATAATGTGTGATTTAGTGTTAAGAGTGACACAGTTGCTGTTCCAATAGATAGAATCCTATGTAATTATTGTAAGTTTAATCTACCCATAGAATCCTGGGTAATCATTGTAGGTTTATTGTATTCATTCAAATAAACATGTGTTGTTATCTGTTGTACTTTCTTAAGTTACACTGTAACACAAAACATTTAAAATTAGTCATTTTGAGGGATGGTCTCAGATTTGTACCCACGGTATTGTAGAAGTAATCCACATTATTACGATACTCACTTAACATAACCTACAGAAGGTTACAAAAGTCACACACCGAGTGCTCTTTCACACACGTTATGACTCAAGTTATGTAGCGGTGACAAGGCTACGCAGATTGTTGTGTTGAAACCTTTCAAATTAATAGAACGTATTCCAAACACCAAGTGTTTGATATGTCCCTAAAATAAAATTTTTGACTGTTTAAGACCAGAAGGATACCAAGGTCCTCACATAACTGGATCAATTATACGAATTATTACAACGTTACTGAAATCTGAACCAATGATTGTAATAACCTTGAATAGGTAAAACTAACTGTAATGTAACTTTTAATTAGAGACGTGTTTATGGCGAAAACATGTAAAGCAACTTGTTGCTGATAGCTGTGTTTCTTTTTTTTGTTGGTTTTTGTTGTAAAATTATACATTTCATGAAGTCTTTATTCTAGGGAGGTGCCGACTTTAGGGGATATTCATTATATTTCGAAAAACACAAAATAAAGACTTTAGTCATTGCTGAGCGGAAGAATAGTTGGCAGCATATATCAAAACTTCTGTACCACATGAACAAGTTACATGATTCTCTATGATTATCCCTAAAAACCTTGGACAGCACGTGCACATTAAATACAACGCAATAAGCCTGTATGTGTATTGTGGTGTTAAATATATAACAAAAACTTGAAAGAAAACACTCTTGTTCTCGTCTATTTCGTGGATGAAATTTTGATGGGTTTTTTTAAACAATGTTTAGAAAAATTATACATTAGTTCCTCTGTGACAATTGGTTTTACTTCCTTTGTTTTATACGAATCCAAATTTCTATACCCGGCATGGCCAGGTGGTTAGAGTACTCGACTTGTAATCTAAGGATTGCAGGTTCGAATCCCCGTCATACAAAACTTGCTCGCCATTTTAGCTGTGGGAACATTATAATGTGACGATAAATCCCACTGTTCGTTAGTAAAAGAGTAGCCTAAAAGTTGACTATGTGTGATGAGGACCAGCTTTCTTCTCTCTAGTTTTACACTGCTAAATTAAGCTAATGCAGATAGCCCTCGAGTAGCTTTGCACGAAATTCAAAACAAACAAACAACATGTTTTGTTTCTTTGCTATGTCACTGTAAAGGCCCAGCATAGCTAGGTGGGTTAAGGCGTTCGACTCCTAATCCGAGGGTCGCGGGTTCGAATCCCCGTTACACCAAACATGCTCTCCCTTTCAGGCGTAGGGGCGTTATATAGTGACGATCAATCCCATTATTCGTTAGTAAAAGAGTAGCCCAAGAGTTGGCGGTGGGTTGTGATGAGTAATTATCTTCCTTATAGTCTTACACTACTAAATTAGGGACGGTAATAATCGATTTTACCTGATCGCAAAAATGTGTATACGACAGTTTATGAAAACAAAAACAATCAACAAAATAATTGTGATACAAATCTAGACATTCGGTTTGCTTTTTGTTGTTTTTCACTTTAATTTTGTGCAAAGCTACACGAGGGCTATCTGCGCTAGACGTCTCTAATTTATCAATGTACAACTAGAGGGAAGGCAGCTGGTCCTCATCACCCATAGTCAACTCTTAGGCAACTCTTTTATCAACGAATAGTGAGATTAGCCGTAACTTTGTAACGCATCCACGGCTGAAAGGGCGAACATGTTTGGTGTGACGGGAATTTGAACCTGCAACCCTCGGATTAAGAGTCGAACACCTTAACCCATCTGTCCATGCCGGACCATGTCGCTTTTACTACTTACAGCAACCTAACTTTGCACTTAAAGCCCAGATTCGTCATCTGTTTTCCACCGAAAAAACATCAAAGAAGGTAAAACGAATCCATAAAATTCTTACGCTTTTGAAGTTAATTAGGAGTTAAGATTGCCGTGCGGCTAGGAAAGCATTATTGTCCAAAGAGACAAAGTGAACGCCAGGACTACAAAATTCTATATGTATTACTTAAAATATCAGTTGGGAGAAAAAAAACACTTTTGTCAACGAGAGGTAATGGCGAACGGTTTTACCTCACATTATAATTACACGAAACTCCAGAGAGACTGAATACATAAGAGTACCGAACGCTGACCAATATTTTCTCCAACGTTTCGTTGTTTTTTAGCTTAAAGCAGTATAAACAACACATAGTTACTGAAGTTTAACCAACCATCAAGGTTAAAGTGACATCAATTCGTCGTGATGATCTGAATTGAAAGTCAGTGTCTTGTAGCCAAAAAGTTACCAGGTCTTTATACAAACATAAAGTTTTGTCATTAAACGATATTCCTTTAGAAATTGGTGCGAAACTACACAAATAAATCTTCTCAAATAAATTACTATCCTTCAAACTTTGAAATCTCTCTAAACAGCGTGAAGACAAAGAAGATGCCTCTTAGGCAAACATCACAACGTTTCACGATTCCTCAAGCAATCAATATGACCATGTTAATTCAACACAATCTGTTCGAGTGGGTAGGACAGGAATGTAATTCTGCCGAGTCAGTAGAGAAACAAGCTATGAATACATTGTTACAATACGTGACACGTATTTTAGCATTACGATACTGTGAAGTGGTTGAAATCTGGTTTAGCAGATCATTGTAAAAAACAGTATCCATTTGGCAAGACATTCAGAAGCAGGGAAAGTTTGGTTCTATGGCTTCCTCTTCCTTCAGACACCCTCAACTTTCTCTACGACTACCTGAATCAAGACCTTTATCACGAGCAATCGGGTTTAGGAGATCAGAAATCGATAGATTTTTTCCAGAGCTTTGGTAACATTCTTGAAGAACATAAAACACCACCAACTAGAACTTACAAAATGCCCAAGGAACACCTTCTTAGTATCTTTTTTTACTGTCTTTCCATAAGTCATAAACTAACTTTTAGATCCCAAGCTAATGAAACGAAGGTAAAATAATAAATTGTTCAACTGTAAATCACTCTGCTGAGAAACAAGATTTGCAAGTGGAAGTTTAGTGTTGGAATAGTATTCCATTTCAAAAGCTGAAATGCACAAAGTCAAGTCAGTTTGTCTTGTATTTCTACCTTGTTATTCCTTCGATTCGAAACGAAGATTTCTCACATAGTTATCATGCCTAAGGTAGATTATGTAGGGACAAAACGTGGGGGAGGGTAGATGGGGCAACAGGTCCTTAATGGACGGCATTCCACTACATCACAGGATAATCCTGAAGCCATCATACTTAGCATACAACATTACCCCGAACAGTGGAACAAACACTACCATATTTTTCTTGTGAGGTAATTACTACTAGAATAGTTTCAATATATTATTTCATGTACCATACAAATTATCGATATTAAAACTGAAACACGTGCTGTATCTTGATAGTTCTCTATCTATATGGACATCATTATAAATGGAGCCTGCATTACACGAAGGTCAAACTTAGATTTCATGATATATACCTGTCTCAATCAATGTTCATACATATATCTCAATTTCTGTCCAAATTCATATACAAAAAAACACCGAGGATATGGCCTTCGTAACCTCTTAATGGTAATGAATATAACAACTCGTTAACATAAGAATTCTCAGAAAATAGAATAAAATATAACTTTACGGACTTTCTGTTCACCGTTAAAATGCTCCTAATACTAGCGATATACACCGGGTAGATTTGCTCTCTAACCGTACCATATCATGTGAACGCGTATTTGATGGTTGTAGCAGCCCTGTTTCACTTACCCCGATTCGTTTTTGTTTTGTAATTACGTCTAATCTTTTCCTCACCCTTCGGAAACAGACTTTAACTGAACCCACTATCGATTCTTAATGTTTAACTGAATAAGTGTGATGTGAGACGTAGTGAGTCATTCCTTGAAATGAAATAAGACCAACGCTTTACGTTTTACTTTTTTTATTAGGCTAGGCTAGGTTACTCCTGACATAGGGCAAAGATTGATAATTTAGAAATATTCGAGTAACTAGATTGAACAGTGAAAAAATTCTATAATGGCTTATTTGAAAGTCTTATTTATTAACCAAAATGCCAAATTAATTAGGAAGTGATCAGTAAATATGATTTGATCCGAAATAAGATTTCGATAAGTTGTACTAAAAAAAAAACAACAACAAAAGTTTGTTGTTCTCTAATGCGCATGCGCCAATAAATAACAACAAAATATCTACACATTTCGTAGTTAAGTAATCAAGGTTTTAACATTAAAACAGTACAAAGGAAGCTTTCTATAAATCTTTTAATACTTCGTTCAAGTTGATATGCTGAAAACGTGATAAATTAATATTCCTATACAGTGTTTATAATTATGATTTTCTTGGTATTCTCCGAATTTTCAAAAATAATGTCTAAGTAGCCTCTATGAGGAGCTACAGCGTAAAAACTTGGCACACAGAATTTTTTTCTTTTTTCTCTGATGATATTATGTATTGAATACTAAGCCTAATTTTTGGTATCACCGATGTATGTATGTATGTATGTATATATATATACAACTCTGTACTAGTATAATTTGTCTACTGTTCTACTAATTAATTTAAATTACTAGCATACTACTGTAATACCAACCTCAGAAGTTACGTAAGTTTATCTTACTTACCCCAAATGGAACTATCTTATGTTTCTGTTATTATATTTTGGAGAGCAGTTACCTTCCCACAACTGTCTGCAGGCATAAAAGGTGATATGGATGTGGGTCCTCGTGGGCTTGAGCACCCACATCCTTCTCTTCTAATTCCTATCTTTTTATGACTTTATTTAATTTTTATCAATTTGTTCATGAGGTTAAGACTTATAGACAGTGTATCCCCACCGCAGTGTGGTTCCTACCTCTTCAGTCACGTCCAAAACCTAGGGTACATTTTATATCTCACATTATAACCTGTATCCTGGAGATACTTTCAATTTATGGAAAGACTTAATTTTGTTGTTTTTTTCTGCTTGATCTTGTTTTGTTCATTGATATTTGTATATGCGCTGAACAAACAGTTGCTGGTATATTGATATATATACATATATAAAACTCCCCTAATGATTTCAACCTTACCAAGGTTTTGAAAAGACCCAGTACAAATGAGTTAAACTTATCTAGGATATAGTGCGAGTTGTTAGGGTTTAACTCAAAAGACTTTGTCAATAGGATTAATAACAGTATGTTATACAATGTTCACAATACCATTTTCAGTGCAAACTAGGCACAGATATCAACCTCTCGTACAATGCAACAACTGATCAGTTTAATTCTCGAGTTGTTAGCACACGATAACTGAAAAGATTGAAAGGTTTAAGTTACACCGAAAGTTTTGAGGATTCAGTTGGATATTTTCATGTAAATTAAACAAAATATTAGTGGACTAATAATTAACCCAGTTTTTTTAAACTTGAGAAATTAGTGACAATTCGCTTAAAAAAATAATATTGTTGAAATTCACGGAAAACTTTTTTTTGAATTTCGCACAAAGCTACTCGAGGGCTATCTGCGCTAGCCGTTCCTAATTTAGCAGTGTAAGACTAGGGGGAAGGCAGCTAGTCATCATCACCCACCGTCAACTCTTGAGCTACTCTTTTACCTATGAATAGTGGGATTAACCGTAACATTATAACGCCCCACGGCTGAAAGGACGAGCATGTTTGGTGCAACGGGGATTCGAACCCGCGGCCCTCGGATTACGAGTCGAACACCTTAACCCACCTGGCCATGCCGGGCCCATGGAAAACTATTAAGCACCACTCACTGTCAACTCTGAGGCTACTGTTTAAACAAACAAATAGTGGAACTGATCCTCGACTGAAAACATGTTTTTAACAGGCTTCAAATTCACGATCCGCATATTATGAATTGAGTATCCTGACCACAAGCCATTGACATTAATTTTCTGAAGAAAGAAATGACATAGCACTAAAAGTGTATTGTTCAGGTTTAAAAGAACTAAAAAAAAATGTATCCTAATTTATATATTATTGTATGCGATGCTTTATATTGTAATGTTATTACAGTAACTTGAATAATATGATGTATATTTAATTCAAGAGAACTACCTTCTAGGGCGCTAACACAATAATTCGTGTAAACAGCGTGTGAGAGGACTAAAACTGTGAAGTGTAATCCTGCAGTATGGAGAACTGTCGATGCAGATTTCTGCAAGTTTAAACAGAGAACTTACCAGATCTGACGTAACAAAGAGCAGACACGTCATTCAAAGTGTGTTGATTGGATACTACACATTAAGCAGAAACAAGACGTTCGTTCTAAAACCGAGATATAGGTGGTGTTTCAGATGATACATAGGATTGGAAATCGCATTAGTTAATTAATTATTACTCATAATTAAAAAAACAGCACGCTGGTTCAAAAGCTCTTAATATAAAACAATAAAACCCAGCAATCCGAGCGCTTTTGAATCATGTACTTTCCTTTTCAGGGCAAACTGAAAATTTTGCAATTATTAATTGCATCCTCTCCTTAATCTTTCCAGTTTCTCAAAAAACAAAAAAAGTGTCTGATGTTTAGATCAGATATGGTCCGACTGGTTCAATGTGTTTCGATCCATTATATTGTTTAGCGTATCCACTGGTATTGTTTGTGTGCTCTATCTTTCTTTATACGTTTTTAATTTGAGCTCACCTGTGTTAATTTTTTTCTTGATTGATAGGAAACGGAAGTGATTATATTAGCTTTTTCCTTTTACAAATTCCTGACATGTTGATCTTTATGACCCTCTCTGTGAAGCATCGTGGAACTATTTCTTTGCCCACATCTGTTAGTTCATCCGTCCCGATATTATCTTATTGACAATGTATCTTAAGATTAAACGAATGGACTTTAACCAAACTGATACTACATAAAAATTTTGCAGACCCTATTAGCTTTGAAAGGTCATAAGTCAAAGATCAAAGTCAATGTGTCAGCGTAAATATTTCATGAACAAAATGTGCACTTGTTTTCGTAGATTACGTACATATCTATAGCAAGTATGTATAAAAGACGTGTTATTAAGCCTTAATGTTTTCAACAATACCAGAAATATTTGTTTAAAAACGTTCTATTTTCACAGCTGTTTTGGTTTCACAGTGATCTACGATTGTTTTTTTTGTTTCTGTAACAAAAGATGTTTACATATATAGTTTCATACATCGCTTACATATTAGGCTCAATTTATAAGAAAAATGCTATTTACGCCTTTTATGTGAATATAATACAAGAATCAAATGCATAACTATAGCTATTGGCAAAATATTAATTATAATGAGGTAACGAGCAATCGAACCTAGAACTTTCCACATGTAATGATTCCCAACGTATGTTAAAAACCTGCTGCCAATCGATGGAATCAGAATCCTAAATTTTATTGTTGAGATTATTAATTAAAATTGTTTGTTTGTTTGTTTTGAATTTCGCGCAAAACTACACGAGAGCTGTCTGCGCTAGCCATCCCTGATTTAGCAGCTTAAAACTAGAGGAAAGGCAGCTAGTCATCACCACCCACCGCCAACTCTTGGGCTACTCTTTTACCAATGAATAGTGGGATTGGCCGTAACATTATAACGCTCCCACGGCTGAAAAGGCGAGCATGTTTGGTGTGACGGGTATTCAAACCTGCAACTCTTGGATTACGAGTCGAGTGCCTTAACCATCTGGCCATGCCGGGCCTGCGAGACAAGTATCATTCGTAATTAGAACTATATTTTCTATCATTTTCTAAAAGCAATACTTAGAAAGTATTGTTCACGAACAGTTTTAAAAGTAATTTAAGAATAAATTAAATTACATAAATTACTTTATTGTTTGTAAACAAAATTTATTAAATGAACGTAATTCATATCTAAAGTCTGAAGCTTTAGGTCGCTAAGGAAAATGCTGTTCTTTCAAACATAAGTAGCATTACATTCAATAATAATATTCTATTTCACAGGCTGGTGTCTAACGTTTCGGGCTGCGGGTCGATGAGTCCAAGGTTGAAGAAGTGATGCCACTAAACACACTTTACAATTTCAGTTGTGGGCAGGTTATAAAAGCAATAACAAACTATATTATTCAATGCAAAAGGCTACTAAGGCCCTTGTGGCGGCAGATGCTGCTGGACGGCAACACTTGAACCTTAGGAGGTTTCTGACCCTGCCTAGCTGATGTACACATACGATACCCTTTAAGGTAGAAATTCCAATGAATTAAATTATACATGAAAGTATTAGATTTCAGTTATCGACTTTTAATAAATATTAGGTTTTATTGATAAATTGAAATTAAGGCCTAATTCATGGATAGGCTAAAGTAAAGAGTTTGAACTGCTTTTTACACAAAACACAAAAAGAAGCTGCAAACATTCTCCAGACGCATTTTGCTATGTATGTGGCCAATTTATCAAGACAATAACGAAAAAGTACTCTGTGACACGATCTGCTAAAATGTGTGAACCCTACAAGACATATTTCGACATGCCTGTCAGGGATCAAGACAAACCCTGGGCACCTCGTTTTACCTACGAGCAGTGCAGAAGAACTCTACAAGGTAAGACGGTCAATGTTTGCTTGCTGAATAGTAAGATTTTATATTATACAAATTTCAGACATTTTAAAATTTATATATATTTTATTTTTTTAAAATTCCGATAGTATAAAATATATCACATACAAAATATTTTGCATGAACCTCTTACACATTAGTTGTGAAGAAATAAATTTATTCTTCTTAATAACAATTTTATTTTGCTATTTTGCAGGATGGTACAGAGGGGAAAAGAGAGCCATGAAGTTCGCTATTCCAAGAATTTGATGTGAACCCACTGACCACTCAAGCAGTTGACACTTCTGTATGGTGGACCCTTCTAAACGTCGTGGGTTGGCAAGAATACATCTGCTATCATGTATCCGGACCATCCATCATTCATCGCCCCAGTGCCACACTGCCCTGAGCTACCTGTACCCACTCCGCCAGAAAGAAAGCAGCCATCCTCAGAAGAGAGCAGCAAATCAGAAGATGTAGACGTTGGATATCCAGATTACAATTTCAGAGGACCAGTTTGTGAGAGAAACCCATACTACCCCAACCAAAGAGACCTCATTGACTTGATCATATATCTTGGTGTAACAAAGTCGAATGCCGAGCTTTTGACATCTAAGCTCAAGGAGTGGGATTTCTTAGATGAAGGTGTGCAAGTAACAAGTCATTCTAAACATTTTTATATAAACTAGTTACAAACACATCTCAATCTTGATTCATATGTTGTTTCATTCAGATCTTATATAAATGAAAATGTGCAAATTTGTCCGTTTTTACATAGAAAAATAGGTAAATTTCTAAATTTCATTATCCAGGTCACAAAAGCAAGGTTTGAAGGGAATAATGGCCATTTTCTGTACTTTTACAACATAAGCAATTAAGTAATAATACATACTATCCAGTAACACAATTTGTGTTACATAGTATTATTATCACACAATGTCATATCGATACATAACCAGACTTGTTGCCGTTGTTCAAAACAGTATCTATATAATCTCATTTACAAACCGACAGGTTGTTTTAATATTCGCCAAGGAATCTCCTGGTAGGGAATAACTGTATGTGTTTTAATTACAATACATATTTTAGAAGCCATGTCATAAAACAAACAACCGAATTAAACTTTTCAGTAAACTTTTATTGCCGTATTACCATAAATACCCTTGTCAGTATTACAATAATAATGCTATTATTGTGTTGTTACCAATAATTATAATTATTTATTTATGTGCTATAATAACTGTCCTATATAATTAATATATTGTTGTCAGTACCCCCCCCTTTGAGCAGGCTTTCCTTGAGAGCGCTGCAGAGTTCTATTTTATGTTAACGTATGAATTCATCTGCACTATACCTTCCCCGGCAAACGTAGATATACATAAACAGGCGCACATGGTTGCTTCTAACCATATTATTGTGTTAAATTGTCTATCCTTCAGTACCATGCCTCTGAGTTAAACTGTGTAGTTCATATCCATCAATCTACCCGATAGACATACAGTTGATTTTAGATGTCATAACTGAAGCATATTATACGTTTCTGTATCAAACTCTGGGTCACACGTTTGATTCTAGCTTTCATCATTGAATTAAACTGCGTTATCACGCATATTTATACCCAAACACATACGAATGGATAATTCTAGCGGTAAACATTATTTCAATCTGTTAATTCGACATAAAAGTACCCATACGTACACGCATGTCGTCAATTTAAATATTGCACTAAACTGTGTATTTATTATGAGAATAATCATACATACATGGCTAGTTTTAGTGGTCAATAGTTATGTATTTATATTTCGCTATAGACGAAGCTACACGTATTGTTATCAGAAACGTTAATTATTATTCATTATAAAGAATAACTTGATATTCTACAGATGTGGACATCAGCACTGCCGATTAGACTCTCCGAGCAAAGAACTGTTCTTCCTACCATGAAAGTTTAAAATAGTGCTTGATAAAAGTGACAAAAACCTTGAAAGTTTTACAGAAAGAGGCGTGCGCAGTAAGGGTGGGATCAACCAATAATAAAAGAAGTAGGCCAGTTCCTGTTAAGATGTAGGCGGAGTTAGACACAAAATATTAGATCAAAGACACGGTTCGTTAACGTGTCATAAATTTTTAATCATTTAGACTGATGAATTATTGGATCTTAATATTCAAGCTTTTCAACGTTTTTGTAATATTTCTACATATCCCTGCGGCTCTGTAATCATATGTATATTACATAAAAATAACACTTTTAATGTATTTCTATCATGTTTTATATCATTAACTTAATATAATATCTTAATATGAGTTTATTTATACCTATGTATTTGTTGTTATATGTTTCTCTTATAAAAAAACACATTTTCTTTATAAATCAGTTTGCTTTTATTCACTTTACCGCAAAGCTGTGACGACTATAGGGATCAAACACCAAATTTTAAACTTATAAACTGTCGAGTTTATTGTTGACCCATTAGGAAACAAATATGTCAGACTTAATTTTTACGTGTCTCTAGTTCACCAAGTTATCTGTGGATAGTTAATTAGATAATTTCCAACAACGTAATCAAATTGTTAATGTTTCCATTAAACCACAGATAATAAACTATGTTTAAAAATATTTAAGTGATTTGATGACAGATGTACTCAACTAGCAGTGATTTATCTTTTCTTTTCTCAGCTTAATTAATATATTTTAACATACGTATGTTTGTCATGTACTCAGAACTAGAAATACAGTACAAATAAAAGCTTTTAAATTTCAGTTCAATTACACTTTCAAATATTTTCGTGATCAAATGTTTCGCACCGTAACGTCTACAAGAACCTGTGGTTGTTTCACAAATGTTTCAAAATCATAAAGAAGTTACTTTATTCGTATATGTCATATGTTTACTCTTATTAAAAACACATGTCGTTGTAGGTTAACATTTAGTTTTATTAACAGTGCACATTGTTCCAAACTGCTGTCTATTTTTATTAAATAAGTATATTTTAATGTAATGCATACGTTTATTAACAAAGTTTGTTTGTTTGTTTTTGAATTTCGCACAAAGCTACTCGAGGGCTATCTGTGCTAGCCATCCCTAATTTAGCAGTGTAAAACTAGAGGGAAGGCAGCTAACCATTACCACCTACCGCCAACTCGTAGGCTACTCTTTTACCAACGAATAGTGGGATTGACTGTCACATTGTAACGCCCCCACGGCAGAAAGGGCAAGCATGTTTAGCGCAACGGGGATGCGAACCCGCGACCCTCAGATTACGAGTCGCACGCCTTAACACGCTTGGCCATGTCGGGCCCTATATTAACTGAGTATATTGTTGTAAATAGCTATCTATTTTTGTTAACAAATGAATGCCTGTTGTTAAAGACACTCATATATTTGTAAAATAATAGTTAATTTTGCGGAAACTTCTTATTGTTGTAAATTATTGTTTAATATTAATAATTAAGCTGTAGACATTACTGTATATTAATATATAATTTTTAACAATGTATCTTGCTTCAGTCTATATCTATTTTTATTACCTCCGCCTGTTATATTATATTTTTATATGTTTTTAAGCAAATTATAGTAAAACATCACGCTGTTAATTAAACAATAGAAATGTTCTGCATACTTATATATATATATATGATTACTTTGGACATTTCTTTGTGCTTTCACACGTTTAATCAATCCACAAGAAAACGTGATTTTGCTCTGTGGGAAAGTTTGATCATATAAACTAAAAAATAAATCTGTTTTACGTCGAATCATCTTATTCTGAGTTTTCATGTGGTAGTAAAATGTTCGAAATGAAAACAAAATTTCAAAATGACAACGCGAACGTATTCGTGTTTCCAGTCTCCAGATCTGAAAGCTTATAACTTTAAAAACGCGGCTTCGCCATTTTTGGTTGGCACAGCGCAGATATCCCATTGTACACATTTGCGCTCAGTAACAAACACTCAATTAAACCGTGCTACCATGGTATCTGAAACACACAATTAATAACTGAAAGACGCTTCTGTCACCCATTTCATTTTATGATTCTAAGACATCTGCATTTATGTTGTTGTTTTGAATTAAGGACAAAGCTACACAATGGGCTATCTGTGCTCTGCCCACCACGGGTATCGAAACCCGGTTTTTAGCGTTGTAAGTCCGCAGATATTCCGCTGAGCCACTGGAGGGCTCAGCATTTATGAGAAGTTTTGTGCATAACTAAACCTATGCAAAGGAACAGAGGATGTGTGTACTTGTATACACAGCAAGATAAACCACACATCCAACAGTTCATGTTCGCAAGCAGAGAAAAACAAAGAGCAAGAGATGACTCACGCCATCAAACGTATTTTAACTCCGAAAATTCACTTTTTCATCACACAGAAGTTCTTGACTCACCTAATGGAAACGATGTGGAAGGACTTAGAAATTAGCAAACTGGAGCGCATGTTATGCTAAAAAATTGTTTAAGCCAATTGTTCTAGCCAGCTTCTTGCACAGTTCAGACTTCCAGTTCGTAAATGCTGAATGTTGCATGAGGTGCACTTTGGTTAGAATTACGTGAAGCAGAAAATTCATTTACGCCTTCGTTCGCATGTAAAGTCGTATGTATGTACACATCTCTGCGTATTCCGTCAGAAGCCGAAAACAAAATTATAGGCTGACAGAATGCTTCGTAAGTGAATCGCAAGTGA
Source organism: Tachypleus tridentatus (assembly GCF_004210375.1). Taxonomy (NCBI): domain Eukaryota; kingdom Metazoa; phylum Arthropoda; class Merostomata; order Xiphosura; family Limulidae; genus Tachypleus; species Tachypleus tridentatus. Next base: position 90,957,345 of record NC_134828.1, read on the forward strand.
CTTTGAGTGCTTTCACTAAACGGAAGTATTGATATATATATATATATATATATTCTCCCCCACTCTACTGATCTAAACGGATGGCGTTTCACAGGATAGCATGTTGGCTTAAAGTATGCCATTCTCCTCAGATTTCATTACTGGGACGTTTAGAAGCTGTTTGAATGTGTCATGAACTTTTTCAAACACAGTAGCCGCAGGGCAATACTCTGAAAAAAGGCTATTTCTGTATCGGTCTATCTGCTTTTCTAGGTGAATATATACTTACGATTTACGTTAAAAATTGTAAGTTCTGAGTTATCTATTTTGAACGAATTTTGTAAGACAACAAAGTAACTTATTTCTATGCAGATTTGATGGTTCTGCCATCGTTCAGTTATTGTTTATTTTTCTATTCTGAAAAAACAGTTTTAACTGCAAATGTTTCATATTCCGACGTTTTACAAAAGCTTTATGTTTTTTTTCTTTTCTCAAACTTGATTACATTATCTGTTTTTGAAAATTATTTGAACAACCAGCTGGATAACCCACCTGTACAACGTCTCTATTTCGTGGCTAGTTTTTGTTTCGTTTATGAAGTCAAAAATCTTGAAATACCTTAAGGTCGTGTCGAAGCTTCGAAAGCCTAAGCAAATAAAATTTACATTATAAGTTTCAATGCCTACTTCACATAACCAATCATACCCATGAGATATTACAACATAGGTTGTAGATGTTATAACTGATAACATGGATGATTGGGTAGGTACGTAAGAACGTGACTGTTTGGTTGGTTGAAACTTTAACGGCTTGTGGATACTTGACTACTTGGTTCACTAATACGTGATTTGCTTCGTAAATGTCTCATTAATAGATTAATACTTGGGCTGTTAAATTCTTATTAGTTGACTGGATGATTGATTGATACAAAGTTAACTTGCCGGTTGGCACTTGCCTGGGTGATTGGTTGATATTTGGTTGTCTGGTTTGTTGAATGACATTTGGTTAGCTAACTTCAGAGGATCATTGATTGATACTTGTTTGACTGACTGATTTCTTGGCTAGGTGGCTTGTTGGTACTTGACTGGTTGACATTTGTTTGACTGTTTGGTTGTTGGCTGGCTTGTTGGTACTTGACTGGTTGAGATTTGTTTGACTGTTTGATTGTTGCCTGGCTTGTTGGTACTTGACTGGTTGAGATTTGTTTGACTGTTTGATTGTTGCCTGGCTTGTTGGTACTTGACTGGTTGACATTTGTTTGACTGTTTGATTGTTGCCTGGCTTGTTGGTACTTGACTGGTTGACATTTGTCTGACTGTTTGGTTGTTGGTATTTTATTGACTGCTTGATGAAATTTGGTTGACTTGTTGGTTTCATGATTAATTTTTGTTACTAGATTGGCTGGGTACTTGCATGGCTGGCTTTTTGGTATTTCAATGGTTGGTTGGTTTATATTTTGTTGAATGGCTGGTTTCTGAGCTGGCTTTTTCATACTTGGTTGATTGATCTTATTGTACTTGATAACTGGTTGGTTGTTTTATTGACTTGTTGGTAATGGAATAGGTGATTTTCCTCATTTTTGAAACTTGAATGTTTGGCTGGTTGAATGATTCTCCAAAGTTCTAATACTTGGTTGGCTAGCTTGTTGGTATCTGACTGGTTGCTACATGGTTGTCGTATTGATATTCGAATGGTTGGCTGCTTTGCCGCTTGGCTGGATTAATAGAATTTTATTGGTTGATGAATTATTGGTTCTTAACTATTAGAATTTCATTGGATGGCTAGCTGCGTGGTTAGTTTGTTGGTTCTTGAATGATTGCTTAATAGTCACCTGGCTGTCTGTTTTATTGACAATGGCCTGGTTGGTTAATTATAATGTCAAAAATTCACAATAAAATGATAAGTTTGTCGAAGGTTCTAAAACTTAGTAAATTTTAAATTTTTAACTGGCTATTAGAAAAAGGAAAGGAAAATTCTTCCTCAGTAAGTAGAATTTACTAGAAATTTGCAAAAGGAATGCGGAGTTTGATTACTTTGTACCAATACAAAATGACTAACTTTAACCAAACGGTTTATTTACTTGTTATCATTTGGCTGATTCGTCACTGGGTGGTACTTCAAATCAGATTTACGTTTATTACGCCATAACGTATTTTATTAATGTTGTGAATCACTAAGATGTGAATACTTAATGTACCAGAGGTTTTCATTTTAAGGCTTATATTCTACAATAGATAAAATATAAGTTTTTCGTACATTTTGGCAAGGAATGTGAATCCATAAACAGTTTAATAATATAAAACAAAACTTGGAATAACTGAGAAATTAACATTTATATTGTGCAAAACCTCGTTCCCAAAGTGTTCACGGGTAGGCATAAAATATTACTTTGTATTTTTTGTATAAGAAAACCAAAATATTTCGCGGAAAGTACCCAGGAACCTTACTTTGTTACAAAAGTACCCCCCTTCCAAAAACAAACAAACAAACATAAAGATAGCTGACAATCGTAGTATCTAAAATCATGTCCAGGATTTCAGTATCTAGTTATCAAATCGTTCAAGGGGGGAAGTTAGGGAGACCTGGTTTTGCCAGGAGAATATCTTAGAGCTGTGTCTGATAACTGAAGTATCCAAGTGTTAGTAGAGTTCTTTTGTTTGGTTTGAATTTCGTGTAAAGCCACACGAGGGCTATCTCCGCCAGCCGTCCTTAATCTAGCAATTCAAGACTACAGTGTAGGAAGCTAGTCATCACCACCCACCGCCAACTCTTGGGCTACTCTTGTACCAACGAATAACGGGATTGACCGTCACATTATAACGTCCCCATAGCTGTAAGAGCAAGCTTGTTTGGCATGAAGGGGATTTGAGCCCGCGACCCTTTGTGCCCTAACCACCTGACCATGCCTGAATGTGTATTCAGGTACTTTATGTTGCTAGGAGAATATCCTGAGACACAAATTTTACAGGATAGTATCTGAGAATCTAGCCTTTTCAGGGTCTAATATGAGCATGCAACAACAATACCATACAGAACTAGTACTTATGGATGTGTTCTTTGACTAATAGAATGAAGCGTTTTAGGATTTACCCGTTAACGTGTTGAAAAGTAAGAGTTTTCATGTTTGTTTCAACTTTAATATTTGATGCATTTATAAATTTTATTTTAATCATTTTTATATTTCGTGATGACGAGAAACTAACTTGAAGTAAAAATATATCTCAGGACGGCCGGTATGGGTATTAACACTTTTACTAATAAAGCAGAAAATAACGTTGACCTGAAGATGACCTAAGAAGGTCGAAACGTTGTTCTCTGCTATATTAGTTAGTAAAGTGCTAATATCCACACCAGCCGTCCTGAGATATATTTTTATATTTGCTGTTTAATAAAAATGCGTGTGCGTTTTCTTATAGCAAAGCCACACCGGGCTATCTGCTGAACCCACCAAGGAGAATCGAGCCCCTGATTTTAGCATTGTAAATCCGTTGACTTACCGTTGTATTAGCGTGGGGCATTAATAAAAATACTTTGTATTTTTTACTTCTGATATGTGATAACGCAATGAACTACAACTTTAGTGACACCAGTGCACTGTCCTCTGGAAGGTTTACCTTCGTAGTGAGTTCCTACTGGCCACAACTAAACACTGAGTTACCTTAGACAATCATCCAAGTTCGTAAAGTCAAAATTGTCCTTTCCATTTATGTTCCTTTCTCTTTTAATGTGACGGTCAATCCCACTATTCGTTGGTAAAAGAGTAGCCCAAGAGTTGGCGGTGGGTGGTGATGACTAGCTGCATTCCCTCTAGTCTTACACTGCTAAATTAGGGGCGGCTAGCACAGGTAGCCCTTGAGTAGCTTTGTGCGAAATTCCAAAACAAACAAACAAAATAAATCCTTTCTCTTTGTAGACGGGCTTGATGGAATCAACATCACTATCCGCTCCCTCTCTTGGTAACGTTTACTATTTCTGCCCTACGCTACTTGCGAAGATACGTACATATTTGATACAAAAATTGGCAGGTCTCTGTAGTCGTCTTCTGTCCCTATGTATAGAAACATCCCATTTTTACAATACAACAGCAGGTAACACATATGCCATGATCGAAGCTCGTGTGATGAATAAATGTTACACTAGTATGTACTTCTGTTTACACGAAGACTGCCTCTAAGATTATTCAGCCTGTATATACCAATCACATTCAGGATAATCAGATCGACTGAGTTCTGTCGCTTCCGACAAGAAGCTAACACCCACAAGACCAGTGGAGTGGTATACAGGAGTGAGTAGAGATCATGATGTTAAGTAGTTTCTAAACTTTAAACGTCTTAGGCTTGAAAAACAATAACTGGATTTCGAAGTCTTGTGGTTGTAGTCACTCTATTCCAGAAATACACCAGAAACTTTATTCACTACACGATACAACCGAAAGAAAACCATTGTTTTTCACACCGTTTGTTGAGAACACGAGCACAGAGAGACTGTTCTCTACGTTTGTTCTGAAATAATTAGACATAAGGAGGAACCAGTAATGATGAGTGGTTGGGGATTTATAGTCCTTGTACAACGTAGGAATTGTGAAATGTACGTGAGTAAGACAGCTATCTGTTGAAACTGGGCACACAGAGCGGTAGAGGAGTTTAGGAAAATTCGTCGCATTCAAAATTCCTCGCACTCCCTATTGGTCAAATTTTACTGGAATCGAATAATGACGTCATTTTTATGTATCCGTAAAAATAAACTTTGTCTTATTTTCACTTTTAAACTTTTTTCTTAAGCCTAATTTTCGGTTGTAAAAAAGTATTTAGCCCAGTAATTATTACAAGTACTACGAATTAAGCTGTGACCACCTATCTATATGACGAATAAAGACTGCGACGAGTTATGACTGACGAATATGGAGTGTGACGAATACGAATGCAACTAACTGTCCAGATACCGCCGTAAAGACATATTTTACGTAAGTCACGTAGAAACCGCTGATATAGTTTACAAGTGTCTCGTATTTTCATATTCTTGGAAATGTCGTAGTTCCTGTTAATAAATCTTGTAGATAAAACTTCGAAATACAGTGGCTACAAAAATGGGGGCAGACTTGTTGAACTGATGGATCTAATCCGTAATAGACATGGCATGGAGAACTTTTATCCTATTGCTATCTAAATAAACAAAACAACACGACTCTGCGTCCGGAATTCTAACGGTCATTCAAGTTCAAGTTCAAGAGACTTTGTAATTTATGTGGTTTTACATAAGAGACGCAACAGTTATTTGGCGCTGAAACGTGTCCGAGATTTATTTCCTTTAGTTTTCAACTTTCATTGTAAAATAATATGTAATACTTTTTGTATTTCACTGCAGAATGAAACACTTTTTTGTTCGATTATTCTTTAAGTTTAACGTTTCCACTTGTGTGTCAGATGACCTCAGTGTTAAACGATATACGTAATGTGACTGACATAATGCTTCCCATTCTTCTTTACGTTCAAAAATAAGTTCTGACAAGTGTGTAGATCAACTTTGTTTAATGTTTAAAACTGCCACTAGGGTGGACTTAAGTATTTTCATAGACACGAATAAAGGCCTAGTTAATCTCATTAGAATGTATAAATTAAAGAATTCGAATGAAAATCGCAAAGATAATATCACTCTATATAGTAACAAATATTTTAAAGTAAAATTTTTAAATATTGCAGCTTTTAAAAACTATAAAATATTTTAAAGTAAATTATTTGATTGGTGTCAGTTTTCATTTAACACTTTGCAAATATAATATCAAACAATAAATGATAAAACCTTATATGGAACTATGGTAGGCCACATTGCTGCTAGAGGCCGTAGTAATAATACACTCGTAAACATTGCGTAGTCGGACTCCACACTATTAGCTATGGTTACGCTATAACTGTGACCAGAGGCGTCGTGAGGCGTTGGTACGCGGGACCCATGACTTTATTATATTTGACAGTGCTCAGTATTTCTAGTTACTATCGTGAAAAATCAGAGTAGAAAACTCTGATCAATATCATACTGAAACGACGAAAATTCTCACGCCTATGTGCGCGAGCCATGAACCTTTTAAATACATAGCGACGATCCTAATAGCAATGATCAAATGCTTCTCATACGAAAAAAAAGAGATCAGATATTGTCAACAACCACTCCCTTCCGTCTGGTCTATTAGTTCAAAGTTACCAACATCCACTAGTCTATCAGTTCAAAAATTACAAACAGCCACCAGTCTATCAGTTCAAAATTACCGACACCCACCAATCTATCAGTTCACATTTACCGACAGCTTCTAGTCAATTAGTTCAAAATTACCGACACCCACCAGTCTATTAGTATAAGGTTACTGACAGCCAACAGTCTATCAGCTGAAAGTTACCGACAGCTTCTAGTCTATCACTTCAAAACAATTCAAACTTAAATTAAGTAATATAGAAATATAACTATGCTCTTAAGCCACGTTTCTTGGCAAGAACTTCGATAGCTGCCTCACATGGCTTCAACATATTAGGAACATAAACAAACCCAACAGTAAAAGAATAACTCAGCTAGGACTCATAGCGGCCAGACATAAATGGTAGCAATCTACTACCATCCTTAAAAGTCTATAAAGCATATAAATATATATATATATTCGACCCCTAGCAGAATAGGGCTGTCAAATCGCCTCTAATATACTATTAGCACTGCCAACGCACTACAGCAAAACAGAGCCCTAAGATTAGCTTTTAGACTTCCAACATTCACTCCAATTAAATATTTGCACAGAGCATGTAACCAACCATTACTCAATAAAATATTAACAATAGTAGGCTATAAATAGTGCCATACATTAGAAACAAGAAACTCTAACTGCCGCCCAACACTACATGACGAGCGCCCTATAGAAATCAGTCTACCATATAAAAAGTACCTTGTTCCTAAAACAGCATAGACAATATTCTATAACAACTGGTGGCGCCACACTCTAGGCTCATTATTTGTTGTTTTGTTATTAAGTTCATAGCTACACAAAGGGTTATCTGTGCTCTTCCAGCCACGGGTATTGAAACCCGGTTTCTAGCAGTATTAGTCCATAGACATATCACCGTGCCACTGGGGAAGGGACATTTTAGTCTGTACTGCAAGTATGTACAACTAATGTTGTTTTATCCCTTTCAGTCTGGACACAGCACAGGTTGAATATTCAACACTAGCTCTTTGAATGTGAGTTTTTTCGGGACACTCCACATTCTTCCCATATAAAATTATAGGCATTTGGATTTTATGATTCCAGCCTCAGCATTGAATTTAAATATCCCAGCCAACACGTGACCTTGTTTACTGGCCGTGCGATCCATTGAGCTCTGTTGATAAGTTCCCGTCTTACTTTTTCCCCACCAATGCCTCTAATCCACCATCAACTGGATGTTACTTTCAACCTGGTCTCTTATGCCTCTGATCCAGAATCAACCGTATATTACCATCAGCCTCGTTTTCTTTGCCTGTGATCCATCATCAACCAGGTGTTACCATCAGCCTTTCTTCCTCTGCTTCTGATCCACCATGAATTGGATGTTACTACCGATCTCGTCTTTTCTGCCTGTGATCCACCATCAACTGGATGTTACCATCAGCTTTGCTTTCGCTGACTCTGAATATCCTTCTTACTTGTTGATGTTCTTTAAAAACACCACAATGAAGTACCAACACTCTCATACGCTTAACAATGTAACGAAATACCCTCTCAGAAGCTTAACATTACAACAATGTACCCTCTCAGACACTTTACAATACAAACAAGTACCCTCTCAGACACTTAACAGCACAAAGAAGTGCCCTCTTAGATACTTAAAAATACAATGAATTACCCTCTCGGACTAAATAACTCCAACTTCACGAGTGGGCGAAAAATGATGCACATATCCCTGAACACCTCAATTCGGAAAAGATTATTTCCTTTTAAAACTAAATATATAACACCGATTATTTTTTACTAATAACTGTGACCATTTATAAAGCATAAAACTGATGACATCATACACGTCATCATATTCTATACTTAAATACAGCGCACGTGCTGACTGTTCTTCCTCGTGACTAATCTCATATAAAACTAATTGAAACCGAAGTCTAACATATCAACTAATGGTTAATGCTGTTTTCAGTAACTGAAAATTGAAACAACTAATTCTCATAACTTCGATGAAATGCAACATCATTGGTTTTCTTAGAAAAAGCCAGCTTAAAATTTAAATATACAGACCACACGTCCCTGCTCAACAGTAAATAAAAACAAAGTTTTCGTTAAAATAAATTATTTTAAGAACAATACATAAACACAAAACTCGAATACCATCTAATCTTACTGTAAAATGTTTTTGACCAGCCTACAACAGACGTTATTAGGTACTCGTGTCCTAAATATTTGCAACGCTAAAGTTCGTGATTCGATTCCCCATTGTGTAGCTTTAAACCAAAATAGAACAAACTAATCCACTCTCATTCGTAAAATGAAATTTCAATGGCAATAAGTTACTTGCATAATATTATTTCAATATTTAACAAACATAAATATCAGAATACAATTCATGATGCAGCATATGTGCAAATGTTATAATGTTAGATCACTGTTTATGGTACTTGACTATTTAACAAATACAACTATCAGAATACTACTGATGATGCAGCACGTGTTCCAATGTTACAGTATCAGATCACTGTTAATGTTACTGGACTGTTTAACAAATACAACTATCAGAATACTACTGATGATGCAGTATATGTGTCAAGGTCATAGTGTTAGATCACTGTTTATGGTACTTGACTGTTTAACAAATACAACTATCAGTATACTATTCATGATGCAGAATATGTGCCAATGTTATAAATTTAGATAACTCTTTATGGTACTTGACTGTTTAACAAATACAACTATCAGAATACTACTGATGATACAGCACGTGTGCCAATGTTACAGTATCAGAAGACTGTCAATGTTACTGGACTGTTTAACAAATACACCGAGCAGAACAATACTGATGACGCAGCACGTGTGCCAATGTAATAGTGTTAGATCACTGTTTATGGTACTGGACTGTTTAACAAATACAACTATCAGAATATTACTCATGATGCAGCATATGTGCCCATGTTGTAGTGTTGGATCACTGTTTATGGTAATTGACTATTTAACAAATACAACTATCAGAATACCACTGATGACGCAGCACGTGTGCCAATGTTACAGTATCAGATGACTCTTAATGTTGCTGGGCTGTTTAACAAATAGAACCACCAGAATTTTACTTATGATGCAGCACGTGTGCCAAGGTTACAGTAACAGATCATTGTTAATGTTTCTGGACTGTTTAACAAATACAACTATCAGAATACTACTGATGACGCAGCACGTGTGCCAATGTTACAGTATCAGATCACTCTTAATGTTGCTGGGCTGTTTAACGAATAGAACCATCAGAATTTTACTTATGATGCAGCACGTGTGCCAGTGTTACAATATCAAATGACCATTTAATATTACTACACTGTTTAACAAATACAACTATCAGAATACTACTGATGATGGAGAATATATGCCAATGTTATAGTGTTAGATCACTGTTTATGGTACTTGACTGTCTAAAAAATACAACTATCAGAATACCACTGATGATGCAGCTCGTGTGCTAATGTTACAGTATCAAATCACTGTTAATGTTCCTGGACTGTTTAACAAATTGAACCATCAGGATATTACTCATGATGCAGCACGTGTGCCAGTATTACAGTATCAGATCACTGTTTTAGTTACTGGACTGTTTAACAAATACAACTTTTAGAATATTACTGATGATGCAGCACGTGTGCCAATGTCACAGTATCACATCGCTGTTAATGATACTAGACTGTTTAACAAATGGAACCAAGAAAATATTACTTGTGATGCAGCATATGTGCCAATGTAATAGTGTTAGATCACTCTTTATGGTACTTGACTGTTTACCAAATACAATTATCAGAATACAACTGATGATGCTGCATATGTGTCAATGTTACAGTGTCAGATCACTGCTTATGGTATTGGACTGTTTAACAAATACAAATATCAGTTAATACTACTGATGATGCAGCATATGTGCTAATGTTATAGTGTTGGATCACTGTTTATGGTACTTGACTATTTAACAAATACAAATATCAGAATAATCCTGATGACGCAGGAAGTGTTTAAATGTTACAGTATCAGATCACTGTTAATGTTACTTGACTATTTAACAAATACAACTATCAGAATATTACTCATGATGCAGCACGTGTGCCATTGTTACAGTATCAGATCACTCTAATGTTGCTGGACTGTTTAACAAACAGAACCATCAGAATATTACTTATGATGCAGCACGAGTGCCAATGTTACAGTAACAGATCACTGCTAATGTTACTGGACTGTTTAACAAATACAACTATCAGAATACCACTAATTATGCAGCTCGTGTTCGAATGTTACAGTGTCATATCACTGTTTATGGTACTCGACTGTTTAACAAATACAACTATCAGAAGTCTACTGATCATGCGGCATATGTGCCAATGTTATAGTGTTAGATCACTGTTTTTGGAACTTGACTGTTTAACAAATACAATTATCAGAATACCGTTGATGATGTAGCTCGTGTGCCAATGTTATAGCGTTGGATCACTGTTTATGGTATTTGACTATTAAACAAATCAACTATCAGAATACTACTGATGACGCAGCACGTGTGCCAAGGTTATAGTGAAAAATCACTGTTTATGGGACTTGACTGTGTAACAAATACAACTATCAGAATACTACGGATGATGCAGCAGTGTGCAAGTGTGACAATATCAAATGAATGTTAATGTTTATGGACTGTTTAAGAAATACAACTTTATAATACTAATCATGATGGAGCACGTGTGCCAGTGTTACAGTATCAGATTCCTGTTAATGTTACTGGACTGATTAAGAAATACAACTATCAGAATACTACTGATGATATAGCATATGTGGCAATGTTATAGTGTTAAATCACTATTTATGGTATTTTATTGTTTAACAAATACAACTATTAGAATACCACTGATGATGCAGCTCTTGTGCTAATGTTAGTGTATCAGATCACTGTTAGTGTTACTGGACTGTTTAACAAATAGAAACATCAGAATATTACTCATGATGCAGCACGTGTGCGAATGTTACAGTATCAGATCACTGTCAATGTTACTAGACTGTTTAACAAATAAATCCATCAGAATTTTACTTATGATGCAGCACGTGTGCCAAGGTTACAGTAACAGATCACTGTTAATGTTACTGGACTGTTTAACAAATACAACTATCAGAATACTACTGATGATGCAGCATATGTGCCAAGGTTATAGTGTTAGATCACTGTTTATGATACTTTAGTGTTTAACAAATACAACTATCAGTATACTGTTCTTGATGCAAAATATGTGCCAATGTTATAGTGTTTGACCACTGTTTACGGTACTTGACTATTTAGCAAATACAACTATCAGAATACCATTGATGATGCAGCTCTTGTGCCAAGGTTATAGTGTTAGATCACTGTTTACGTTACTTGAATGTTTAACAAATAGAACTATCAGATTACTACGGATGATGCAGCACGTGTGCCAGTGTTACAATTTCAAATGACTGTTAATGTTACTAGACTGTTTAACAAATACAACTATCAGAATACTACTGATTATGGAGAATATGTGCCAATGTTATAGTGTTAGATCACTGTTTATGGTACTTGACTGTCTAAAAAATACAACTATCAGAATACCACTGATGATGCAGCTCGTGTGCTAATGTTACAGTATCAGATCACTGTTAATGTTACTGGAGTGTTTAACAAATACAACTATGAGAATGCTACTGATGATGCAGCATATGTGACAAGGTTATAGTGTTAGATCACTGTTTATGGTACTTGCCTGTGTAACAAATACAACTATCAGTATACTATTCGTGATGCAGAATATGTGCCAATGTTATAGCGTTAGATCACTTTTTATGGTACTTGAGTGTTTAACAAATACAACTATGAGAATACTACTGATGATGATGCATATGTGTCAATGTTATAGTGTTAGTCCACTGCTTATGGCACTTCACTGTTTAACAAATACAACTCTCAGAATACCACTGATGATGCAGCACGAGTGTCAATGTTATAGTGTTGGATCACTGTTTACGGTACTTGACTATTTAACAAATACAACTATCAGTATACTATTCTTGATGCAAAATATGTGCCCAATGTTATAGTGCTAGATCACTGTTTACGTTACTTGAATGTTTAACAAATAGAACTATCAGAATACCACTGATGATGCAGCTCGTGTGCTAATGTTACAGTATCAAATCACTGTTAATGTTACTTGAATGTTTAACAAATAGAACTATCAGAATACCACTGATGATGCAGCTCGTGTGCTAATGTTACAGTATCAAATCACTGTTAATGTTACTGGACTATTTAACAAATAGAACCATCAGAATATTACTTATGATGCTGCATATGTGCCAATGTTATAGTGTTAGATTACTTTTTATGGTACTTGACTAGTTAACAAATACAAGTATCAGAATACTATTGATGACGCAGCACGTGTGCTAATGTTACATTATGCAGCACATGTGCCTATGTTACGGTGTCAGATCACGGAAAACCCATTTGTAGAGAAATATATATGTAAAATCGGCTCGTTTGGGTTGAGAAATATTTTTACGTAGAGGAGTGAATAAACGTTTCGACCTTCTTCGGTCATCGTCAGGTCGAAATGTTGTTCACTCCTCTACGTAAAAAAATTTTTTCTCAACCCAAACTAGCCGTTTGTACATATCTAGTGTCAGATCACGTTTAATGTTACTGGACTGGTTAACAAATAGAACTATCAGTATAATACTGATGATGCAGCACGTGTGTGTCAAAGTTATGGTATTATAACAGTGATAGTATTGTTTCAAATACATATAAAAATTATGCTATTAGGTCACTATTTATTTGCTACAGTTCAATATGTATGATCTCTATATTGGTAATTTACTGTTGACGTTACTGTAAATATTACTGTTAGTGTTAACAAACGGTTAACTGTATTTGCACTTATAAGAGGAATTTAAATATATACTGATCAAAACTATTATAGGAACTATTACATATTTCAGGATATTTTTGTCATAACTAAATGTATGTATGAAAAACACATTTATTCTTCTGCAAGTGTAATTTTTAAAGTTGCGAGTGAAGCTTCAATGAACTTAAACGACACCCACTTCACTCAAATAGAATACAACTCAAGGTACCCTATATGAGGCTGTTACGTGAAACTATGCATTCCTCATTAATTTTCGAAACAGACACCAACATGTATCCTTTGCAGCTCGTTTTGTCAGTGTGTACCTTTATCTTGTGTACCCAAGCCGTCACGCGCCATCTAACAGAGAACGAGGTGGCCAGTGCAGTCCAGAGGATGGTTATATCCAAAGGAGGATGGCACAGCGGGTCGGTGTGTCACCAAGCGTCATCAATTGACTTTGGCGATGCTACCAGGAGACGACCTCTTATGGTAGGAGACCAGGTCAAGGCCGTCATCGCTGCACATCAACCAGCTTGGACCTCTACATCGTGACTACCGCTCTGCGGGACAGGTTATCTACGGCTCGGTCACTGCGAAATGACCTTCAGCATTCAACTGGAATCCATGTGTCGACCCAAACAGTTCGCAGTTGTCTGCACCAAAGACGCCTTAGGAACAAACGACCTGTAAGAGGCGTTGTTTTGACAGTGCGACACAGTGTAGCCAGGTTGGAGTTTGACCGTCAGCACCTGGACTGGGAACATCGTCAATGGGCCACCATGCTGTGGACAGACGAGAGAAGGTTCACTGTGTCTGGTTAACGCGCGAGCCCACGTCGCCAGACTGTGTATGGAATTCCTTGACGAGGAAGGAATAGAGGCTTTTGAGTAGCCCGCCAGATCTCCAGATTTAAATCCGATTGAACATTGTTGAGATATGTTGTCGAGGCGTGTTAGTGAACGCCAGCACCCTCCTCAGAATGTACAGGAACTCCGACAAGCCCTGGAAGACGAGTGGACTGCCATACCCCAAGTTAACATCGATAGACTGATTTGAAGTGTGCCAAATCAGTGTCAGGAGTGTGTCACAGCCCGTGGAGGTCACACTACATATTGAATGTTTTAAACATTTCTTGAATAAACGCATGTAAGCTGTTTAAAGTATTGTTTCATATGGGATATCAGTTTTGGTGATATTGGTCATTTTTTAAATTTTATTTCTCCATGTTTTACCGTTCATGACACATTAAAAAATGTATACAGATGGAACTGAAATGAAGCAAATTACCTAAAAAAATAAAAATATTATCACACTTGAACCACTGAGAGAAATTATATAAGAAAACGTACTTGTTCCTTTACATTTTTGAACAGTTTACTATCGCACTGATGTATTGCCTCAGATGGGAGCTAGGATGCCGTGGATAGCATGTTCAGAGGAGTCAACATATGACACATGTAATTTAGTATTTAGAACCTAAACATTTCATTCATATATCATTCCTATTTTACAGTGCACTTTCGACAAGAGTTGAAATTTATCTCCGGAAACACAATATATTATAAATAATAACTGAGTGTAATAAGAGTATAATAATATGAGAAAGTACGAGATCTGTTCAAAAAATACGCGGACTGTTTGAATTGCGCGGCTCCAGTTGGTTCCAGGGGAATCCGCTTGGTGTCGCTAGGTTTGCACAGATCAACTGATTATGACGCCATTTCCCGATTGCAGATATCTTCATTTGTGTATTAGCTACGCGGTTTTAAGTGAAGTGCGATTTTTTCGTTTGGCGGATTTCAGAATGAATGACCTGAAGGAGCAACGACTTGCTGTGAAATTTTGTGTTAAACTTGAAAAATCTGCGACTGAAACTTTTGCTATGCTTAACACAGCTTACGGTGATGTTGCTATGAAGCGTACGGCATGTTTCAATTGGCATGAACGTTTTAAGGATGGTCGACAGTTCATTGAAGATGATGAGCGTCCTGGACGTCCTTCCACGTCAACTGACGACCCACACGTCGACAAAATCAACACCCTGGTGCGGGCAAATCGACGTCTGTCTGTCAGGGAACTTGCTGAAGAGTGTGGGATATCAGTTGGATCTTGTTACGAGATTTTGACCGAAAAATTGAAAATGCACCGCGTTGCTGCGAAATTTGTGCCCATTCAGCCCGCCCTCAGAACTCGTGAGTTTTTGGCCAAATACTCGATCACTGTTCTTCCCCACCCCCCTACTCACCTGACCTTGCTCCTTGCGATTTTTTCTTGTTCCCCAAACTCAAAAGACCCTTAAAAGGAAGAAGATTTGAGACGATTCCCGAGATTAAGGCAAATGCGACGAAGGAGCTGGAGGACATTACAAACGAAGCGTACCAGGACTGTTTCAACAAGTGGAAACACCATTGGGATAAGTGTGTGCGTTGGGGAGGAGAGTACTTTGAAGGGGTTCCAGACCTGTAACTTCTAAATAAAGTACATTTTGTTTTATGACGTCAGTACGCATATTTTTTGAACAGCCCTCGTAGATGTATAGTAGTTGTATACATAGAAGCTGAAACAAACTTACTTAAAACAATATAAGTTTTACAACAATAATATATATGAAAGTAGTAACTTGACCATGAATGTTATATCATAATTTTAAAATGATAACAGAGCTTATTCATTAACAACATTTGGAGTTTGCTTTCCGTCTACCAACAAATAAAGAGGTATAATCCAAAAAGTCAAGTTATATGAACTTATATTTATGTTTACTGCTAATATTTCAATAGACTTAACATTCTTTTTTATTCATAAACAATCGGGTTTTAGTAATTAAACTTTGTATCTTGATTGTAATGTGTTTAAATAAACTTAGGTTGGACTTACTCAAAGTTCCAGATTTTGGAGCTAGCCATTTAGGTTCAATTCTGGTCGATCCCATAAAATATTGTTTACACTCTACGCTGTGAGTATTTTTTAGAAGTATTAGCCAGTCTCTTAAGGTGGATGGTAGCAAGTAACATCAACAGCTTTATCATTATCAGTACAACAACTTTAATAAACCGTTCTATGCATGAATTTGCGCAGCTAAAAAATGTTAACAAAATTGTTGCTTTGTCTTAATGCAAAACTACACAACTGGTTATACACAGCCTGTTTACAGCTGGGAATCGATCCTCTAAATTTGGTGTTGTAATGTCCTTCAACACCAAGGGCCTAAAAATCATGAGATGGCTACAATGGAACACCTGGTGGCTATGTGTATGTCAGTAACAGCAACGAAATTTAAATTAGACTTTTTTTAACTGTTTGTTATTTCGAAATTTCCAAATTACATTTAGAAACCTGACATATTAGATCGTTTGAGGAATCTTTAACGAACTCTCGGCCCAGCATGGCCTAGCGCGTTAAGGCGTGCGCTTCGTAATCTGAGGGTCGCGGGTTCGCGCCCGAGTCGCACCAAACATGCTCGCCCTCCCAGCCGTGGGGGTGTTATAATGTGACGGTCAATCCCACTATTCGTTGGTAAAAGAGTAGCCCAAGAGTTGGCGGTGGGTGGTAATGACTAGCTGCCTTCCCTCTAGCCTTACACTGTTAAATTAGGGACGGCTAGCGCAGATAGCCCTCGAGTAGCTTTGCGCGAAATTCAAAACAAACAAACAAGACTTTTATAATAATTGCAAGTAAACACGTCGTAGAACTGATACTAATGTTGTATGACATTCATGTTTGTTTAACTGAATTGCTACTGCATCTACAGATTTGTTCTACTTCAAAGTTTTTTCTAAGTGAATGTTAACAAAATATAGGAAGTCTTGAGAAAATCTCAAGGCCTTGGTCTTGACATAATATGTCTTACTTTTTGTTCAACATAGTACCGTATGTTTTGGGATGTCATATACTCCTATTTTTATTATCTTAATTTTATCTGTTAACAGTGAGTTTCTCAGCTAGTTACGTTCTGCTATACCAAATCTGGCCAGTGAAATGCTGTGAAATACATATAGTTTTTTTTTTGAAGATATTTCCCACAATGACCCAGAAAGACGAAAAATTAGATACACCACATTAGAATAGACAAGTTGGACCCTTCTTCTTGGACTCGAATATTCTCAGGTCATTTCTCTACTGATTTTAACAGGACAGATCAGAGCGCAATATGATGGGAACATACAATGTCAAAAGTCACCACATTCTCAACACATCTTCAAAAGATCTCATTACTTTTCTAAGTATGTTATGATTTATATTGGAATGACACAGAAGGAAAGTGGTTAAACAATGATGGTGTGATACAGAACTGATATGTTTTCATGCTACCATCATTTTGTGCAAGTCCTTCAAGTCAAACACTTAAAACTTAAATGAATCTATCAGTATTGTGCAATAAGTTAGTTGTTGTCTTTCTAATCCACCATAACAATATTTATTATTGTTTCATTAACCTTCTGACAAAATAAATCTCTCTGTTGATTGAATCCAAAACCTGAAAAAATGAAATTACTCTAAGGCATAACATACTAAATAATACATGCTTAAAAAAGAAACAATCGAACAGATTGGATGACATACGATACGTTTATCATTGAAACAAATATTTTTTTCTTTACAACAAAAATCATAGATACTGAAATATACTTTTTTGTGTTTTGAAATTCCCATTACAGATTATATAAACAATTTCGTGGATGGCATATCAAAAGCTAGAGAGAAAACTGTCTCTCTTTCTTTCTCTCTCTCATGCATACATTCAATATCCTCTGTGTTATAAGTAAAACTGAATGTTAGCAGTTTATAACAAGTTTTTACACACCAATAAATCTTTGATGTATCACAGACTCTAATGAAAGGCTATGACACAACTTGTGCAACGTGTTTCAGTTAGGGTTGATATAATGTCAATAAATTTTGTAATTACATTTTTGGAACAGAAAACCCAACAACGAAAGCTGCCAGCTAAGAGGGCTTCATTAAGCACAGTGTGTGTGAAGCTTTTGAAACGAAACTAGCAGTTTACAGACAGAGTTTACACAGGACCAGACTTGCTTTTCATCGCCTGAGTTCTTAGTTTGATTCGCCAAGAAAGTTACAGAGAAATTCGTTATAAAACGAATTCACGAATATTAAAAGAAACTTAAGATTCAACAACGGAAAGGACAAAGACCATAGAGAAAGATTGAACGTGTTGTTAATTCACCAAAAGAAAAATGTATTTCTTGAGGCTGTGCTGAGGGTTTGAAGTTCTGTTTTGAGGGAGTTCTAAAATAAATTGTAACAAGAGTTATGGCAAAGACAGAGAGTTACAATTTTAATGAAGCTTATCCAGATAAACTTAAAGTACTTGCTGTAACTCTTTTTATTGTTCTCAAATGTGTCATTTTGTTATGAAAAACCTTTTACCTTGCTCTACCACACCCTAGGCCAATAAGATCATGTTACAGTAAAGTAAATGTGGAATCTAGTTTTACCAAGGGTGCATTTGCAGCCTTTCTGAGAAGAAAAGGAGTGAAATTATTTGTGCATTAATACTGGATGAAATATCCATAAGGGGACAAACTGTTTTTTTAATAACAAGTATTGGGGTTTTGTAGATACTGATAATGAACAATGTGATTATGATTCTTCAGTTGCCAAAGATGTTTTGTATCATGGCTGTTTCGATCAATGATTGTCGGAAAATACCTCTGGAATGTTTCTTGGTATATTGACTTACTGATGAAAAGAGGGCCAACACTGTGATTGAGTTTCATCACCGGTCACATAGTGTTGCTGTTACAGTGGTATCACTTACGTGTGATGGCCACTCTGCCCATTTAATGATGATAAAAGTGCTAGGTGCACATGTCAGAGTTCAAAGTCTGAAGCCATGCTTCCCTCATCTGTCTGACCCATGTTGGTTCATGTAATATTTGATCCATACCATATGCTTAAACTGGTTATAAATGAATTTGCAGAAAGTGGCACATTTTTTTATATGTGTGGTCAAGTTGCACAGTGATACAACAGGAAACTGAACGCTTTCAACTTGGCAGTAAGTTTAAAAATATTTATTTAGAGAATAAAATGAGGTGAATCTTACCACTCATATCATTAGTTCAAGTGTTGCTAATGCATTACAGTACTATATGATTTTCATACACTTTCCACACCTCAGGGTTCAAAGGGAGCTGTGAAGATTCTTAAATGTTTTGATGGTATCCTTGATGTTTTAAACTCTAGAAACCTTCATGGAAAGAGAATGAAATCCCCAGTGAGTGGATGGGAGTGCTTAATGAAACTAAGGAATACACCATGTCTTTAAAAGACAAATCAGGTAAAGCAGTTATTACAAATATAAACCAAACTGCTTTTCTTGGTTTCCTTGTTTGTACTGAAAGAGTTCAGGTTATGTTTTATGATTCTGGGAGGTTCATCTCTAAGGTATTTGTTGACCTACAAAATGGGTCAGGATAGCACTGAGTTGGTGTTCTTTCAGCTATTCACGCTAAAGGTGGTTTCAATAACAACTCTACTACTCAACAGTTCATATAAAAGGCTACTAGTACATCATAACATATCAGCAGACATAGGAAACTGTATTCCATACAACGCACAAATTTTACTGTGCTACCAGGCGCTGGTGTTATAGCTAATCATTCCATAGTCACTGCATGTTCAGATATCTCTATTATGAGAAAATATTGTCTTTTATATCAAAAGTCAGCCATAAATGGACATGACTATGCTGAGGTACGAAACTTACTTAATCTGTCTTCTTACAAAGACACAGCAGTGTAGTTAGAATATGTAGTTCAAATAGTTAGGAAAAGACTAGATTGTTTTTGTTGTGTGTAGAGGTATCATCTCTCTGTTTATTTGTTTGTTGAATTTCGCACAAAGCCACACCGTGCTATTTGCTGTATTTACAGAGGGGAATGAACCCCTGATTTTAGCGTTGTAAATTCTTAGATTTACTACTGTTTCAGCAAGAGACCACATTTTTTATTACAAAGGATACTTTTCAATATTTATTTATAGGCATAGATATTTTCAAAGATTAAAATAAAAAAGTCTCATTATCAAATTATATTCAATTTCATTAGGCTAAAGTAAATAATGTTTTACACAATTCTTGTGGACCAATAATGCAAATATAAATGTGTACCTTACTACTGTCCCCCAAACAAGTATCATAATTCTTTCTTTTATGCACCACAGT
Source organism: Tachypleus tridentatus (assembly GCF_004210375.1). Classification (NCBI taxonomy): domain Eukaryota; kingdom Metazoa; phylum Arthropoda; class Merostomata; order Xiphosura; family Limulidae; genus Tachypleus; species Tachypleus tridentatus. The sequence goes on from NC_134828.1 coordinate 90,977,629, forward strand.
GGTATGTCTGAGGGACTTATGCTGCTAGAAGCCAGATTTCAATAACGTAATGGGAAAGAACAGATAGCCCTTTGTGTAGCTTTATGCATAACCAAAACAACAATTTAAACATAAAAAAACGCATACAGAAACACTGATTGATTCATTTGTCAATATTACATTGTTTATCACGGCAAGGAAAGTCCTTTCAGTTCACTTATGTTTAGACGAGATAGAATTAAAACTATTTCCGTACAAAATAAAAGTAATATTTTTATAATACAAATAATGCTAAAATTCAGTAACAATAAAAAGAACAACTAAATAAACAAATCACTGAATGTGATGCAGATTTTTGTTTTAAGATGGCAGCACTTTTTCTTCAAACAATGGTACGTAGCAGCCAATCCATATATAGTCAACCTTTGAGATAGGCCCGTCCCTCTTCGGACGGGGGAGGAACAGACACATGGTCAAAGTGATATAAGTTTCTAGCCGTTGGCAAAGAATTAGCACATGTTTTCATCTTTCCACATTCAGTTCCCTAAAAGGTTGTATTATATGCAGAACACATGCCTGAAAATTTACATAAATATGCCCAGCTAAATATGTATTCGACATCAGTTGTGAATGGGTTAAATCCGTAGCTATTCTAGTTGTTTCAGTCATAACTTATACAGCAAGTGATATCACAAGCCTGATGAACTTGTTTGCGAGAGCTGACCGTTCAGAGAGTCGTCGTAAGCAACACTGCACAACAAAGTTTTTGCTTCTTGAACACTGTTGGGTGTTCCTTATAGATTTGCCCATCACGTACCGTTTTATCGAAATATTCAGTTTCACCAGGACATTGCTACAATGGAAAAACGATATCAAAGCAACTAGAATCAGTCAATACTTGCTGACTACTGTTGGACACTGCAACGTGATGCACCGAACATGGAATACAAACGAAAATCAGGAGCAAAACACTTTTAATTATGTTGAACTTAATAGCATATTAGAAACATAAACGCAATTAAATACGTTATTGTCGGTAAACAGTTAACTGTCTATTTCTCAGAGTTCCTACGTGATGAAGCAAATCCAAAACTATATTTGTGCATACCCACCAAGTACCTGTCACAATCAGCAAAACCTTTTCAGAAAGCAAAACTTTTCAAATAAAATTGTTGTGCAGTGTACAATCAGCGTTTCTCATTGTATCGTATAGAAGATTCTTAGAACACGTACTGTTTGCGAACTCGCAGGTGAGCTGAAAACATTCAGTTGCAGGATATATAACGTCCTATATAACATGACTTGAATTGGAGGAGATAAATTTTTATTGACGTTCCAATCAGTTTTATTTACTTATTGATCGTTCAAGCGCTAGTTACACCTTCTGTGACCTAAAATTGTAGATTCTGTTTCTTGTTCAGTATAAAACTGTACAATGGGCCACTTGTGCTCTGTTCACTGTGAGCACTTAAACACGATTTTTAGCATTACAAAACCTTAAATGTGTGTCTGAGGCAAATGTTTTTTTTGAAATCTGTATTGTTGTGTAACCGGAGGGAGGTTTGACACAACATCATGGGTATGGCCTTAATAATGAAAACTTTCTCAAAAGTTTTGGAAACACTTTGATCCTTATATATAAAAAGCGCGTTTGGTTTATTTAATAAATAAATAATATGCCTAATTTAGTCACTTATTTAGTCACTGCCAATTAGTTACTTCAGTGTTATAAATAATGAGTTTCTGTTTCAACAAATGAATATAACACACGAAATTAGCAAGCAAACAAAATATTCATTTATTTGTGATACTAAGCCTATCGCTTGATGAACATTAGTTACGTTAAACGTGAAACTAGAAGAAATGAACGTTATTAGTCTCATTAAACATATTAAACTTTTTATTACTGTTTTTATTAAACAATCCAAAATAAAAACCATAACAACAACAACTAATCTATTAAATAGCCGGCTTTAAGAGTTGTTTTAAGCACCCTCGAAGTCTTTCATATAATTATAAATATTAAATCCTGCACAAACGTTCTTGCTTTCTTTGGAAATAGCTTACAGTCAAAGGAACTTTTTATTTCATTATCCACAAAACTTTTGCACATCAAAGAGTCGGGCCCGGCATGGCCAAGCGTGTTAAGGCGTACGACTCGTAATCTGAGGGTCGCGGGTTCGCATCCCTGTCGCGCCAAACATGCCCGCCCTTACAGCCGTGGGGACATTATGATGTTGCGGTCAATCCCACTATTCGCTGGTAAAAGAGTAGCCCAAGAGTTGGCGGTGGGTAGTGATGACTAGTTACCTTCCCTCTAGTCTTATACAGCTAAATTAGGGACGGCCAGCACAGATAGCTCTCGAGTAGCTTTGTACGAAATTCAAAAACAAACAAACAAACAATCAAAGAGTCATAGTACATTGAATACACGAACCAGATTTTCAAGACAAAAAGAAGTCATATGAAAAGATAATAAATTATTTCCTGTCATCTATGTCGCTTTAAAAACTTGAAACTTACACGAAAAACTTTGATTTATATCTCAGTTTTTATTTCGTTCCCAGTGTCTTATTTTCTTATGCAAAAACTGTCAAAGACTCGAGAGACATACATGTTACTGAAACAAGCAAGATCTTTAACCATCTGTTTTTTGTGTTCAAAACGACATTTCAATAACTTTTTACACATCTTTTACTTTAAATAATCCTTGATATAGTTTATTTTTTTAAATAAGAAAAAATTAAATCAGTTAATAAACATCTAATTATCTGGAACTGAGAATGGCCTAGAAGCTAATGTGCCTTACTTTGAACTTAGGAGCTATTGGTTCTCTGTAAAATCACTCTCCGTGGGTGTATTATAAGCGTGATAGTTAAATCCTACCACTTAATAACAGGTGCCCAAGAACTGGCGGAGAGTTTTATTAACTTGCTGCCGGCTCGGCATGGCCAGGTGGCTAGGGCGTTCGACTTGTAATTTCAGGGTCGCGGGTTCGAATCCCCGTCGCACCAAACATGCTTGCCCTTTCAGCTATGGGGAGTTATAAAGTGAGGGTCAGTCTTTTTATTCGTAGGTAAAAGAATTACTCAAGAGTTGGTGGTGAGTAGTGATGACTAGCTGCCTTCCCTCTAGTCTTACACTGCTAAATTAGGGACAGCTCATGTAGCTTTACGCGAAATTAAAAAAAACAAACAAACTATAAATGAATGTACGTATGTTTACATGTTGAACAGCTCCTATCTAGAGTATGGTACAGCGCTTCAAATTACACTCAACTAATTCTATACTTTTACGTAAATATCCTAAAGAAAAAAACAATTAATTTATTTATACAGCTAGAAGAAATGACAGTTACTATTCAGATATCTTTAACAAACCCTTTTCATTTTGGCCTAAATTTCGCCACTGAAGTTTCACTTTTATGTTGTTTTTACTATAGAAATGTCATTTAACGTATACTCATTTTTTTCTCCTTCAAGAATAATTATAGTCAGGTTTAACAGGTATTATAATTAACAACGCTTCTTGGCGTTTGCTTCATGGGTACTTAAGCCGAACAAGTGATACAAGTCATGGCTTCCAAACAGACATTTATTACCGCATTAAAGTTCTGTCTAGTACGTTTAAGGTGCTCTCTGCTAAGCTGGTTTTCTGAATTTTCATCTCTTATTGGGTGAGTTTTATACGCCAGTTTCTTTAAAAAAGTCGAATTATTCATGTACAATCAATATAAACGAACATGCTGAACGAATAATCAGAATTCCACACATCATAATTTAATACCTGATGTGTGTTCAGATCTTGATATCATAAACTGATGCCAGGAAGTATATGTGTTCAGATCTTGATATTATAAACTGATGTCAGAAAGTATGTGTGTTCACATCTTGATATTATAAACTGATGTCAGGAAGTATGTGTGTTCAGATCTTGAAATTATAAACTGATGTCAGGAAGTATGTGTGTTCATATCTTGATATTATAAACTGATGTCAGGAAGTATGTGTGTTCAGATCTGGATATTATAAACTGATGTCAGAAAGTATGTGTGTTCAGATCTTGATATTATAAACTGATGTCAAAAAGTATGTGTGTTCAGATCTTGATATTATAAACTGATGTCAGGAAGTATGTGTGTTCAGATCTCGATATTATAAACTGATGTCAGAAAGTATGTGTGTTCAGATCTTGATATTATAAACTGATGTCAGAAAGTATGTGTGTTCAGATCTTGATATTATAAACTGATGTCAGGAAGTATGTGTGTTCGGATCTTGATATTATAAATTGATGTCAGGAAGTATGTGTGTTCAGATCTTGATATTATAAACTGATGTCAGGAAGTATGTGTGTTCAGATCTTGATATTATAACTGATGTCAGAAAGTATGTGTGTTCACATCTTGATATTATAAACTGATGTCAGGAAGTATGTGTGTTCAGATCTCGAAATTATAAACTGATGTCAGGAAGTATGTGTGTTCAGATCTTGATATTATAAACTGATGTTAGGAAGTATGTGTGTTCAGATCTTGATATTATAAACTGATGTCAGGAAGTATGTGTGTTCAGATCTTTATATTATAAACTGATGTCAGGAAGTATATGTGTTCACATCTGGATATTTTCTGTTTTGTTTTTCTCTTCTTTTGTGATTGTTATAAATGTTTGTGTCTGTAAGATAAATAACCAATGACATATGGTAGTTGTTAAGAATGAACTTGTTACACTCTCTGCAATCCATAGGCATACGAAAATATACTTAATTTGATGTCTGTTCTTACAGATATTTCGTGTTTAGGGAGTCTCTGGAACCGTAAGAAAACTATAGCGAAGGACTGTTTCTAGATTTTGTAATTACAGAGAATTTAATGCGAACATTGTACTATCACGTTAACATAATGTTGAGCATGCTTGTATGGGATACATAATATATATTTAGTTATAAATTCTCAATTTATAATCAATTAGAAGTTTACACAGTTAATCAGTAAACACTTGTTACATATATCCCAATTTTAGCTAACTAGGATAAACAATGAGAACCTGGATAAAGCACTTTATGCACGTGGTAGTTAGTCTTTATCGGATTATTAAATCTACAGTCAGTCAAAGTCTTGTTGTCATTAAGTGTTTCTAGGAAATGACGAGATAAATATTGGATACGAATAGCACTTACATTAACAAATCAAAATTGGAAAACGTTTATGAAAAAAATTAAACATAGTAACTAAAAACACCTATGTTGAAAACTGCAAAAGTAAAACTAAAACTTCTGTTAAATTTCAAGAAAAATGAATTTTAAATAAGATTCAAAGGAACCCCTTGATGATGGGATGTGGGTTTGTAAAACGTTTCTGGTGTCTTAAATAGTAATGCAATCAGGGTATCAGGGTTTGTGAACGTATGTGTAAAAACAATTATCCGTCTGGAATAGAGAGTAATATTACCTGGAGTTGTGAGTGGGAAAAGTAGATCAGTCCTACTGACCATTTTATGAAGTAGGAGTTGGATTTGTAAACGGAAGCGTGAAACCAGTTTTCTAATTGTAACACACAGAATGATGTGATTCTATAAATGGAAGTCGAAAACCAGTCTATTGTTTGTAGTATGACAAATAATGATGTGATTCTATAAATTTAAGTGTAAAACCAGCCTACTGTTTGTAGTATAATAAAGAATGGTGTAATTATATAAACGGAAGTATATAACCAGCCTAATGTTTGTAGTACAATAAAGAATGATGTCGTTTTTTAAACCAGCCTATTGTTTGTATAATAGCATAATAAAGAATCATGTGATTCTATAAACGGAAGTATAAAACTAGCCTACTGTTTATAATAAAGAATGGTGTGGTTATATTAACGGAATTATTAAACGATCCTACTGTTTGTAGTATAATAAAGAATGGTGTGGTTATATTAACGGAAGTATTAAACTAGCCTACTGTTGTAGTACAATAAAGAATAATGTAATTTGAATTTGTGAATAGTGTTAAAATATTGGTTTTCATTTTTCAGTATGTGCATCTGTGAACATAAAAGAAGGGATTATCTTTGAAAGTAATAATTTCTGTAGAGTTTTTTACTCGTATCTTTAGGTACATGTGCATTATACGATAAATAATCTAATTTCCTTTTTTTAATCGTTCTATTAGTGTTGGTGGTCATAAGGGTTCACTAATGTTAACGTTTCTGCAGTGTCATAACATGGAAATGTATGGAAAACTGGAAAACAATCAAAACTTAGTGTCGAAATTAAAGTCAGTTATGAAAAGTTAACAAGAGTTAATTTAATAAATATATAAACTTACATAAATTATTAATTAAAAGAACGTAAAATGAGTAACTGTGTTTACAGCAGAGTATGATATACTGGATTTGTTTAGCTATTCGTCATTAATTATGGTTTATTGTTTTAATCTATTATGGCACGTGCTATTTCCGTTTCTCTTGATCGAGCAAGTTTCGAACTTGTAATGAATGAAAACATTGGAACTTTATTTTATAACGGGGGCCTGGCATAGCCAAGCGTCTTGGGGCGTGCGACTCGTAATCTGAGGGTAGCGGGTTCGCATCCCCGTCGCGTCAAACATGCTCGCCCTTTCAGCCGTGGGGACGTTATAATGTGACGGTCAATCCCACTATTCGTTGGTAAAAGAGTAGCCCAACAGTTGGCGGTGGGTGGTGATGACTAGCTGCCTTCCCTCTAGTCTTACACTACTAAATTAGGGACGGCTAGCACAGATAACCCTCGAGTAGCTTTATGCGACATTCCAAAACAAACAAACTTATTTTATAATATAAAATTTGTAATCGTAAATATTGTTTCCAACCTTTTAAATAAGTTTGTTTTACTCTGGATGTTGCTACACAAGTTTTACTCTGTCTTTATTTGTTTTCATTTAATCAAATTTGTCCGGATTCCTGTTTTGTATGACGACGAAAGTTGAAAAAAAGTTGCTCAAACGAACTTCTCGCTATCAAATAGTTTCATAACAGGATAGTAAGCGCCATCTATGGCTTAATTGAAATACTACGGCATAGACACATTTGAAATGAATTTGTGATTGGAAAACCGAAGTTTCATCACGGAGATAGAGATGGTTGATAAAACACGAAATATTTTACTTAAAAGGTTCGAACGTTTCGGAATACAACAATTACATCTTCATAAACATCCGAAAATCGTGTTTCAAAGATGATTATTAACTAAAATTATTATATAACAGAATAATCGTAAGTTTAATAGCAAGACCTAAAACTCGAGTGCTTTCGAATAGTTGACCTTTGTCCTGAAAAAGTATAGTCAACTATTCGAAAGCGCTCGATTTTTGGATCTCGTTTTGAAAATATTTCAAATTTTGTGGGTTATTCTGTGAACTAACTACTTAATCTGAATGTAATCGTAAGTTTACTCAATTTTTAAAAGAAATCGTAAACAGGCAGATAAAACAGTGGTTTATGTGTATACATATAAATATATTACACAACAGCTGAGCTTAAGTGTGAAAATTTAGAATTGTTTGTTTGTTTGTTTTGGAATTTCGCACAAAGCTACTCGAGGGCTATCTGTGCTAGCCGTCCCTAATTTAGCAGTGTAAGACTAAAGGGAAGGCAACTAGTCATCACCACCCACCGCCAACTCTTGGGCTACTCTTTTACCAACGAATAGTAGGATTGACCGTTACATTATAACGCTCCCACGGCTGAAAGGGCGAGCATGTTTGGTGTGATGGGGAATCGAACTCGCAACCCTCGGATTACGAGTCGCACGCCTTACGCGCTCGGCCATGCCAGGCCTAAAAATTTAGAACAATTTTAAATCCAAAGAGCTTTATGAATCGTCAAGAGTTGGGCGGTCATTCTTTAAAGTTGAGTTATAATGTTAGTTGACGACCCGGAATGGCCAGGTGGTTAAGGACTCCCTGTCGCATCAAACATGCTCATCCTTTCAGCTGTCAGGGCATTGTAAAGTGGTGGTCAATCCCACTATTCGTTGGTAAAAGAGTAGCCCAACAGTTGGCGGTGGGTGGTGATGACTAGCTGCCTTCCCTCTAGTCATACACTGCTATATTAGGGACGGCTAGCCCAGATAGCCCTTTTGTAGCTTTGCGCGAAATTCAAAACAAACCAAATAGATATTTTAGTTAAAAATAATTTTCGCATGAGGATTTTCAAATTTCCCTGAAGATGGGGCTAGTGTATTCCAAAACGTTCGAACCTTCTAAATAAAATTGTGTTTTGTCAACAGTTTTCGTCTTCGTTATTAGACAGAGGTGCATTTAATTAATAAGTGAACAGCTATGCTCGGCGATATTTCCAGGTGAAAAAAACATAAAAAAAGATTTTTTTTGTGTTTAACAATTAACTCTATCTACTTAATGTATTATTAGAATTAAAATAACTATAAGGTTGAGTTAACAAGCAACTATAATGACGCTGTTACTTGTAAATGTTTATGTATCGAATTCTATTCTTCGTTTTTCTACTTTTCAGTAAAAGGCTTTTTGGATCTTGCAAGCTGGAACGATAAAACATTGTTGATAAGGATGAAACTAGATTGACCACTATTACAGTATCTCCACTGTGTAACGCATATGATAAACCTAAAGTTACGAGGCAGATATTTTCCGGAAGATTATTTCTGTCCTTCCTGCATCTCCACCGTGTAATGCATATGATAAACCTAAAGTTGCAAGGCAGATATTTTCCGGAACATTATTTCTCTCCTTCCCGCATAAATGAACGGCAATTTTCATCTCATGTAAAAGACGATGTATTACAAGGAAACAAATAAACACTTTTTATTAGTTGTAATCCAATGGCGTGCACTGGGATGTAGCTGTGAAGGGTCAATCATATTGGAGTGCATAACTATACTTCACAGGCTCTTGTGATCCCGCATGGTCAGGTGGTTATGGCACTCCACTCGCAACCTGAGGGTCACGGGTTCGATTCCCGTCACACCAAACATGGTCGCAGTTTCTGCCGTGGAGGCGTTATAGTGTGACAGTCAATCCCACTATTCGTTGGTGAAAGAGTAGTGCAAGATTTGGCGGTGGGTGGTGATGACTAGTTGCCTTCCCTCTAGTCTTACACTGCTAACTTACGGATTGCTAGCGCAGATAGCCCTCGTGTAGCTCTAACATAACATAAAACGAACTACGTCATCGACTATCACAGCTCCTTCCTCCTTTTTTTCGGCTCACAGATCGCGTAGGTAAAAATCTTGGAACGAGACCTCGAAGCTGACATCAGTCATTAGTCCCTCAACTTGTTCTTTTCCCAGACGCAAATAGATATTGCAGCAGCAGTACATATTAGTTAACTTTCTTAAATTAGAAAATCACGGTAGACAATTCACAAGAAAACAGCTGTCACCTTTTTTTTTGTCTTTGATAAGTTATCTTGCAAATTTATTATGAATGTTTAGCTATAAACTTAAATAGATGATTGACGATCATAATACCCAATCTAATATTTGAGGTTTTGTTAACAGATGTTAGAAACATTCAGGTTATATGTTTAATTCTGTATAAAGTACATAAATGTCACACACAAACTGAAATGCATCAGACTTACATAAAAGGTAATTTAATCTTGACAATTTACACCTATTTCGGTCAGTGTATTCCTAAATATTAAATGTTATAGAGTTGTCCATTTGTAAGCAGAACTTCGTACAAATTTGAAGAATACAAACCAAACTGTAACATAAGCAATAATGTTACTTTTTTCACTCGTCTGAATAATTACGTCCTGAAAAAGTTAGACTAATTGTAAGCAATATTAGTTTTAATCTGCAAATATGTGAAATCTGGATAAAAAGCAAGAAGTGGAAACGAAAAAACAGAAAATAACTTCCTAATTTACTCTCAACTCTTGGAAATGTTATGCATCTACATTTAGCTTTATGAATAGTTAGGTAAAGTGAAAGAATAGACAACTTTTTAGTCTAGATAATTTAAGTTCAGTGACATACAAAATATATTCTTCATTAACTCACTATAGTGAACGTGCAACTTTTTGTTGTGATAAAGTATGTTGTGTAACGACAAACACAATACAACAAAGGTATTGGATTTATAAAATGTGAAAAGACCCGGCATGGCCATGTGGTTAAGGCACTCGACTCGTAATCCGAGGGTCAGGGGTTCGGATCTTCGTCACACCAAACATGCTCGTCCTTTCAGCTGTGTAGGCATTACAATGTGATGGTCACTTCCACTATTCGTTGGTAAAATAGTAGCCCCGAAGTTAGCGGCTGGTGGTGACGACTAGCTGCTTTCCCTCTAGTCTTACACTGCTAAATTAGAGATGGCTAGCGCAGATAGCCCTTGAGTAGCTTTGCTCGAAATTCAAAACAAACAAATCAAAATGTGAAAGACAAGATATGTCTTTTTTTTTGTAGACCACATCTTTTATTGTAATTAATAAAAACAACAAAAATGTTATTAGATTTTATTTGTTATTAAATCTTCAAAGATAGGATGCGTATACATTATTTTTGATGAATCTTGAATTAAGTCGTATTTTTCTAGCTTGAAGTTTTAACAATTGTTTCAGTACGCGTGACACGTCTGTGATTCCACTTGCATGTATTAATGATAGGATATTAGTCTTAAGTGCAAGGAGAGAGTAATATAAAGGTTAGAAGGTTTAATGTCCAGCTCGTGGGGGGGATAATCAAATTAGTTAATATATGATGTGTTTTGTAAAATCTCTAAATAGAGAACTTTTTGTGATCATATTACCTCGAATCACTTTGGGGATTGCCCCTTATGTTTTGTTTATAGAGATCTTTTCTATTCGACTAGCATGCTGGAATAAGTGTACACCACGGATATTAGTACATTAGATTGTAGGTCGGTATTTTATAAAGTAATGTGTTTGTAGTTTTTGTAAATACTTATATTTGTGTACCTTAAAGTTTTGTTAAATAAATGTTGCAGTATGTTATTCTTGTTGAGTCTGTTATTTTACTTGCATATATTTGTTTATGTTGAAACATGAGTTTTACACAAGAAATATACACTGCTGGCCAAAATCTTAAGGCTAATGAACATAGAGAAAAAATATGCATTTTGCGTTGTTAGACTCAACCGCTTATTTGAGTAGAGTTTCGAAAGATGAAAATAAGAAAAGGTAAAATAAAAATAAAAACTTTTTAGCATTTAATAGGGAAAATATGAACACTATGAAATTAGCCTAAACATTAGCTTGTCAAAAGTTTAAGACCAAACTGAAACGAAGCGTTAATCGGTAAACACGTAACGAAATTTAGTCGTTTGTGTTCAAGCATTAGTGTTGTCAACATTTCCCACTGACATCTCCTGTGTTACATTGGGTAAAAATATGGCAAAGGCTAAAAAGTTGACAGAGTTTGAACGTGGCAGAATTGTCGAGCTGCTAAAACAAGGTCTCTCAACGTGCCATCGCTGGTGAGATTGGGCGCAGTAAAACTGTTGTTGCAAATTTCTTAAAAGACGCTGAGGGATACGGAACGAGAATTTCAAGAGGTCGGTCCAAGAAAATTTCGCAAGCGTTGAGCAGGAGGATTTGACGGATTGTCCGGTAAGATACCAGCCAATCGTCGAACCAGATTAAGGCCCTTACGGACGCACAATGCAGCTCAAGAACAATAAGACGGCATCTACGAGAGAAAGGCTATAAAGACCGTAAACGTCTTCAAACGCCACGTCTCCTTCCATACCACGAAACAACTCCTTCTATGGAACAATGGAGCTTCAGGTTATACAGGGGCGTCAAACACCAGCTGGCTACATTGGCATGTTGGAGAGAGCATTCTTATTGACTGAAGACTTGTGCGGAAATGACTGGATCTTTCAGCAGGACAACATTACAATACACAATGCTCGCAGGACAAAGGACATTTTCATGGTGAATAACGTGATTGTTTTGGACCATCCAGCGTGTTCCCCCGACCTGAACTCCATTGAAAATGTTTAGGAGTGGATGGCAAGGGAAGTCTACAGAAATGGACGTCAATTCCAAACAGTGCACGATCTTCGTAAAGCCATCTTCACCACTTGAAATAACATTCCAGACAGCCTTCTGCAAACGTTTATATCGACCATGCCAAAGCGAATGTTTGCAGTTATTCGCAATGACAGCCATGCAACTCACTACTGAGACCTTTTGTTGGGCATTTCCTACCCTGTTTAGGACTTTTTTTGGCATGGTCTTAAACTTTTGACCAGCTAGTATTTAGGCTAATTTCATAGTGTTCGCAGTTTCCCTATTAAATGCTAAACATTTTTTTATTTTTATTTTCTCTTTTTTTACTTTCATCTTTCGAAGCTCCGCGCAAATAAATGGTTGAGTCTAACAACGCAAAATGCATTTTTTATGTTCATTAGCCTCATGATTTTGGCCAGCAGTGTATATATATTTCTTATTGATATTAAAGCTTTCGTTTCGATGCAATTTGTTTTAGTTTTTAACATTTAAAATTTTCATCATTATTATTAATCGATATTTTCTATTATATTTTATAATTAATTGGAGGGATTTTAGTTTATTTTAAAATTTCACCAGTAAGATGTTTCATATTCATTGACTTAGTTTTAAAAAGTCACTTATTTCATCTTCTTATTATTAGTGGGTTTTTATTTACTTAACAATGTATTATTTACAGTTAAACTTTAAAGGACATTTTTTTGTGTGCGTTGTATGTTATAGCTCCTTTCTAAAGGAGACAGGTTATCTGTCTTAAAGTTCATTTTGAATACAAAGTTTGTGTAATTTTATTAAATTCTGCATGGTGTTAGGTTTTAGACTATTTCTCTCTGAGGGGGTTAGGTGACTTTTTAACATTTCTTCCTTATCTTTCATAGGCCTAAGGAATGTTTTTGTTCTAGTGTGACTTGCATATTTACATTAAAGGCTAGCTCCCTAAAGACACCGATTGGACAGTGTACAAAGCATTGAGTATTCTACATGTTCTACTCTTACACTCAGCATCTAATGTTCATCTATTATTGAATGGTACGTCTTGCTTCACCCTGTACTTAAGCTTTTTAAAGGAGAATCAGAATTATGTAAGAAAGCTAACTTCAAGGGACAAAGATACACAGTTTACAGAAGAATTGTGATTTTAAAATAAAATTACTACTAGCTGTTGAGCCTAAATGATGACATCCTGCACTGCTCACAAATGCACAGAGTGGACCTAGATTTAAATTAACATTAATGATAAGGTAGTTGTGGAGTTATCTCGACTGAAACACTAGTTTTTAATTTCTTTAATTACTATGCATGTTTAATTTTATTAATTGCTACAGTTATAAATTTTAATTACAGGAATTCTGAAATAAAAATGTATTAACACAAAACCTAACCTATCGAGAGTTTGTGGATTAAATATATTTAATGAAAAATAAAACAACATTCTATATTAGAAAGTACTGACAAATACAGTTTTTGTTTGTTTCTTTTTGAATTTCGCAGAAAGCTACTCGATGGCTATCTGCGCTAGCCGTCCCTAATTTAGTAGTGTAAGATTAGAGGGAAGGCAGCTAGTCATCACTACCCACCGCCAACTCTTGGGCTACTGTTTTACCAACGAATAGTGGGATTGACCGTAACATCATAACGCCCCTACAGCTGAAAGGGCGAGCATGTTTGGCGCGACGGGGATGCGAACCCGCAACCCTCGGATTACGAGTCGCACGCCTTAACACGCTTAGCCATGCCGGGCCCAACAAATACAGTAAAACACTTGTTTCAGATTTAAAGTATTAGTACTATATTTAGTTCTTATCGGAATACCAAACATTTGTGAAAATATTTTAATAGAAAAACTTGAGATATAAATGTCGTAACAATACCAAACTTAATACTTGTTGGAATATCAAATTTACTTTGTTATTGTTAATAATTTGCATACTTAGCTTTCTAAAGTTTATTTTAGCAATTATTATATCAGTGTTTTCAATTCTCCACTGCAGCTATTCCAATGACTAATTCTTACAACAAACTACTTCCCTACAGTTTTTATAGAACAGGAGTTAAATAGTACCGTGAAGAAAACGAGTTCTTAGATCACATCAAGACTCATTCTGACAGACAAGTGGGCTTGCTTTATAAACACATTAATATTGGAGAAAATATTATTTCATCTCTTCAGTTAAAAAAAAAAGAAAAAAGATGATTTTTGTGGTGACAGATAGATTTTCTGAAGATGAATGAAATTCACCTGTTTGCTCAAATTTTAATAAAACAATATCTGATAATTTGCAGTATAAGAACAAAGCTTCTAAACAGTTGTACAGTGTTAACAAACTCTTTAACATTATTGGAAAAATGCACGAGTAAGAAACAAGAAGCAACTGGTAATGTTACTAGAAAGTGTAATTCTTTTAAAGGGTGTTGCTGAATTACTTGTAATTGTTTCACTGGGATAAAACGTGCAGTTTACAAATAACTTCTATAGAATGGGAGGGTTAGTTAAGAGTTGGATGGTCGTTTACTTTAAGTAAACTATTTTTAATGCAGACTTGAAACTCTGAAGCTCATGTAGTAATGACAGAGAAGTTGTTATATGAGTTATTTGGCAAATTATTGCAAAATATGAAAAAATTAATCAGTGGCTGAGTTTAAGTAATGGACAGACAGTTCTACTTGGTACTTCTAAATATTCACGGACTAGTTTTTGAGTGCCATTTTGTTTGTATTTGATATTTATACTGAAGTAAATTTTTAATTAAAGACTATGTCTATGTATTAATCTGAGCTGAATTTGTGAGACGTGTTTTATGAAATAGAACATTTGTTTTTAATCTGTAAGGTTCATGGAGCACATACAAAGAAGATGGATAAGGTAGACTACTACTCAAAAATAGAAGGATAAGTCTTAAGATGTATAGCCACATTGAGGCCATGCCCGCAGGGCGTGAGGGTCAGGCGGTCATTTGACCGCCACACTTAGGTGAAAACCATACACTCTCGGAGAGAGACAGAAAATAAAAAGAAAAAAAGGGAACAGAAAAGGAAAGAAAATATAGAAGAAAGAAATATGGATCGGACAGAGAGACAGAAAAAATCACCGTAAGAATACTAAGGTTAATATTTGACTTTTGTTTTCACTTCACTCATTTCTTATCGTCAGAGCGCGAGCGTATGCATGTCAGTAAACAATTAAACAGTGGCTCAAGCGAGATGATACAATGATCATTGTTATTGTGTATGAATTTTTTTTCATTTTACGTTTCTTTGTGGTTGAATAATGAATAAATAGAATATTTTTCTGTTTTTTAAATTAATATTTATAAGATTAATACACAAAAATATATAAACAGAATCAAATTTTCTGTTTTTATAATTAATATTTATCTTGTGATAAATATATTTTTTAAAACTTTTGTATTTTAATTAGATAATAAAAATATATTTTTCTTGTTTGTTTTTGAATTTCGCACAGAGCTACTCGAGGGCTATCTGCGCCAGCCGTACCTAATTTAGCAGTGTAAGACTAGAGGGAAGGCAGCTAGTCATCACCAACCACCGCCAACTCTTGGGCTACTCTTTTACCTACAAATAGTGAGATTGACCGTCACATTATAACGCCCCCACGGCTGAACGGGCAAGCATGTTTGGTGCGACGAGGATTCGAACCCGCGATCTTAACATTACGAGTCGAACGCCTTAACCCACCTGGGGACACCACTTTATGAAATTCTCTTTAGCATATTTAATAACGAATAAGAAACCCGCCCAAGCCTTTTGATAAAAGTTAACATCATTATTAGATACTATATGTAAAATTGTTTCTTCTGTTGTGTGAGTTCATTCTGTTGTATGGTGAGCAAATGCTCCTTTCATTTTGCCGCCATATCTTGTCAAAAAGTCACAGGGGGAACAGTTCTGGAAACTTTCTTTTTGTTTTCAGTATTGTGACTGTTTTAACCCGCGACCCTCAGATTACGAGACGCACGCCTTAACTCGCTTGGCCATGCCGGGCCATTTTGTTTTCTAAATTGATATATAAAATGTTTATTTTAACCTAAAATGTAATTATACTTTTTGAATAATTTAATAAAATTTAAAACATTAATTTTTTGGTAATTTTTTGCGTATTTGAAGCCTTTTTTTCCGTGTTTTAGCCTAACTGAGGCATGAGGGGTCAATTGAATAATGAATATATAGAATTATTTTTTTGAAACTACACTAGTCACTTTCATTTCATTTATTTTTTCCCATTTTTGGAATAATCTCTTTTTACGTTTTTCTTCTCTAGGTCTTTTTCGTAATACGTACAAAGATGTGTGGAGAAATAGACATACATGTACAAGTGATCGTCAAAAAGTCAAATGCTTAGAACATTAAAAATTCATGGACAATGACTATAGAAACGGACATATTCAAAGCTGCCACATTGATATATTGAAGACAAAAGTTCTCTGAAATCGTATCAGACTTATAAAAGAAGATTTTGTTTGTTTTGGAATTTCGCACAAAGCTACTCGAGGGCTATCTGTGCTAGCCGTCCCTAATTTAGCAGTGTAATACTAGAGGGAAGGCAGCTAGTCATCACCA
This sequence comes from Tachypleus tridentatus, assembly GCF_004210375.1. Lineage (NCBI taxonomy): Eukaryota > Metazoa > Arthropoda > Merostomata > Xiphosura > Limulidae > Tachypleus > Tachypleus tridentatus. The sequence goes on from NC_134828.1 coordinate 90,994,169, forward strand.
TCCACCGCCAACTCTTGGGCTACTCTTTTACCAACGAATAGTGGGATTGGCCGTCACATTATAACGCCCCCACGGCTGGGAGGGCGAGCATGTTTGGTGCGACTAGGGCGCGAACCCGCGACCCTCAGATTACGAAGCGCATGCCTTAACGCGCTAGGCCATGCCAGGCCCGCAAAAGAAGATATGAAAATGTTGTGTTTTTTTGTTTCGTTCCATCTACTTCATCACCCGCGATGGAAATGAGAAGTAATGAACAGTCAGTAGAAGTAGAGACTGATTCAAACTCTCAAGAAATCAGTTTTATTGGCCCAGTTTTGATAAAAGTCGAACTCTTCCAAAATAGTTTCTTCCTGAAAATCGTGTGCCTCTTTTGCAACAGCTGGAATCTCTCATAGTAAATTTTGATTCGTCCAGTAACGATTCAGCAGGTGATCAAAATGAAACTATTCGGAAAGAGCAGTCGGCAAAAAATGTTAGTGGTTTTGAATTTGCTGGTCTACAACAACCACAACTTTCCGAATTCCCATCTCTGATTATCTACGGGATTCGCCGATTATTTCAAGAGAAGTTGTGTAAAGAATTCCTTTGAGTATCTTATCATCAGGATTCTGATTCTAAAACTCGTTACCCTTGTAAGAAGTTTGCTCAAAAATGTTGTAAGACATTGACTTTTGTTAAACGACCAAAACCAGAAAGATTGCAAAAATACGCAAAAAAGTGTAAGCCATCAAACTTCAATGATAGTAGGGATCCATTCAAAAGCAACAAAAATTCGTCAGAGCTCTGTACTAGCTCAAGCCAAAAATAAAAGGTAAAATGGAGTGCAACTGAACATATTTTATCTTTCAAAAGTGATAAAAACACTCGTTTTTCTTGCTGAGAAAAATATTATCATTAGGGGTGACCATGAAGATTGTCTTAATGTATGTGATTCTTCAGATGTAAATCGTTGGAATTTTCTTGAACTTTTGCACCTGCGGATTAAAGATCTTCTATGGTTTAAGGAAAAGTTCACAGAGTTTGTAAACAATGCTTGAACTGGGATATTCAAAATGAAATTTTGAAGCTGGGTTGCGATGAACATGAGAAAATTAATAACCGATGAAGTAACTTCCAGTGGTTTGTATTCCGTCATCACAGACGAAACTATAGATGTCAGTCGCGACGAGTAGCTTTCTCTTTCCCTTCGCTACGTTTCAGAAGATCTCAGTAAAGAAAAGCTTATAGGCTTCTTCTTGACGAAACCAACGCCTTTTTCAAATTGATTACAGAAACTTTAGTGCAACAGGGACTAGATCTATCTTTCATAGATGACCCAAGATAACAAGTCGCCAGTAACATGAAAGGTGAACATAATGATCTTCAAAGTCTAATCCAAACTGCGGGGCCAAAATCAATTTATGTCCATTGTTTTGGTCACTTACTTAATCTTGCCGTCCCTAAAACCTAAAGAAAACTCAATCACTGAGAAACACTAAAATCAATTCAGTCAATTTATTCTTTTGTCGAGGGAAATTCCAAGCGTCAAGAAATTTTTTAAGAACTTTAAAAGAGTCACGGAAGTCATTGCACTTCAGTCTCAGAGTGAGACCTTAAGACGGAGATAAAGTTATTGTATTTCAGTCTCAGAGTAAGACCTTAAGACGGAGAGAAAGTCATTGTACTTCAGTCTCAGAGTGAGACCTTAAGACGGAGAGAAAGTTATTGTATTTCAGTCTCAGAGTGAGACCTTAAGACGGAGAGAAAGTCATTGTACTTCAGTCTCAGAGTGAGACCTTAAGACGGAGAAAAAGTCATTGTACTTCAGTCTCAGAGTGAGACCTTAAGACGGAGAAAAAGTCATTGTACTTCAGTCTCAGAGTGAGACCTTAAGACGGAGAGAAAGTCATTGTACTTCAGTCTCAGAGTGAGACCTTAAGACGGAGAGAAAGTCATTGTACTTCAGTCTCACAGTGAGAACTTAAGACGGAGAGAAAGTCATTGTACTTCAGTCTCTGAGTGAGACCTTGAGACGGAGAGAAAGTCATTGTACTTCAGTCTCAGAGTGAGACCTTAAGACGGAGAGAAAGTCATTGTACTTCAGTCTCACAGTGAGACCTTAAGACATACCACAGCGACAACCTTGAAGAAACACATTGAAGCTACAATTATCACCCTTCTCAAAATTGTTTCAAACGATCCCTGTACTTCTGCCACGGGTAAAGGCCTTTTAGTTTTAATCTGTGACTTATAATTCATCTTCACTGTCGTAGTCTTGGAAAAAGAAACTTTAAGTGAAACTTCATCTTTGTCAACTTACCTTCAATCAGAAAAATGGATGTCTTTTCGACAAGAGAAATCTGCTGATGCGACAATCAACAACCTTAAATAATGATAAACAAACGAAAATTTTTCGAAGCTACGAGATGATGCCACAAATTTGATGAAAGACATAGGAGAAATAATTAAGAAAGAACAGGATATCAGTTTCAAAGAACTGGCTATTCTTCATCCTCACCACCAAATATTGATAGAACGTGCTTGACAGCCTGAATGTCCATCTGCTACTGCAAATTTTGATGGTCAAACCTCTTATGTAAGAGACGCTCTCTTTTTTCCAACTGTTGAAGCTTTTTAAGAGCAAATTCAATCTCGTTTTGATGACAATGATCAATTTTTTTTGCGATCTGTCTTCTGTCATGATACAACCAGAAAACGAAGATACCACAGATGATGTCTCATTACTTTGTGACATTTATGGACTGAATGAGAAACAATATCTTCAAAAAGAAAGATTGTGGTTGGTCTTCTCGGCTAAGAAAAACAAAATCCCCAATTATCTTCAGGATATAGTTTGTAAACATGGATTTGCGAGAACGGCATCTCTCAACTCCTTCCAACTTATGCTCAGTTGGTGCAAATATTCAGCACTGTTCCGGCCACATTCTGTTCTGCTAATATATCGTTATCTGCTTTAAGTCGAATCAAAACTTGCTTACTTTCTACTATTGGACAAGAAAAAGTGTCTCGTGCCGTCGTTTTGAATATTCAACGGGAAATACATTTTGTGATGGAGAACAAAATGGACGAGATGATCAATGATTTTGCTCTTCAGAAGAATCGTAATAACTTATTGCTTACTTGAATTTTGTTTGGTCTTAAGTTATGTGCATTAGAGAAGCAAAAACACTAGTTGAAATGAAAAATTTATGTTACGGTTTTTGATTGTTAAAAAGAAATAAATGTTGTTACTCTTTCAGAGCAATCAGAGAACTAAAAATTTGTTCTTTTGTTCTTAATAACAAAGACATGGTGTTACTTTTTCGGAGAGTTCAGAGTACTTTGTGTGTGTGTGTTTTCAAAGCCACAAGGGGCTACCTGATCGATCCACCGAGGGGAATCGAACCCCTGATTTTAACATTGTAAATCCGTAGACTTACCGCTGTACTCAAAGTATTGACCCCTAAGTTGGGAAATCTGCCCCCGCGGGCCTGATTGACATTAAAGTAATCTAAAAATATTTAACAGTAAATGCAGTCTATTTTGCAGTCTTATTTTTGGAACTATAGTTCCATTTTAGTGTTTGTTTTGAGTGTATCAGTTTGTATCAGTTATAACCAATTGTAAAACTTCTGTTGTGAAAAGGTTTAAAGACATTTTGAACAGATGTAACCTGTTGTAAAACGGGCTATAATATATGTCTTGCAAGCATCTTAGATGCACTTGTAATTTAGTAAAGAATATTTAGGAAAGAAACATTTGAGAGTTGTTTTGTTCGTTTATGAATTTCGCGCAAAGCTACACGAGGGCTATCTGTGCTAGCCGTTCCTAATTTAGCAGCGTAAGACTAGAGGGAAGGCATATAGTCATCACCACTCACCGCCAACTCTTGGGCTATTCTTTTACTAACGAATAGTGGGATTGATCGTCACATTACAACGACCCCACGGCTGAAAGGGCGAACATGCTTGGTGCGACGGGGATGCGAACCAGCGACCCTCAGATTACGAGTCGAAGCATAATTTATCACACAAAAGGTAGTTAAATGTGGTATACATCAGTTCGTATTTTAAAATAGCAGAATTCAGAATTAGTCTCTTCAAGGTAAGATGACATAAGTAATAGATCATTTTTCAAATGACAAGCACATTTCATTGAGTGTTTGTTGTGGATATCAGTGTACCCACAAAGTAAACTGAACTTGTCTGATCTAGTAGTGAGGTAAAATGCCAGGGTGTCTTTTGAATGTGAACAGTTTAAGAACTTTTGGATATGGCAAATAGTAATTGTAATAGACAGTAGTGGTCGTAAGAATTCGGAAACAACACTTACTGCTTAGTACTGAAGAACCAGGTAAATATTCCTGCATGACGAGTCGAGCACCTTAACATATAGACTTAGGTGCTCAACTCGTAATCTGAGGGTTGCAGGTACGAATGTCCGTCACAGCAAACATGCTCCCTCTTTCAGCCGTGGGGGCTTTATAATAAGACGGTCAATCTCACTATTCGTTGATAAAAGAGTAACCCAAGAGTTGGAAGTGGGTGGTCTTGACTAGCTTCCTTTTCTCTTGTCTTACACTGCTAAATTAGGGACGGATAGGGCAACAAACAAACAAACAATCCCTGTGAACTTCTCACCTGGTAAAGCCCTAATCTATTATAAACTCACTCATATAGTCAGCAGATTTTGTTTCGTTAATTATAAACCAAATATTTTTGTATAGATTATTTTTTAAATTTTATCAATAGCTGTATTATTAAGAGATGTAATTTCTTTAACTTGCACATTAGACACAGGATGATTTTAAAGGATTTTCTGGGAAAAGTGTCGAATGTGCCGTTATGTCAAGATACAAAAATAGCTACACTAGATTTTGATCAAGGTCTAAATATTAAAACTATTAAACAGATTTAATTTATGTCGTAAATAATGCTTATTGGTACTTGTTGGTAGTAGTAAGTGCGCATAAGATGTAAAGTTAGAGTTACTACTCAACACAAAAATGACTTTTCTTATATTACTTGAAGCTGGGTATTTATTGGTTGATGTGTAAGCAAAATCAAATAGGGATTTGTTTACTTATAAGTACGTACACTAATTACTTTGTACACTTATACTGCTATACTTTGCAAACCCCTGGACGTTTGAAAGCTGATGTTCATACACCTTTGAAGATTATGGTATTAGATCGGAATTGTATCATAAGTATGAAATATTTATTCACACGTGCAAAGTGCTTTTTTATCCTTCTGAGCAATTATTTCCATTACAAGTAAGGTTATATAAACGAACGAATACATTTTATGTTATGTTCTTGAAGCAGGAGGTAAATAATGTTTGGAAACATCTGCTCGTTTTCTCTTGGAAGTACCAAGCTACTGTAAACAGAAACAGTAATGGCACGAGCAGTGGATCAGTTCCTTTCATTTGGCAACTTTCAGAGTGTGCCGCTAAAAGTAAAATAAATAGTGGAAACAGATGTGAAAAGGTTAGAAGTTGTAAACATAAGTACTTTGGAACTTCATGATCACATCTAAAAGAATTACATTTTATTTAAAAGACAACAACAACTAAATGTGGCAGGAACGTAGTTTTAAGTAAGAGAAAGCAACATAATATTTACCTGCTCTTCCCAACTGAGGTACTCAGGATTAGTTTGGTTTGTTTTGAATACGAAAAAAAATACTAAAAATAATTAGATTATTACTATAAATATTTGTATATTTTAAAATCTTATTTTACCATCTTTGGTTATATCCAGTCTATCAGTTATTTTATTTGTATAGAATTGTGAGATTTGACAGTCAGTCTTGTCTCATTCTTGATCTTAAATAGTATTTAATTAAGTTTAACTTTGAAAAAATTCCTTCTCCCTGAGCATTAGAGCTGGACAGACATCAAAATATCCTAAGAGAATTTCAGAACTGGGACAAAGTAGAGTTTTTTTTTTCAACTTTCCCAACAAATTAACTGCCCCAAATTTGCTATCTTAAAAAATGCATCCTTGTAAGAATGAAAGAATGAAACTTGAAAAAAATTCTTGTAATTTACTCTGTTATTATTTTATATTTTCACAAACTTTACTTTGATGTCTCTTTATTCTATAAGAATGTAAAAAAAATCACTAAGTTCTTTAGTCTTCTGAACTGTCTAAGAAAACTAACTTAAGAATCTAACATTTTGAAATGTTGTATTAACTCAAAAAATTGGCATGCAAGTCTTCTGTAAAATCCAAATCACTTTCCTGGAGCTGGAAATCAACTTCTTCAAATAATTTCTTTCTCACTTTTTTCCTTTTCCCTCAAACAAAGGTTTAAAATTTTATCCCATTGATTCTTCCAGTAGTTTCTTTATCCCATTGATTCTTCCAGTAGTTTCCCTTACTTCAAACTACTCCATACAGTCATTTCAATACATTTACTTGATGTATAATCAATTGAGCTTTCTCATAAAATGTGTCATTGTTCCAACTTTTTATTCCTTGAATTGAAATACTAACACCTTTAATCCCTGATAGAATATTCCTTAAAATAACACATAGAACAGCTGTGTCCAGGATAGTTCTTTCTTTGAGCTATAAGTTTCTGTTTTTACCTCTTTACTTAGTAATTCATCCAGTAAAAGGTTGTGTGAGCACCATATTTTGATAACCGTAGCGATAGGCATCATCAGCTTTGAATGAGCGAAAATTATGTAATTGTTAAAGACTTTAATAACGTTTATTCTGAAGTGTATTTATTTAAATGCTGCCATCTTTGAGAACAACAACTAAAAACGTTATACAGTCTTTACAAGACATTGACGAACTTGAGCAACCTTTAAAATGTCCCACAGCATTTTGAATTGCTAAATTTATACTGTACATGGTATGTACAAGGCCTGTGTAGATTTATCTCTAATAAACAATTGCGGTTCATTATATTATATAAGCCAGATAAATTAGCTGTATTATCATAAGTTTGGCCAACACAGTCTGATAGGTGTATATTTTTAATTTTCCAAAAATGGTTTATGCCAAATACTTCCCAGTGTGTTTATTCTAAAGTGCCCCCCTTGTACAGCGGTAAGTCGACGGACTTAGAACGCTAAAATCAGGGGTTCGATTCCCCTCGGTGGGCTCAGAAGATAGCCCGATGCGGCTTTGCTGTAAGAAAAACAAACTAATCCTAAAACAACTAATCCTAAAAATGACAGTGACAGTTTATCCCATTCACTATATTGTCAGATTAAAAAGCAAAACTGGTATTTGTGAGAATAGTATGGAGTTGAATCAACAATAATGGAGTATTCTTTTGTTATTACATTCAATATGTTCCCTGTTGCCAATATATTCATCAACTGTTCACATACTGTTTTGGATAAATGTAAAACACTTCCTCTTCCTCCACGAAGTGTTTTTGTTTTAATGTGTTGCTTCATCAATGGCTTAATATTCCCAATTAGTTTCATAGTAGCTGGAGACAATCTATCTTTTCAATATTTCCTCAATGAAAGGTCATTTTATTTTTTTGCTAAAAACTTAACTTCAACCATTCCTTGCAATACTTTCTTATTGTAACTTTTTTCACCATCAAGTTGTTTTTGGAAGATTTTGTCCAATCTGCAGTTACTTTTTCTTTGGTTAAAAAAAATATAGTTCCTGGAATCATGTGTTCAGCAGTCTGTTCATAGTCATTAACATGTTGATATGCATTATTCTAATTGTTGAATCTTATTACCAAAGTACTTGTCTTTACTTCTGTCTTCCCATGAAGTTTGGTGTATAAAGAGAATACTTTCTTAGTTTTATAGGAACAAATAAACCACTTCCTTTCTTTCCTTCTTGAAATTTGATTTGGTGGAATAAAAAAGGGGTTTCAATTAGTCTTCTTTCTCACAAACTTTAATATCTTTAGACTTATCAAAATGTACATCATCATTTTGCCGAGGACGTTCCTCCAATAGGGGGAAGAACCGCAGAATTATTGTTTATATCCAATCAGTGGGATCGTTGAAATACTCTGATGGTTTTGTGTGTGCACCTGCACTAAACAATTCGTGAATTATTGTTTATATCCAATCAGTGGGATCGTTGAAATACTCTGATGGTTTTGTGTGTGCACCTGCACTAAACAATTCGTGAATTATTGTTTATATCCAATCAGTGGGATCGTTGAAATACTCTGATGGTTTTGTGTGTGCACCTGCACTAAACAATTCGTGAATTATTGTTTATATCCAATCAGTGGGATCGTTGAAATACTCTGATGGTTTTGTGTGTGCACTTGCACTAAACAATTCGTGAATTATTGTTTATATCCAATCAGTAGGATCGTTGAAATACTCTGATGGTTTTGTGTGTGCACGTGCACTAAACATTTCGTGAATTTCAATTTCTCTACTCATCAACTGTAGCTCAGCTTTGGCAAAAAAAATCACAAACCCTTAGCTCTATTTCTGCAGAGCTGGTGCTCACAGATGCATCAGTTTAAAATATATTTCTCTCCAACATTTTGTCTAACTGTTCTTTTCGTTTATGAGCACCAAATTTTTGCTTTGAAGACATTAACTCTATTAGTGGGATTTACTATATCGCCAAACCATACGAATAATAATACAAAACTTAGATAATTCCTTGTAGTAACTTGTTATCAAACATCTTAGTACAGAAACAAAGAAGTGAGTCAAAGGATATGATATATTATTTTAAGAAATAACAAAAGTAATATAAAAAATAATGTATAGTTATTATCCGAATTGTTTGATTAATTGAAAAACATCAAAATCTGACAACTCCCCTTTTTATTATTCTACTAAAAGAAAGTCTTGAAGTTATAGTAGAATATTACATGGAGAAAGCCACTAAATAAATAAAGTAGAATATGCAAAAAAATTGTGTTTTTTTGGTAGTGGGGTTATAGGTTGATGTATACTTGAAAGGTTTCTCTCTCTAAAAAGAAAGAAAAGTGTCACATTTTAGGAATAGTAATTCACATAAAGTTATTATGAGGCAGAGAGGTTTCGCCTGTCCTGTGAAAGTGGGTTTTCTCGGGGCACTCCCGTTTCCCCCCACAGCAAAAACTTAGGCATTGGATTTTTAGATCCCAGCCCAGGCAACTTTATTGCCACGTTAGTTTGAGTTTGAGTTTGAGGTTTCGCCTAAGAGAGACTGTCACCAGTGGCAAGTTTAAAGCATGATTTACTACACCGCCTTAAGTGTATTTCTTTAAATGCACAAATGAAAATAAATACATGTTACCATGCAGTAAATTTATAGTCGTAAATAGATTATCAGTCATTTTCGGCTTTTGGGAACAATTAAAGAAATACTTCATAAAAGAAATAGAAAAAGTCGTGTCATTGTGTAATGGGCCACTTGATAGTATGGACTATAAACGTACCAGTTTCACTTAACCCTCACACCAGATATACTTCATAGCGTATGACAAAGTTTACACCTCGCATTCAAAATTTTATTAAATTACGTTTTACTTAAAATAGATCATGATTATTTTATACACAATTCTAAAAATAAAACAGTTTCCTGTCTTAAAAGTACAATAAAATACTAATAACTTACTATACAAGATTAAAATCACTAAAAACTCGGAAAAACTGCAAAACAGTCTAAAACACATGTCATATATCTCAACATGTATACACACGTCACCTTCAAGAGTGTGACGTTTTGCACCTTACGTGTACAAATACAAGAAGACCGCCTTGCATATCAAAGAATTTCATGCCATCTACTGACAACATTTCCAACAGGCCCGTCATCCTTGTTTAATCATTTATATTTACGGTGTTTTTCTATATTTAATTATATCAATAGATTAATGTATATTCAAACTAAGTAATTGTTCATGTTATGCTAATACAACAGTTTATCCCATTGAATTGAGTGTTTAATTTCACTGATGTGTTCTGCTAAAGGTAAACAGTAATATTATTGTTTTGAACATGTGTGTTCTTTAGTTTTAACGGCCCGGCATAGCCAAGCGTGTTTAGGTGTTCGACTCATAATCCGAGGGTCGCAGGATCGAATACCGGTCGCACCAAACATGCTAGCCCTCCAAGCCGTGTGAGCGTTATAATGTGACGATAAATTCCACTATTCGTTTGGCGTGACGGGGATTCAAACCCACGACTCTAGGATTACGAGTCGATTGCCTTAACCACCTGGCCATGCCGAAGCTTAGGAATGAAATGAAACTACCCTTATACTTCTGTTATACGTTAATTCACCCCAAACGTCCATCTTTACAAAATAAATAAAACAACAAATAATCTTAACTAGAACTACCTTTATATTCTTGTGGAGTTTGTATTCTCAACCTCCTTCCTTTCTCTTAAACATTTATTTAACTGTGGCACAAGAAACTGAGAACAAAATCAAATGCTTGAAGTAGGTCTATCCATTCCAAACGTATAAAATAAAAAGTATTATTAATCAAGAAACAATGAATAACTGACCTTATTCTTTCACTGATGTATCTAATTAAAACACTCCAAACACAGTAGAGGTTGACTATCACAATTCTCAGAAACTGTGGTCATCCTTTTCTATCTTTCTCCTTTTTATCTGTCTGTTTTGATAACAGGTTCTACATTTTTATCTTGTGGTTCTTCCTGATCCTGATGCCAAGCAGGTTCTGAGACTTTTACTAGAATTTACTTGAGCATCATTATTCTCCTCTTTAGCATTGAGAATATCAGAAATGATTTCTTCCCGAAATTCCAACATATCCATTGGTTTTTAATTACGGTTAGTCTTAGCATCAGTAATAATCCATCCATTCACCACGCGTTATTCTAGCAAAATTTCAAAGAACATTCTTTTGTACCACTAATGTTTTGCGAAGGTAGTAGTAATATGACATTTTATTGGAGATGTCCACGCTTTTTTGGCTTTATTTTGTGCAATCACAGATTGCGGTCTTTGTATGTTTTCGGGTTTTCTATTTCCAGTACCAGTGAAAGTAGTTGATCGTAATGGCCAGCTCTGGTTGTCATCATAAGAACGGGTCTTTTGTCAGCCAATTATATCACTCGAACACCACTGTTATTTACTTTACCATAGGTTACTCCTCTTTTTAACTTTTTAGACATACTGACTTTGGATTTCCTTTTCTCTTTTGTCGTAGTGTTCCACATATATACGTCATCCTCAGAAAAAATATTTCACATAGTCTAGAATGGTATATAAATTGTCTATAAATAATGTCCTACCAGTATTCTAAAGCCCATTCATCAGTTCCAATGTGATTCTATGAACATTCCCAATTCTTCTGCAATCCATACTTTCTTATCCAGCGTAGATTTTTATTTCCAATGTGCATTCTTTAGGTGTGCAATCTGTGTTTTCACTTGGAATTACAGCTGTTCTAAATTGAGTGCAAAACAGGTCAGCTGTGTTATTGAACTTGGAAAATCTTCCTGTATTTGCAGCACTTTTATTGACATAGAGTGCAAGCATTTCATAAGCATGTCATATCTATTGAGTTTCTTGGTTTTTATTATAAGGTTATTCTAATACATCAATTTCTTTGACCAGTGTAGTCGCATTTTGGGAAGTGGTATCAAACCTATGATAGCAATAATATACTGTCTTGACCAAATTCGTTTCCCTTCCACTCGTAATTGGGGCTTATAGACCACTCCTTTAATCCAATATTTTTTATCTTGGGGTAAATGGTACTTCTGTGCCTTTTACATCACGTGTGGCAGTTGTATTTTAACATTCGGATTTTTGTTGTTGCTTTTTTATCACTTTGGTCATTGCATTATTTATTTATATTCCATTCTTGGCACCTATCCATCATTTACTTATTTTACCTCCAAACATTCATCCATTAGTCATGTATTTTCATGCAGATTGGAGATATGTGATTGATCTGTTCAATCTCAATCACTTTTTGATTCTTTTCTTTCTTTCTCTTTTGTCTTTTGTCATACTATGACGGGCTTTTCTTCATGAATGAGAACGTTCACTGTCGACGTTTTGTATTCCTATGTCCACATTTCATTTTCTTTCATCCCTCGTGGAACTGTCTTAAATTTGATAACCATGATATTTTTTACCAGTTTTGTGTCTTGGCTGTCGATGTATTTAGACAGGACTGGGACCTGCTTCTACCTTTGTTTTCTCATCCCTTTTGTTATTTTTTCTGGGAGATTTGATTCATTCTTGCCACTTAATGTCAGGTCTTTCTGATTCTTCCACTTTGGTCCACAGAGATATGATTTTTTCAGCTGCTTCAGCTCAATCATATCTTTTTTTGTCGTGGATTGATTTTTCCTACCCAACACTTTGGAAGATTTTGGAGTATATTCTTTCGTTTTGTTTTCTTCTATCTCCAACCTTTAATTAGAGAAAAATCCACTTTGTCTTCTATGTTCTAAAATTTCTCTTGTTTGCTTCATTGCCTTCAAGGCTTTCTTCCTTTGATTCCTTTTCCTGCTGTTTCGTTCCACTACCCTTTTTGTAACATTTCCCTTCTTTTCTTACCCTTTGAACTAGATTTTGGTTCAATTGGCCTTTTCTTCCTTGCTTCCTTTGTCATTATAATCAGTTCATGCTGATTTATACCTACATATCAGTCTCGTCGTACGTTGAAGCACTGGGACTGCACCTCCCACGTTTCTCTCCATTATCTGCTTAAGGTAGTTGTTTCTTACTCACTGGGAAACTGGCTTCTAACCGGTTGCCATTCTTTTGTTAGATTGTGACTAGGCAAAATATATTTAAACTAGTCAAATCCACACTGTAAAACTAAGACGACTTAACAATTATAATTCTCATGACCACTAAACATACACTTTTGAGTTGAGTTGGGGTGTACCACAAGATTTACCATAGGTTTCCACGCAATATATTTGTTTCATTCGTATGCTTTTTATGGACCATACTAGCCTGTGGACTTCATAGGCAGAGCATTCTTTAGATCGAATAAATAAGGAGAGGTCTGTTTGTAAAATTGAGTTTTTCTGGTCTCCTATTGCTGTCTCTGGGTTGATATTCTTCTGGACTCTCCACTGCATTTTATCTTCCCTTATTCTTCCAGTGGCATATGGATATTCTAATCACATTCCAATTGGTGGACCATGATAGAAAATACAAATAATGATAAAACCATTTAGTTGAGGTTAGGGAGTCGGTGTTCTGCTGGAGTAGGTGACGAGAAGCCCTCCAGTGACATGCTCCATCTTTATATGAGTTTATCTGAGGACGTGTTGTAACTTTGGAGTGAGCAATCACAATTGCAATTCACTTCTTGAGTTTGGATCCCTCATCCTTCCCCCGCGTGAATGTCAGATCTCAGAGGCTGGGTTTTGGATTCAGAGCTGAACCAATCAACATACGTTCTCACATATGTATTATAGATGTGTCTGTTTTATCACTCAATTACACTCTTATTCTCTGCACCCGTGTTGAGGTTCACAGTGGTGAAACTTGCTGATTAGTACACATGTATAGTTCTTCCTCTTAAGTTATCCCTCGACGAATTTCTTATATCAAGGATATTATTTCACTGGGTGCATTTCCTGTTGGATTGGTTTTGAATGAGATAGCTCACATTACATCGACTTGTTTACACTACTGATCGTCTGGATCTCAAGTTCCTAGATCAGTCAAACAATTGATGATTTTTATTGGATTGAGATTCCAATACTGTGCTATTTTGATCCCTGTCCACCCAGTGTTCTTTCTATTTTGAATGTGGTTTTTCTAATTTCCGCCCATCTCTGCAACACCTCTTTCGAGACTGGGTGAAGAGTATACCTGGCAAAGAAGTGATGTGGTCTCCCGTGTAGGATCTCTAAAGGATCAATTCTTTTAAAGTTTTCAAAGAATGCTTCTTTCGTTCCCTCTCACTGGTCTCTCCACATATTTAATGTGGTATTATAAATATTTATATGATAAGAGATAATGCACCATTTCAGAAGTTATAATTTTCCTATACTGAAAATATCGTCTCCCCACACTCACTGAGAACCAGTGCCTCAATTTCCTGACAAAACTCGAAGTCATAATTTAGTGGAATTGAATATGGAGAGCCGTGTGCACTATGAGGGTGTGTTGCACTCCTGTTGGTGGAGAGTTGTTGCATAAATATATGCATGTGAGATGCAGTTGATCCGTGTTGATTTTGAAACTGGAGGTTTGTGCAATTCGAAAAGTTTGCATGCAGAGAGCAGCACATAATAAAAATATTTATGTGAGTGAAAGTAAGCGCTTGTCTGAACTACCTCATCAGTATTGGAAAAATTATAACTTTCGTTTATGCAATTTGAAATATGGAGTGAGTATTTGAACTTTAGAAAAGATTACTGTTTTTGACCAGAATTTTACTTTTAACTTTTTTAGATACGACTCCAAGCCTATACCTAAGTTCATACATTTCAAAGATGTACATGCAACTTTGATTTGTTTGTTTTTGTCAATGCTTTCCAAAAACGGACATTCGAAAATTGTAAACTCTTAAGTTGTTTGGAGAATCTATCTCACTGCATGTTAGGGCAAACACATTTGAATTCAACTATGCAGACTGCACTAGCAAAAATACAAACAAACAATAACAATATAATATTATTGTTTTAAAAATCATGTCAAAATCAGAAATAATCAATTGCCGATAATTATAGAGCACAATTGGACCGATTCCGATCGTTAATATTATTGCGTGGTATTGTTCACAGGCTAACCTTAAAAGTATAATTACTACAGAGAATGTACTTTGAAGTTTCATTAAAGTTGATATAGTTGAAGTTAACAATAAATGTGACATGTAGAAAAATCACAATCTCTTTTGCACTTTTTCAATTGAATGGATGAAAAATAAAAATGGGTACTGAACTCAGCACATGATCCATTCATAATTTTATGTGGCCGTTACGAGAAACAAACAAATTGTTGAGGTTCATTACCTATATTCGTCATTCACTTTAGCTATAAGTTTGAAACGTTTTGCTATCACTCTACAAAGTTTAAACTAAATTACTTTTGAACTAAACGAATAAAGTGATATCATTTGTAAGAGGGAAATTTTCAAACTAGTTGCAGAAAGGATTTTGTTTTAAATTGGTCTTATTAAAAATGCTCCTAATTGTGTCTTTATTGTGCGGGTCTTTGTTTTTTATCATAACACCTTCAAAGTTGTCAGCTCTTTTTTCAAGGGACCGGCATGGCCAAGCGTGTTAAGGCGTGCGACTCGTACTCTGAGGGTCGCGGGTTCGCATCCCGGTCACGCCAAACATGCTCGTCCTTTCAGCCGTGGGGGCGTTATAATGTTACGGTCAATCCCACTATTCGTTGGTAAAAGAGTAGCCCGAGAGTTGGTGGTGGGTGGTGATGACTAGCTGCCTTCCCTCTAGTCTTACACTGCTAAATTAGGGACGGCTAGCGCAGATATCCCTCGTGTAGCTTTGTGCAAAATTCAAAAACAAACAAACAAAACAAACTTTTTTCAAGATTGGTAAGTTGATTGCTCACCATCATTTGCTGCCTATTTGAAAAACCCAAATTATTATTTTTTTATTCAAAAGCAGTCCAATCAAGCAGCAATCATGTTTGTCGGGCCACAACTAACTAAGGTAAAACTTTTTTGGAACTATGCATATTCTGAAGTAATAGAACTGTAAAATAATGAAATGAAATGTTACATAGCTGCTTAATTCTTTAAATATTTATATATACAAAAGATTCTCGTTATATATTGGAGTTAGGAACTCGAAAGTTCCAGCTTATAAGGAAACAATATATAATGGGGTATTTTTACCCATAAGAATAGTGGGAAATGGGTGGACACGGGCAATGAAATTGTAAACATTGCCTATTTGTCGCAAAGCGGAACAATTTCTCCCATGAGAAACAATGAACTATGATATTGAATAGGAACCTCACTTATGAAAACGCTGTTTTATGTTTAGCAATCAAAATATTTACTATTCATGAACAGTACCTGTGTTATACTATAAAACACATAATATACACATACTTATAAGTAGTTCTGTGTTCAAGGATCTTTAAACAGCATTTATATTTACCAAACACTTCATTGAAGACTATTTTTTATTAACATTTGAAGCAGAGTTGCACATTTTAAAACATTTTAATTTTTAAATAGAAAACACATTCGTTAGATTTTATATATATTACCCTTCCACATGGTCAGTCAGATTGATGTGTTCAACCCTTCTTGAGAGAGTTAAATTGAACCAAGTAAAAAACTTTAAACGACGTATGTGTGAGGAAGATTTTATATTATCATCCTCAAAACTCGCGACAATGATGTTGTTGTTGTTGTTTTGAATTAAGCACAAAGCTACACAATGGGTTACCTGTGCTCTGCCCACCACTGGTATCGAAACCCGGGTTTTAGCGTTGTAAGTCCACAGACATACCGCTGAGCCACTGGGGAGCACGCGATAACGAATAACAATGAAATCCTGCAACTGTTTACGACTTTAAATATATAGTAACATCTTTAAGAATGATATAAACAATTTAAACAAATGACAACCTAAGTGGAAGGCCCGGCATGGCCAGGTGGTTAAGGCACTCGATTCGTAATCCGAAGGTCGGGGGTTCGAATCCCCGTCGCAACAAACATGCTCGCCCTTTCAGCCGTGAGGCGATATAATTTAATAGTCAATCCCACTATTCGTTGGTAAAAGAGTAGTCCAAGAGTGGCAGTGGGTGGTGATGACTAGCTGCCTTCCCTCTCGTCCTACACTACTAAATGAGAAAGTCTAGCGCAGATAGCCTTTGTGCAGCTTTGCGCGAAATTTAAAGCAAACCAAACCCTCTTTGGAAAATCATCAAACATTCCAAATTCCAAATAATCAACACTACGTATAATTTAAGAACAAATGGATGTATTTTATACCATTTTTCACTGTAGAGCAATATAAAGCCCTTAATGGCATTTCTTAAAATAAGTTGACACAAGCACGAAATAAGCCTTTTAATAAGATGCCAAATTTTAATAAAACGTTATTAGGAAATTCCATTATCAAGCTGAAAAACCATGCAAAGTTTCGTTTAAATCCGACTTCAGATGTGGAGGACATTGGCGGACAGACAGACAATAACTTTATATATATGTATATATAGATAGATAAAAATAATTAAAGTGGCCTGAAATAACATTGTTTGGCTCGTATTTTTTTCTTTCTTTCGTGAAACACTAGTTCACAACAAAGTAAAAACACATATGCTGATATTCATTTTTCTTTTAATTCATGTAAGATCTGCTACTTAATTTGGTGGATTTTCTGATAACTTCCACTATAGAGCACATTTTAAGACGAGATATAAGATTGGCCTCGAAGATTGCTTTGGGCTCTCTAAAAAGCGTGATCCCTGTTATAGTTGGTTAATTATTACATTTTAGAAACAAATAATATAATTTAAAGGTTACGATTCTTTAGAATGTTTCTGCGTGAAATTTGAATAACAAGATCTTGAAAGGGGCTCTTGTTCCTTCTCATTTTTAATGTCCTATACTGTCCCAATTTAAAAAAATAAGGTTTCTATTCTGTACTCTATATCAACTTAATATGTGTTTATACTATGAATTATAAACTAACCATAGGTGTTCTGCAGTTCCTTTCCTTGCTTCTAGAAAAAATCATACCTTCAATAAAATGATTACTAAAGATCTTTGAGCACGGATAGCCCATTGTCCGGCTTTGTGCTTAATTCTAGAAACGAACAAATCCTTTTTTTCATATCAGCCTCCCTGTTCTTTCTCCCAATAACATTTATCCACTTTTTCTTTTACTCATCTTTGTTGGTAACAAAGCTCCTAACACGAACGTTTCACAACTACACTTTCACACGTTCTACAACAAACTTATATTTTCAACTAAGCTTTCTCACAAGTTAAACTGCCACTTTAACATAAACACATGTTTCGACTAAGTTTTATTGTGAGCTAAGCTGTTGACTCTTACCCACTGTTTTTCTCAAATCTATTTATAGAATTTATGGCTGAACATCTAACTGCCATAATAAAAATATTTAATTGAAAAACTTGTAACACTGCAGCACGAAACACTTTATTAAAAATATAACATATTTTAGAGCAGCTATTGGTTACTTTCTTCCAACAAAGCACCTTCCATGTGGTGTTTAATAAGACGTATGACATCAATTTCCAGCCACGCATAGTTTGATTTGATTGTTTGTTTTGAATTTCGCAGAAAGCTACACGAGGGCTATATGCGCTGGGCTTCCCTAATTTAATAGTACAACTCTAGAGGGAAGGCAGCTAGCCAATCACCACCCACTGCCAACTGTTTTTACCAAAGAACAGCATGACTGACCGTCAGTTAAGTGAATTGCATCGTACTTAATACAGTGTTTTAATAATGTGCGAATCACCTTTTGTAGTACCAGTATTTCGTGTCCATTTTTATTAGCTGTTTATTAAAATATTTGTAAAAAATATTTAGGTCTCTTACTGATTCTTATAAAACTTTGAATTTATGCATTTACGCCTTGTACTTGTTAGGCATGCAGTATTTAATATTTTTAAGTTGGTTCATTTACTTATGACCAAAACATTCAAGAAACAATGAGTGGTATCGTCTTTAGAAAAAAATATGCTGGACGAAAATATGAAGATTGAAATGCTTAAGGTATGATTCTCGTCTGTGGTAGAAAGGTTTCAAATACATATGTATTCAAGACATAAA
This sequence comes from Tachypleus tridentatus, assembly GCF_004210375.1. Classification (NCBI taxonomy): domain Eukaryota; kingdom Metazoa; phylum Arthropoda; class Merostomata; order Xiphosura; family Limulidae; genus Tachypleus; species Tachypleus tridentatus. Next base: position 91,012,835 of record NC_134828.1, read on the forward strand.
ATGAATGTATTATTTAATGTCAAAAATGATTTATTCTTTATTTTAGAATCGAAAAGAAATATGAAAAGACCAAACAATGATGAGATTGAAAATAAACTAATACAAAATTTTAATTTCCAGAGGTCAGCACTGTCATAGTTAACTGTATTTTACTTAACTCTTCAATCTACGATTTATTTTTCATTTTTTACTTTGCCGATGGAATTGCTCTCATAATCTATTGCTGATTTTTTTCTTAAACTTAAGAAGTGATTGATTAATTATTGATGTTTATGTATGTATTTGTGTAATGTTACTAGATGCTTCCTGACAACTGAGAAACTGTATGTTTGTCAATTATGTTTCATTTGATATTATTTTGGTTGTACGTGTTATCAGGTCTACCGGAGTAATTTACTGGAGGCCAGATATATCTACATATATGCTTTACTGTGTCTTGGTGAAAATGAAATATTTGCTATGTTTTGTAAAACGGAATTTAAAATGACGTAGGTTTTGTAGATACGTTTAATAAATTAATTTTCAATAGGCTTGTTCAAAACGAGGCTCAACTGAGGACTTTAGATGTACTTACTGTATTTAATTACAATAAAAACAATGAAGGCTAGAATTCTTGTAGAATGAAATATAAAGATGGTAAAAACTTGCCTACATTAAAACAACTTTATTAATAAACGCGAAAATAACATTTTGTGGAACAGTTAGAATATAACCTTGAGAATTAGGGTGAAAGAAAAGAAAAAGAACAAATAACATATGGCTTGAAAAGTCAGGGGCAAATTCTTAATCTATAAAAGAGTTAAGGGAAGTGAAATAATTAAAATGATAATATAATTAATGAACTTTTTGGTAAAAAGTGAAAAATATGGTGAATTATAGTAAATAAACTGAACAAAAGCAAACCATGAGCACAGACAAGAATGGTAGAAAATATGAAAATGAGCTTATCAGATAATATCGTTCAACAATAAAAGGTATGCGAATTTTACATATTGGAAGGTCCCGAACTCTCAAACATTTTTTTTCCAAGAGTATCAGTGAGATTTTCAAAGGTCCCATAACTAGAATTTAATAAACTAAAAAAGCACACATTTCAATGTCAATGAAAAACTTTATTTACAACGCACACTACATCTTACCTTTCTGCAAATGAAAAAAACTTTATATACAGTTTACATGTATACCCTACTTTTTATAGTAACTGTTCTGCTGAATTAAATAGTTTTTGTTTAATAAATAACGCACCAAGAAACACTGAAGAATATTATGTAAAATGAAAACAATGTTCCATAACTATCACAGTTTTTCTGGCATTCTAACTGTGTAACAAAAGCCTGCAAAAATTAAATTAAGCTCGTCAACGTGTTTCCTGTGAGAATAAAGTTTGAACTGGGAGGTGAACAGACAATTCTCTGTAGACACGACAACGTAAGCTAATACATAATTTGATATATAAAACATTTGGCTTTCAATTGGTTATAAATATCATAGTCTTAAATTACAGAACTACTGGTCTCTTTTTGAAGAGAGTATGTGATAATGGGCGTGACAAGAAGGGTCTCATTTTCCGTTTTATTGCTCTGTAAATAAATAAGATTGATAATAACATTAGTTTGTCAGATGAAGTTTTCAGTCTTGACTTTGCCTGTTTTAGGCATGACAAGTTTATCACAATTTTAGATATAATGGCATTTCTAGTAGTTTGTTTAGCTTTGGTTTTAAGTTACAAACCTTTTTCCTTAATGTCCATTCGTCTTCTTTGGGTTTATAATTTTGAAATGTTCAATGTTAGGTTTCATACTACAGGACTTGCTTAGGAGGCTGTAAGTTCCAAAGTTCTTTGAAGGCGTACGTATCTGGCATATGTTTCGTATTTCTAGTAGCTAGATTTTTACTCGTTGACGCAATATAGACCTGTCTGCAGTATAGACACATGTATTGGTATACTATCAGCGATTTTGTTTGAAGGAGATATTTTGTTCTTAAATAAGAAAAAAAAATTGTTTATTCATTTATTTGGCTTGAATATAGGCTGACTTGGAGATAAGTTGATTTCAGAATGTTTTTTTTTATTTTCCCTATTAGTTAGCATTAGTTAACATCATAAGTCACTTGGATTACGAATATTTAAAAATCAAACTTTTTTTCGAGGCATTCCCTTTACATTATAGTGTGGGGGAACAAATATGAGTCCAATGTGTGAAGAAGTCGAAGATGCAATATAAAGAGAGATTAAAACCTTTGGGTTTTGTAGTGTCATTATTTCTTATATAAGAAAGAGTTTTTTTACACACAATAAACCAGACTTGTGTTTAGAACCTTCCATTGAGAGCCATATACAAATGTTGTGGTGTTAACACACTGATAGGTAACACATTAGAGGTAGATTCCTGGTTGATAATGTGGACAAAATCTTTGATATTTTTATCAGATCTATAACTGACGAATGATCGTCCTTTAAAACTTTAGATGCTATGGAGTCATCAGTGAGGATAATAAAGTTTTATTTGATCTAAGCAACTTAAAGTGGAATTACCATGGTAAGAATAAGTGGTATTTGAGGGTTAGTAGCCATGGGTTTTGTAATGTATTCTTTGGTTACAGAATTGGTTCGTTGGGCGGCTTTTTCTATCTAGACTAAGGATAAGAACGAATGATGAAGAAATTTTACATATCTTCAGATTTTGACTCGTAATCTGTTTGTTTACTGCAAAGTCTGTGGAACTAACTGGTGAGAGTATTGGTTCAATACAAATTCAGTGTATTTTCTTGCTAAGTTGTATTTTCTTATATTAACGTAATAGTAATTCAGTAAAGAAGTATTGGAACTGCTCTTCATGGTTCACATTGTTTTGCTAAATTGGCGAAATAATTACTTATTCGGTATTAGGTATACCCTGTACATACAATATGCATTCTTACTTGATAGATTTGTTTGTGTAAAGCTAAGTGAACAGTTTCACAATGGTCTATCTGGTATTCTACTCATCACGGGTATCGAAGTCCAGTTTCTAGTACTGCAAGTCTCCAGACATACCGCAGTGCCACTAGAGCTTTATTTGATAGAAAATATTTACTTAAATATTTATGTTTTTCATTTGAAATTTTTTTATCAGCATAATATTATTGAAAGTGACACCCCTAAGGTCAGTTTAAAGAGACACCTATCTTGTTTAATGTGTTTTGTATTTCTGAAAAACAGACCAGAAGACTTTAAGAGTCTTATATTTTTATTGCAATTCTTCCAAAGCAACACATTCATAAGTGGTAGTTGGCTGATTTGTTTATAAGTATAGATCAAAGTTCACACCACGTAAGTAGTGTATTCAAAATAATACTTACGAAACATAGGTGATAAAAAAACTACTTAGGTTATATACGTATTTTATAGGTATATGAATCTTTTCAGTATACTTCCAGTTTGTTGTTTGCTAACTTATCATATTAGCACAATGTACTTACATAATCATATTTTATTATATACATATATATTTATACAAATACAAAAACAGTGGATTGTATTTATAAGCTTTAAGAGCTGTGTGGAAGGTTTGAAATTAAATTCGAGAAAGTAGTAATTTGTGCACATACTCTTTCTTTTGAAATTCAACATAGAATTTAAGTACGTAATCTTTAAGTACACTAACTTGTTCTTAAAAGTAGTCAAATATATATATTACTGATTAAAGATAATACCACCATTCAGTTAGAGTAGCGCTGGGAAACGTAAGGTAGTCTCTGCAGGCCACACGTGTTAATTTTAATTTCATAGCATTGTTTGTTTTTGTATTTCGCGCAAAGCTACACAAGCGCTATCTGCGCTAGCCGTCCCAAATTTAGCAGTATAAGACTAGAGGGAAGGCAGCTAATCATCACCACCTACTGCCAACTCTTGGGCTACTCTTTTACCAACGAATAGTGGGATTGACCGTCACGTTATAACGCCCCCATGACTTTAAGAGTGAGCATGTTTGGTGTGACGGAGATTCAAACCCACGACCATCGGATTACGAGTCAAATACCTAACCACCTGGCAATGTTGAGCCTTTCATAGCATTAATGTACCTGGTCTTAACAAGCTCTTAAGAAAGGCAGGGTTTGCTTCAGCAAACCATTTCCGTTGTTGTGATATTTTTTGATGGATGTATGTGAGAGGACTTTGCTCATATGTTGACTGTTAGTAATCAATATATTTAAATGAATCACAGTGATTGTGAAACAACAAAACTGGTATCATTATTCTGAGAAAAACATCAAACAGCATACTGTTAGATTGTATTTTCTACCACTTTAGCATACGAAGAAGAATGTTTTTGATAACAAAAAATAGAACAATAATGATTGTCTCTCAATGCTGAATATTTGAGCCTTTATTTTAGTTAATCAGTTTGAGGTTGTTTTAAAATATTTTCTGCAAACTTTATTTATAATTTGTTCAGAATAGCTATTTATATGTGCATTCAGCTTTGTGAAACACCATGAATTTTGGTAGAGATTGTCATAGTCATGTTTCACAAGATGATACATGTGCGTGGGAGGAACACAAACATTTAAATAATGTTGTAATAAATTGCAAGAATGATAATTCCGAAATAAATTTACTAACTTTTGCACTTTAGCTTTAAACAAACGAAACTTTATCTTCTCTGCTCACATAAACATTGGTATGAATCTTATCTCATTTGTTCAAGTCTTTATACCTCACAATATAACCCATAGCAAGTTAAATCTTGTGATTCTCTGCACCTACGTCAATGCACCCCTATCTCAGACCTACATGTACGTTCCCGTTATTACTTCCTATTCATCAGCCTCAGAGGTAAAACACTAACATACTTAGAAAACCAGATGTACATTCAGTCCCCAACTAGGAAGACGAGATACCACGTCTCGTCCTTGGAATTACAGGACTGTGGACCCAAATCGAAATCAAGGTATAGTGGCTATGGCATGAGGATCGTTTTATTGATTGATTTTGTTTAGTGAGGTGATATTATTAGAACCCAATCTGAAAATTATAGAATCTTACGTGTCAAACCATTAAAATTACACAGAGAAGGCATGTAACGTGGAGAAACCTTTACCCTAAGCCGAAGAACACAAAAAAGAGCAAACTGAACTTAGAATTACGGGACCTGTCACGCCTCACCTAACCTGAGAAGAGAGTTTACCTAGTCTGGAATTACAAACCGAAATACTAATTTCCAAAGTTCAGTCAATGACACAGGAAGAAATGATCCGTGTGCAAAATTACGAGGAGTTCAGAAACTCCTTCCATAACTAAACAGGGGAGCCATACACAACCCAACTGGCTAGCAAAGAGCCATCTCTGAACCAGAATAACAATAAGGCTCTTGCATAAGCTGATCTCTATTTTACCGTACATCTGGGGAAACATCCACGGTTATTTATAGGAGGGTGTACTTCTCCATTAGCAGTATAATAAGTACAAACAGAACTAAAGCAACAAAATAGTGGGGATGGTAAGAACTATTATGCTCTGATAGGAGAAATGGTAGGATACTCGCGTTTGGGAGTCCTGAGGAACAATGCTCCAGAGAAAGGGCAATAGGTGAATCACGTACCCTAAATTAAAAAGCAAATTGATCCTGATTTATTCAATCTAGGGATCAGCAACAATGGGCAGAATATCTTAAGCCTTTATTGTGATAGTCCACGAGTGGCACCCCAGAGTGTAAACAGGGTGGTCTTATGGAACATCCCATCTCAATAAAGATTGTTGTTACAAGAAATGTTATTGATTGGTAGACCGGTAGTTAATACGGATTTCGAAAGAAGCATACCTGAACAAGAAACGCCTGCCACAGAGTCCCTGAAAAAGAAATGAAGTCATTCAACCCCTTTACAAACAAGTTCAAGCGTGGAAAATAGCTATGGGGTAGCCAAAACCTTCAGAGGAGTCAATCGCCAAATTATGCATATAATGAGATATAACGATATTAAGCATGGTTTACATACCATTCTACACAATCTTATCACATACCTTTCTATACAATCTTTTCCGGAAGACGACATGATTGAGCTGAGACAAAGAGATTTGACGAATTTGATGAGATGAAACTTGAAGAAGTCTTCATCCCTCCAATGAAAGTGACAGGGAAGAAGTTAGATGACATCTTAGGCCCCCAACAGATAAACAAAGGGTGACATGGAGAGAATGCACGTGGGCCCTATTCAAAGGAATGATTGATTCCAAGGATTCCCACATCTTCAAAAGATAGCAAATCACACATGCGGATGGAGAAATAGGTGATAGTATTAAAAGAATGACTCATTCCATGATCCAAAGTTGTAGTGGCAAAAGTTGCTCCCTACTATAACGTGAATTTACAGAAATACCTCGAAATGGATGAGGTCCTTTGTGGGAGTAAGAATAGACTTCCCTATTTGGATGAAAAAACACAGCTATCGCAGCTTTGGATGAAATAGAGCAATGGTGAAACTGTGACATGTGGCGTGAAGGAACCAACAGAACACAGACTTCAACATAATGAGCAGTATGGATGATTATCTGACAAAATATGTATGGGATGGATGAGAGGTGAAATGGGAGAATACAAAACTAGAAAAGGTGTCTCTCATGAAGAAATGAGAGATACCGACGTGAAGACTTTACAATCGAAATATGAAGATAGGAATCTATAACATTGAAATTTTTTATCGATATATCAGGTGCAAAGTGCTACTAGGGAGAAAAACACGAGTCCGTAGTAAACCAAGGATGCTGGATGAAAGGTTGTCAGTTACCTTCTCCATTGTTTCTAAAACAACCAAATGGAAATAAAAACTTGATTTATATAGTCTTCTTCCTTTTGTAAGAACTAATATTTACTTGGTTTCAACTTTGAATTTGCCTTTGTTAATATATTAAACACACGTCTTAGTCTCTCACAGTGTTCTTCAAACTTTCATCGAATACAATAACACCACCTGAGTAACAAAAACATTCCAAATATTGTAAACCTCATAGAACTATATCAGAAACCTCGGACATGTCGAATAAGTACTATATAATACAAATAGAAATTCTATTAAACTGATAGTTTCCTGATGGTGATATAAATGCAGTTTTAACTTTATCTACTTTATTCTTCTATCTCGGGCACAGATAGCCCAGCTGCTTTGTGCCATAAAACACTAAATCAACCAATCGTCTATCTCGATTTGCAAATAAATAATTTAAAAGTCCATAAAAGAAAATTACATACTTTGACCTAAACTGTCTAGGGTTTCCTGTATATTAGGAAGTGGCTGAATATCTTGTAAAGGTATTTTACCCAAACATACTTTGACCTAAACTGTCTAGGATTTTCTGTATATTAGGAAGTTGGTGAATATCTTGTAAAGGTATTTTACCCAAACATACTTTGACCTAAACTGTCTATGGTTTTCTGTATATTAGGAAGTGGTTGAATATCTTGTAAAGGTATTTTACCCAAACATACTTTGACCTAAACTGTCTAGGGTTTTCTGTATATTAGGAAGTGGGTGAATATCTTGTAAAGGTATTTTACCCAAACATACTTTGACCTAAACTGTCTAGGGTTTTCTGTATATTAGGAAGTGGGTGAATATCTTGTAAAGGGGTTTTCTGTATATTAGGAAGTGGGTGAATATCTTGTAAAGGTACTTTACCCAAAATCTACACTGAACCTTAAACAACTATCCTTTTTTGCATTTAATACAGCTGGAAATGCATAAGGATTAGTTTTATAATATATTTGTTCAAACTTTTGTTTTACACATGCTTTTAATTCTACCCTTTGCTTCTCTAACAGTCTGTAGGATATCTGCATTTTAGATTTGCTACTGTTTAGTACTATCCTGAGTCTTACCTTGTCTACACCCATTGATATCACCTTGGTCACTAATTATTATATATGTTTATTCTTTATATATCCTAGGATAAAATCTCAGTCTATCGTACTATTTTTTTATTATATTCCACGTTTCAATGTCAAATTGCAGCTATTTTTGCTCTGTGCTAGCCTTAGTTTCTATATGTAACAAGACAGTACCACTTTAGTCTCATTTAAATTTGAACTTTTTGTATGCACTATTTTTCTCAGACAAAGGCCTAACATAGCCTAGTGGTTAGTGTACTCGATTCCCAATATGAATGTCTCGGGTTCGAATCTTTGTCACAACCATGTTCACCTATTCAATCATGGGAACATTATAAAGTGATGGTCAATCCAACAATTCAATGGTAAAAGAGTTGCCCAAAAGTTAGTGGTGGATGATGTTGACTATCTGCCTTCCCTCAAGTTTACCATCGTTAAATTAGGAATAGCTTGTACAAATAGCCCTCGTGTAACTTTGCACGAAATTTAAAACAAAACAAATCTCGCGGACAATTTACTACTACAAGCAGAGATATAAGCTCTTATTTTTTATCTCTGTTGCTTTACCAAGGATTGTTTTCATTTTGCCTAAATTCATGTTCTTCAGTCACAATGGTAATCTGACTTCTTTTAAGTACAACTAACTTTGTGGAATGCTCAGTTGACTGACTTAGGTATAGTCATATGAGGGGTTTGTATAATTATTTACCAATATAAAATGGTTTAGCATGGTTATGTAGTTAAGGTAATCGACTCGTAATCTGAGAACCACGGGTTCAAATCCTCGTCACACCAAACATGTTCACTTCTTCAGCCATGGGAGCATTATAAAGTTATGGTCAATCCCACTATTCGTTGGCAAAAGACTAGCCCAAGAATTGGCTGCAGGTGCTGATAGCTAACTACCTTCCCTCTATTCTTACACTGCTAAATTAGGGGCGGCTAGCGCAGACAGCCCTCGTCTAGCTTTGCACAAAATTAACAACAAATAAACAAACCGATATATATGATGTTCCTTCAAAATAAAGTAAATAAATAACAAAAAATAAAAATTCATGTAATTAATGCATCGAATACAACGTAAATAAGGTTCTATTACACTACTCAAGTATAAAAGCGGAGGTTATACATACACCAAACCATTTTTATATACATTTATACATTGCTTACAACTAATTAAACGTGGTTGTACATATGAAAAAGGGTTCGAATTCCCGTCGAATCAAATATGCTCGCCCTTTCAGCCATGGGGGCGTTATAATGTGACGGTCAATTCCACTATTCGTTGGTAAAAGTGTAGCCCAGGAGTTGGCGGTGATGACTAGCTGCCTTCCCTCTAGTCTTATACTGCTAAATTAGAAATGGCTGGCACAGATAGCCCTCGAGCAGCTTTACTGAAATTCAAACCAAACAAACTATAACTTAGCTAGTTTCATAATATGTCCTTTTTTAACATTAGGGGTATGAAACAAAACTTTATCCCCTATGTTTAATCTTTTTCAACTTGTTTTCTCATTGTTTTCCTGCTTTTGTTAAATGTTCTTGTGCGATTTCAAAACCCAATTATATTATTTTGATCATCTCAGCTTTGTAATCTTTATTTATAGCATAATTCATTCTCTTAGGTATCAATATTTCCTGAATTTATAAAACCATTTTTAACATGCAAAAGGTAAAAGGGGTTTTCTTGGACAAATTCGTTTTCTGTTCTTCTATAGGCTAACGACAATAATGGCATCTGCTCATCCCAGGTCTTCTGATTTTTTTCACAATATTGTGAAGTCATATTTGAGAATGTTCGATTGAATATTTCTAATAAAGCATTAGTAGTGGAATGATAAGCTATATTTCCAAATTGTGTTCACTCTCAAGGTTTGAAAACGTTCCTTCATTAAGTGAGAAATAAAGTTATTACCTACTTATGTTAAAAGGTACTGAGGTACTCCATGCGTGGCAATTATTTGATTTACAAATGTTTTAGTGATTGTCGCGGTTTTCTGATCTAGTAAACATATGTCTTCGAGATATGGTTTTAAGTAATGTGTTACTGCTAAAACATACCTATTTCCTGCATAGAATTTTGGTAGAGAATCTAAAATATCCAGCTACTAACTGGAAGAGTGTGGTTAATTACGGTGTTCTTCAAATGTAGGCTTAGTTTTCTGGAAGGGTATAGTTAAATATAGCATTCGTCAAATGGAGGCTTAGTTTTTGGAAGGGTGTAGTTAAATATAGCATTCGTCAAATGGAGGCTTAGTTTTTGGAAGGGTGTAGTTAAATATGGCGTTCTTCAAATGTATGCATAGTTTTTGTTTCTGACATTCTACGTACGATTCGCAATAATTTTTAATATGTTTAATCATGTTTCGGCAGAAGAACCTATGTATCATAAGTTATCATAACTTCATACTCTAAGTTATGATTCTTAGTTATGATTTCTTATCTAGGCTGGTTCTTCCCAACGCTTCTGCATAAGACATTCCAATTAAATATGTATTGTGCTTCTAGTTCTTCTGTTTTTAACATTTTTGTTTTAATTCATTAACAACTGGAATCCCTATCCACTCTTTGATTATAAGATCTAAATCCAAATAAGCATCATAGGTGTCTAATATGTTTCTCTTTCATTTCAAAATCTCTAATTCTGTTAAATGCATAATCCTATAAAAATAATCTAGATGATGGATCTTTCAATGTCATTAACCATTGTAAGTAGGCAAGATCTGTAATAACGAAAAGTTTTCTTCCATATAAATAATAACAGAATGTTTTAATGTCATGTACTACAATTAGGTATTTTTATTCTATTTTGAATAATTCATTTCAGCTTTTCCTAACTCCCTGGTCTAAGTGAGATAATACAGCACCTGTTACAAAACGTTAGGCATCTGTGCTTAGAATAAATTAGTTATTGAAATGTGGGTAACACAAGGTAGGAGCTTTCGATAGTATACCTCTTAATTTTTCAAATGCTTTTTGTCTTTTCTTTGTTCAGGAAAAGTTATGTCTTTCATAATCAATTCTTTTAAATGTTAGTCTAACATTGCAAAACGTGGAATTAATATTCTGCAAAATCCTATAAAACCGAGAAATGCATAAATATATTTAATGTTTTTGGCACTGGATAATTTTTACCTACTTCTAGTTTCTCTATATCAGGTTAGACACCTTCTGTGGTTAAGACGTGACCTAAGTATTTTACTAATGTTCTTTAATATTAAGAAAGTGTTACTTTTATCATGAATTTTGCTGCAAGAGCAATGACATCATCTAAATAACTGAGACATCTTGAGCAATCCTGGTGATACAATGTCTGAAATGTGTAAAGAGCATTGTACAACCTAAATGACATTCTGTTGAACTGGTATTTACCTGAGGATAATACAAATGACATTCTGTTGAACTGGTATTTACCTGAGGATAATACAAATGACATTCTGTTGAACTGGTATTTACTTGAAGATAATACAAATAACATTCTGTTGAACTGGTATTTACTTGAAGATAATACAAATGACATTTTGTTGAACTGGTATTTACTTGAGGATAATACAAATGACATTCTGTTGAACTGGTATTTACCTGAGGATAATACAAATGACATTCTGTTGAACTGGTATTTACTTGAGGATAATACAAATGACATTCTGTTGAACTGGTATTTACTTGAAGATAATACAAATGACATTCTGTTGAACTGGTATTTACTTGAAGATAATACAAATAACATTCTGTTGAACTGGTATTTACTTGAAGATAATACAAATGACATTCTGTTGAACTGGTATTTACTTGAAGATAATACAAATGACATTTTGTTGAACTGGTATTTACCTGAGGATAATACAAATGACATTCTGTTGAACTGGTATTTACTTGAAGATAATACAAATGACATTCTGTTGAACTGGTATTTACTTGAAGATAATACAAATGACATTTTTGTTTTCTCTTCTTCTTCTATTTCTTCTTGCCTTTAACTACTTTGTGAGTCCATAGAAGAAAGATATTTACCAAGCCAATGTTTGCAGCATATTGGGTAATGGATAACAGTCTTTGACAGTAATAAAGATCAGTTTTTGAAAGTCCATGCGGAACTTTAAACCATTTCTTTCTTAGATACAAATAACACAGATGATACATAAGAATTATCAATCTTCTTTATTACATCTTGATTGAGCACGTCTTTAAAACATGCTTTTAATTCAACTCGATGCTTCTCTGGCACTCTATATGGTCTTTGTGGTTTAGACTTATTATCAGTTAACATTATTTCATGTTTTACCTTATTTGTGCACCCATTAAAATATGCTTTTCCAATAAATAATCTTTACCTTCTTCTAACAACTGTATCAACATTTGTTTTTGCTTAGCTTCTACATCTTTTAACATAGAATCCCAGGCTATTTGATGTGTTCAGGCTATCATCTTATTAGTTCATCCCACTAATTCTATGTTCCCTACACTACTAACTTTACCTACCATTAAATGTTAAGGTAGTACTACTTTGTTACATTTAAAATATTTACTGAGACTTAGCTAATAAGTTCTCTTATGAACTAAATTATAGACTTGCGGAAATGTTGCAAAATATTAATTATGAAATGTTAACAAAAAGCAAAAATCGAACACACCTATCAAGAACAACTCACTATGTATTAAAAGTCATCTACATATCAGTTAGAAATGAAAAGATTTTCACATAAGGTGAAAATTTTCTAACTAGACAGTTGTATAAGTCTGAACGTGTTCATGGATGTGAATGCATCCACAAAGCATCACCAATCTAGCAAACAATGTTATCTGGCAGAATGATGCTCATACAAGACAGACAAAATGATAAATTACTTACACAGGCAACCTTTTTCGTAATCTTTTACGTCAAGGTTCACTGGGCACCAATCATTAAGAACAAACAATTCCATTGTAATTGTTAGACCGATTGCCTCAGAGTTTTAATGGATAAAGATGTAAATGTACATAAAAATGGATGTATAAGAACCACAGGTAGTTGGTTGTCCCTGCCTAGAGATTTCTCCAAAGAGCTTCAGGTTTTCCAGTTGTTCCAGTTCTTCAGTTAAGTTTTTGAGATATAAAAGACTTCAGAATGGTAGTTTACTTATATATCAAAAACGCAATGGGTGCATACTGACAGTAGTCAACTATGCAATGCACTATCTAGAAGAAACAGCACTATCAAAAATAGAGACAAAGTAACAGAAGTCCTCTGGAAGTTTGTTTTTTCTGAATTTCGTGCAAAGCTACACGAGGGTTATCTGAGTTAGCCGTCCTTAATTTAGCAGTGTAAGGCTAGAGGGAAGGTAGTGAGTCATCACCACTCACCGCCAACTCTTGGGCTACTCTTTTACCAACGAATAGTGGTATTAGCCGTACATTATAACGTCCTCACGGCTGAAAGGGCGAACACGTTTGGTGTGACGGGGATTCGAACGGGTGTGAACGGGGATTGGAAATGTTATAATTTGCAATACAGATGGTGCGTAGATTTGAATCTTCCTGGGAGGGTGAATATATAAATTATAGGTTTTTCTGACACAGTTTTCTCATGCTACAATTATGAACTCTCGCATAGCGAGACGTTGTATAATTTCAATTGAAGGAACGTCTAGAGTGTTGAATCGTATTCGTAAGACACGATTTCTGAATCGAAATAAGAGCAAACAGTAACACACCGTAGAAGTATAGCGACAAAACTTAGTTTGTTGCTGGAAGAAATATATATATAAAGATCACAGTGGTTTTTTTTGCAACTAAATAAGGAACATCCGTGTTAATTTTAAACAAAACAATTCACATGGATTTAGTGTTTAAAAAAATTACCCAATAGCCGTGTTCTGAAGCTTATTTTCCTCATAGCACATAGTTCAGTGAAAATTCAAATGTAAAAAAACTGGGTGAATGTATCCAGCATTTGACAAATGAACGTTGTTGTCACATTAGATAGCCCTCGCTAGGACAGCAGTAGGTTACGCATTTACAGCACTAAAATCAGGGGTTCGATTCCCCTCGGTGAACACAGCAGACAGCCCAATGTGGCTTTGTTATAAGAAAACACACACATTTGATAAAGCTTATGTTTACTTATGCAAAAGCATAGAGAAATTTATTAACAGAGAGCTGTTAGAAATGCAGTTCAGTCAATTTGGATTAATGTTAAAAGTTGGCTACTTCAGGGCTCAATCTGAGTACCGTTGCTCTTTTTGATTTATCTCAATGACATAGATAAAAGAATGGTATAGAAATTAGTTAGATTTGCTTCTGATTTCACAGGACTCTGCAAAAGTGTTACTACAAGAGAATATTTTGTCATTCTTTTCATTTTATGGGCTAATTCTTCCATGCCATTACTTGCATCACAGAATACAAATTTCAAGACTATGATAATGTTTCACTGATATCTGTTGACAATTGAACAAACCAGTGTGAGAATATTTACCATTCTTTAGAATTCCCATATACTTGTACCAAGGGCATGTCATTAAGATTCTGCTTGAATGAACATACTGTTCAAATTTAGAGACTGAAATAACTATAATGGTACCCCACACAATGCTTTAACTATATTGAAAGAAGCTAGTAAGGAGCTAGCATATGCAAGTGGTATATGGTACAAAAATCAGTTTAATAACATTTTAGAAACAAACCTTAATAAATACTGTTTAACACCACGTATTACGTTTTGTTGTCAAAAGGTATAGGGCATTATTAGTAGAGCAGAGGGTTTACATAAAAGCTTTACATGATGCTGGATGAACTCTCTGACAAACTGCTGCAGACTTTGAAACACTGTTAAGTACACACTAGATTGTGAGACCAAAATATAACTACATTTGAAAATAGGAAAGGAAAAGGCGAAACATTTAATTTCAGTGATACTTATGTTGAGTATCGTTGTTTATACAGCCTTCAGGATGGATAGAAGGAAAAATGCCATTAAATTCAAGCACGAGATAAACGACCATGAACCAAATGACAGAAAAGTGTCCAGATGTACAGTATCACGAAAACTCAATGATAATGGAATATTAGTATCACGAAAACTCAATGATAATGGAATATTAGTATCACGAAAACTCAATGATAATGGAATATTAGTATCACGAAAACTCAATGATAATGGAATATTAGTATCACGAAAACTCAATGATAATGGAATATTAGTATCACGAAAACTCAATGATAATGGAATATTAGTATCCCGAAAACTCAATGATAATGGAATATTTGGTTGTTCAGCAGTTAAAAGCTTCTACTTCCATCTCCGAGTGTTATCAAGAGATTGGAAGTTGCTGAAACTGAACTTTTGATGATTGGAAAAAGGTGTTATGGGTAGATGGGTCCAAGTTTGAAACATTTGTTTCAAAGCATAAGTTGGATGTCAGGCGGAAGGAAGGTCAAAAACATTTATTTCAATGCATAGCACCTGTCATGAAGTATAGGGGAGTCAGTGTGATGGTGTGGAGTGTATTTCTGTTGAGGCAATGGGAGATACTTGCAAAATAGATAGAGTAATGGACTATTACAAGTACCATCAGATACTGATGGTATACCCATTGGTTTGAATATTACTAGTAAGGGATTCTACTACCAAGAATATAACGACTTCAAACACTTATCCAACCTATGAAGAAATTACCTATCTAAGAAAGAAGCTGCTGGAGTTATTTAAACGAGAGATTAACCCCCACAGAGCACTCATCTTAACCCAGTTGAGCAGATCTAGGATTTGACAAATCAAAAACTTAACAAATCAAACGTTACTTCCAAATAAACTTTATGAGAGTGTATTAGAAACATTGGAAGTAAAAACACAAAGAACACTTTGATTAAATATGTTGTAACAATGCCTGGAAAGTTCTCTGCAGTTATCGAAACAAAATGGAGGTTCCCCATCTGTGGCGCAGTGGTATGTTTTCAGACTCACGCCTCTAGAAACCAGGTTTTGATGCTCTTGGTGGACAGAGAACAGATAGCAAACTTGTAGCTTTGTGCTTAATTCTAAACAAACAAAAGGAGTACACACAAAATATTAACTATTTGCTGAAGTCAAGCATTTCCTCTTAGCTTCTGTTCTACTAAATATGAAGATTAATAAATTTTGATGTTTTACCTGTGATTTACCTTCCATTGTTCTTTGAAAGTAGTCTGAAATCTAATTTTTGACTTTGTCTCAACACTTTTTTACAGTGCTATACAAAAGGATTTAGGTTTCAAATGAGTTGGTGAAGTAAATGGCAGATGGATTTTAGTGGTAATAAATACAAGATAATATATGTGAGTTATCATAATTTAACTGTATAGATCACTGGTTAGACCACATTTGGAATAGTGGGCTCAGTCTTGGCCTTCTTACTCTATGAAAGACATTGAATTGTTAAAAAGGGTTCAGAGGAGAGATACTAGAATGGTAGCTGTGATGAAAGGGTTGGCATATGAGGAGAGTTTTAAAACCATTCAAATTGTTTTCTCTTAAAATAGAAGAGTTAGGAGATCTGGTTAAGGGGTTTAAGACTGTAAGGAGAATTGGTAGTACTGATGCATCATCTCTTCATATTTAACCGTGAAATTAGTAATACTAGGGAACACAAGTATAAATTTGGTAGTGCATAAGTCATATTTAGCTCAGACAGTTTTATTTTTCTAACAAGGTGGTTGGCCTTTGGAATGGGTTGCCTTTTAGCACTGTGTAGCTAGTAAATTAAATTAGTTTAAGAGAAAGCTTGTCAAGTTACATAAATGATGATGCTGTTAGCTTCAATACTGTTGTTATCAATATATTTTTAATAGTGTTAATTTAGAGGACAGAACAGCTGAGATGAACCAATAGCTTCCATGTTGTCCCAAAATGTTATGTTAATTGTTCCTGTTTTACAAAGAGTGCATAAAACACAAACTGATAAGTAGTTGATTGCGCCAACCTTATGCTATGTAAAAGACTAACTTTTGAGTATATCAAGGTTTCATAATTAGTTCTTAGCTTGAAAATGTTTTCTAGTATCTTGATATTATAATTTAACTTAATATGTCACTGTTTTTCTTTTCTGCTTTTACTTATATATGGAATTTAATGTCTTGTATTTCAGTCGAACATATATTTTGCTTGAGATTAAAAAAATATTATTTTTTGTTTCAGAATTATTGACTCTTCAAAAATTTTCTTAGGCTTATGAGCCATTGGTTGAGAAGTTTTCACTCTTTCTTTAGTATATATTTGTTTATTCCAAAAGATTGAATCACTTGATCAAGTGTAAAATATAAGTAGTTTAATATTTTTAATATATTTTGTTGCATTCTTGAGCATCGTGATAAATTGAATTGAATGGAGGTAAAATGAGAAACAAATGAATGGTTGTAAACATGCCTTAATCTTTACTTTAAGATAATTTGTATATTAGAGGGACCAATTTATAGTACTTGCACTGTATCTCTGTAGTGTTAGTCATATCAAGTTTGTATGGGTCTTGGTCAGTAAATCCTTGAATATGTGTGATAAAAGGGGATGGACCACAACTCTTTGGTCAGAACTCCCCTCGAGTTAACTGCAAATTAGGACAAAACCCCCTTAAGAAAAGTGGAAAATAAAACAAAAGCCCCAACTTTCTCTATTTCTTCTATTTTTCTATGTTGAATTATCCTAGGTAATCACTTTTCTGTGTACCTGAGTGACTATTGCATGACATATATATATTTTTTTGTGAACTTTGTAGTGTTTTTTAAATTTGGCTATACTTTCTGAGTTACCCAAAAACTGTTCTCTCTTCAACCATCATGGATATCACAAAGAACAATAAAGTTCCAAACTGTGTGCAGAAAGGACTACCTATACACCAGGAAGAGTTCCAACAGTACACAAGTACATTGGGAATGTTCTCAGAGGAATGCATTGTCTTGAAAAGGTTGTGCTCATACAGATATGGAGTTGAAAGCAACTACTCTATGTGACTGAATGCAGCCATGATCCAGATTTCTGTGACTGAATGCAGACATGATCCAGATTTCTGTGACTGAATGCAGGCATGATCCAGATCCTAACAAGACGAAGGCAGCTAAGGTGTAAAATACCACAATAAAAAATATGACTTAAAAATTTCATGTTAGTATTTGTCTTAGGGGTTTTTGACCAAGAGGATTTTTGTCCTACATTCAATAGAAGTGATCATTCAAATAACTGTTTAATCTGGAAATGTAGTATATCAGGCTTAAACGTATGACTAACTTAACAGGATGGCATAGACATAATCATGCATGGTCTTTTCCATCAGCCAGATTTTTCAGAAAAATAAAGCAGCTGTCTGATCAAAACCAAAACCTGACACATTTTGTTACTGAATATCAATAGAGATTTTTAATTATCTTTTGTTTCACATGTGTGTTTTCATATATTGTATACATGTTTGATTTATCTCAGCAAAATATTTATTAATTAAATTTCGTGAAGCTGCTGTTTATTGCACACTTTAATTAATAAATATCTCTTGTACAACAGTGAACCTGAATATAAAAGGGATAAAGATTATATTACTCAGATTTATACAAAGACATAAATGAACTTCTAAATATAACTTAATATATAGTACATCTAATTCTAAAAATAAGCTGCATCCCAGCTTGTTAAATGGGTCAATTTTTCAGTTTTTAAATCGTAGTAATACTAAGTATATCTCTGAAAGTAACATTTTTTATAAGTATTTATAGAACTGGTGATTTTGTTATGAGTTAGACAAACACACACATTTTAAATTACTTCAATACTTTAGAGCTTAGGTACAATAACACAAATTATTTTAGTTTTTAAGAATTTCTGACACAGGTAAGCAGTATTTAAGTAACGATATATTGTAAGAGACAAACACTATATGTGTATAGCTAATAATTTCTAAAAGCAGCACAACATGTTGATTTTAAAATAATGTGAATTAATTAAAACATGTTAACTGTATTGATACTTGTTTTTGTTATGTTTTTCAGTACCATGAAACATAACTGATAGGCATGTAGTACTACTGTATGTTTTCAGGCCCGGCATGGCCAAGCGTGTTAAGGCGTGCGACTCGTAATCTGGATGCGAATCCCCGTCGCGCCAAACATGCTCGCCCTTTCAGCCGTGGGGGCGTTATAATGGTACGGTCAATCCCCCTATTCGTTGGTAAAAGAGTAGCCCCCGAGTTGGCGGTGGGTGGTGATGACTAGCTGCTTTCCCTCTGGTATTACACTGCTAAATTAAGGACGGCTAGCACAAATAGCCCTCGAGTATCTTTGTGCGAAATTCAAAAACAAACAAACAAATACTGTATATTTTCAGTATTCCTGTTTATTTTGTTCAATTGGTCTGCTTTACTTTGTACATCTGTTAATACAGTTGATAAGACTGTTTTATGATTTGTATCTTGTCATCTATACCCCTGTTAGTACCATTCATTAACACTGCACTGCCAGTAATATCTATTTATGTCAATTATAATGAAAACGTTTAACTTGAAATTGTTTCACTGTGACGTTTCAGTTGGGATTCTTACTTAAAAATGTACTGAGTAAACATGTAATTTATCAAAGCTATTGCACTATTGTTGATTTGATCACAGTTCAATAATACTTACCTTCATTTCAAACATACAAAATGAAATGATGTTTATCGTTAGGTTAGTGATTAAATTAAAAAGAGAGGGAAGTATAACGGATATATTACTTGTAGTTTTTATTTTACTTCATTCGTTATATATAAGTTAGATTGCTAATATTGTTTCAAAAAAAATATTAAAAGTCAGTGTGTTATACTATTATTTAGTTATAAGTATATTATCGGCCTCTTCCCCCCAGTATTCAATATGTTATTATTGAAAAAATAGTTCTGAATGTCAAAATTGCAAAAGAATGGTTTCTAAAAATTATGACATGACTAGTTTAATGTATCTTCAGATTTAAACAAGTACATATTTATTCCAAGTTGTACAAAAATATTGCAAAATCGGAAAGTATGGTTTGTTTACAAACTGATCAGGTAGTGTGGAGATAAACTTGCTTACGTAGCTGATGCTCAGGAAACAGGACGTCAATGAACAGAGCCTTACACTGTCCTCTTCTCCTTGAGGCACAAATAATTCCAATGTTGATACATACACCTGTTTAGATAGACTCTTGGCATAAATCAACATCTGTCTTCCACAGTCTATCTTTCTTTCAATCTTTCCAGAGAAAAAACTCCAACTTTCTGTTTCTCAGGTTACTTATCAGCTTCATCCTGCAACCTGCTTTTGAGGTAATATCTTCAATTAAGGTGTAACTTGTCCAACATACCTTCAAGATGCACCTTACAAACCACAATGTCTTTTCCATGCTTAACAATACTGTTCAACAGTGAAAGTAAATCACAGGTAAAACACCAAACATTTATTAATCTTCATATTTATACAACAGAAACTCAATGAAAGTGCTTGACTTCAGTAAACAGTTAATATTTGCTATGTCCTCATTTTGCTTTAATAGCTGCAGACAGTCTTTCAGGCACTGATAAAACGTGCTTAATCAAATTGTCCTTTGGGATTTTACTTCTGATGTCTCTTATGCACACCTATAAAGTTTCTTTGAAAGTAACTTTTCATTTGTCAAGTTTTTGATCCATAAAATCCCGGATCTGCCGAACTGGGTTGAAATCGGTGCTATGTTGGGACCATTGTATCATTTTAATTACCCCTACAACTTCTTTCTTAGCTAAGTAATTTCTACATAGGTTGTAAAAGTATCTGATAGTACTTACGCTGGTCTATTATTCTAACTATTTTGCAAATATCTCCTGTCGCCTCAACAGAAAAACACTCCAAACCATCACACTGCCTCCCCCATGCACTGAACCATCACACTGCTTCCCCCATGCACTGAACCATCACACTGCCTCCCCCATGCACTGAACCATCACACTGCCTCCCCCATGCATTGAGGGAAGTATTTTTCGCCATTTTTTTACATCCCTTTGAACCAAATATTTCAACCATGGACTTGTTCGTCCATAACTCCGTTTTATTATCATCAACAGTCCAGCTTGCGTACTTTTTCAGTGAATTTCAGTCTCTTGACAATATCTGAATATCAAAGCAAAGTTTTCTAGCTGCTACAGTACCAAATATTCCATTGTAGTTCAGTCTCCATGATACTATAAATCTGGATACTTTTCTGTTATTTGGTACTTGGTAGTTTATGTTATACTTGAGATCAGTGGCAGTCTTCTGTCCTGAAAACTGCATAAACGAATATTCTTAACATCATTATAATTGAGTTTAAGTGTTCTGTCTCTTCTTTTCCTAATTTCAAAGTTACATGTCTCGATCTGACAGTCTATGGTGTACTTGACAGTGTTTAGAGAGCATTTCAAGTCTGGAGCAATTTGTCAGAGAGTCCAACTAGGATCACATCATATAAAGCTTTTATGAGAACTGCATGTCAACGTTTTCAGGGCAGTGACATGGAAACAAGACTTAATAAATACTGATTAATCAAGGTTTATTTGTGTAGTGATATTAAATTGATTGTTCCAGTATATATGTTGGTGCCACATGCCATCTTTTTCACATACAGTTAAGACACTGCTTGGAGTACCAAAACAGTAATTCGGATCCTAAACTTGATCTGTATGTTCATTTAAATAGAACTCTTATGACAGCCATTGGTACAAGTGTATGGAAATTCCAAAGAATGATACGTATTTTCACTCTGGCTCATTCAGTTGTTAACAGGGGTCAGTGAAGCATTATGATAGTGTTGAAATTTACATCCGTAATGGCATGGAAGACTCTCTTGTCCTAATAATTTTGCATAGTTCTGTAAATATTAGGTGATCCCTTAAGAAATGTCCGATTTTAGGTTCAGAAAAAGAGAAAGGATTCACACACTTTTAACATTATTTAATCAATAATGTATGTTCTATTATTATTAATTACTTACTGCCAATGATTCACAAGCTTCTGAATGCCACTTCTATAAAATTCATGAAGTTTGGAGGAAAAGAATGTAGAGAGGGTAGTTTTGATATCTTCATGTGTTCCAAGTTCGTTTCCATCAAGATAGTTCTGCAAAGATCGGAATAGATGATAATGAGATGGGGCAAGGTATGGAAAATAAGGAGAATGTGGAAGTTTTTACCAGTCTAGCTCTTCAATCTTTACAGATGTGATCCTTGCTATATGGGGCCGTGCATTATCCTGGTGTAACATAACACCTTTATGACTGATCAAAGAAGGCCTCTTTTCTTGCAGTGCAACAGTTAAGCGCTCTAACTGTTGATAACAAAAGTCTGATGTAATCGTTACATTGAGTGACAGCAAATCAAAGTGGATCACATCAACAATATCCCATCAAACGTTTAACAAGACTTTCTTGGGCGAAAGTCCATTTTGGCCTTTCTTTAGCTAGTTTACCTGCACTGAGCCATTATCTGAGACGTTTAACATTTTTATAATATATCCATTTTTCATCTCCAGTCACTAACCTGTCCAAAAATGGTAAGTTACGTTCACGAGAGTGCAGAGAATTGCAAATGTCCATACTTGCTCTGAGGATGGCTTCTGTCAAATCATGGGGGACCTATTTTCTAAGTTTGACACCTTTCAAAGCTGTTGCAGATGACGGTGAACTGTTAAATGGGTTGAATTAAGCTTCTGTGTTAGTTCTTCAACTGGTACAGCACAATCTTCATCAAGTGCAGCCAGCAGCAAGTCATCATTAATTTCAACAAGACGACCTGAACGTGACGCATCACTTAAGCTGTAGTCATCACCTGATCTGAACTTCTGAAACCACCTTCGACATTTTCTTTCACTGAGAGACTCCATACCATAAACACCTTGAATGTTTCGTGTAGTCTCGGCTGCACTATTGCCTTTTGTAAACTCATAAAGCATCATATGCCTAATGTGCTCCTCCGATACATCCATCTTCATAATGATTTATTTGATTAATGATCTGAAAAAGTGGAGTTGGGTTAGTTTCTTTTATTTGTCTGAACATTTTTATGCACGTCCTACTACATATTCTAGTAATTAAAGCCTTCTTCAAAGACAGAAATGATGATGCACACTCTGTATTAAATATTCAGACATTATTTATGTCATGACCTGATAGAAACAATAATAAAAAGTATCAGAAAATAGCTGAACAGATAGAAAAGGATTTTTTTTAAAGTCATAATAACAAATTAGTTACTCTTAGAAGAATATACAAACTAACCAGTACCATAAAGTTTAAAATACTTTTTTTTGCTTTTATAAAGCTTTGTTTTGAATTTCGCGCAAAGCTACTCGAGGGCTATCTGCGTTAGCCGTCCATAATTTAGCAGTGTTAGATAACAAGGAAGGTAGCTAGTCATCACCACCTACCGCCAACTCTTGGACTACTCTTTTACCAAAGAATAATGGGATTGACCATCACATCATAACGCCCCCACGACTTTAAGAGTTAGCATGTTTGGTGTGACGGAGATTCGAACCCGCGAATTACGAGTCGAATGCCTTAACCACTTGACCATGCCAGGTCTAATGAAAATTAATTGATTATAAAAAGTATAAGAACTAGATATTTTTTAAAGATTTAAACTTTTGTTTATGAAATTTATTTAATTGTATGAAGTAATAGTTTATTGGTAAATTAGTTATCTAGTTTTATTGAAAATCCTCACTCCATGTTTCGATTTTGGAGTCAAGTGTCATGTGTTATGTTCATCCTGTGGATACACTCATTCCTTATATGTTAAATACTTCTTGTCATTGACCTCTTAACAAGCTTTATTTTCACTTGTCTCTGATTTTAGTTAGGAAGTAACGTTATGTTGTCCTATATATTAGTTTATATTTTGTCTAAAAAATATATATATTTTATATATTTGATGTAATAGCCCTTTAATTTCATAAATAATGGCCCGGTACGGCTAGGTGGGTTAAGGCGTTCGACTCGTTATCTGAGGGTCGCGGGTTCGAATCCCCCGTCACACCAAACAAGCTCGCCCTTTGTAACCACGGAGGCGTTATAATGTGGCGGTCAATCCCACTAGTCGTTAGTAAAAGAGTAGCCCAAGAGTTGGCGGTGGGTGGTGATGACTAGCTGCCTTTCCTCTAGTCTTACACTGCTAAATTAGGGACGGCTAGCGCAGATAGCTCTCGAGTAGCTTTGCGCGAAATTAAAAAAAAACAATCACAAATAATGTTACATCATTTAATATGGGTCGATACTTTGAACACAAATTGGTAATATACATGTATTTCATCTCACTGGATATAATTCTACCTCAATATTTAACTTAATTTTCCAGTCTTTATTTTTCTTACACGGGCATTTGTTACATCAAACACTTTTGTTTGATATATAATAACTTCTGTGGTTCACACTACCACTTGGAATATATTACCTTCTACTAGCATTATTTCACTGGCCGCAAATGTGGGAGCGAACCTTTCGTTGTATTTATCTGCGATTATCCGCCGAGATCAGCTTTCTCCTCTTCCTGAATGTCACCCATTTCCTCCTGAGCAAGCCGCACCTGTTGAAATCGATGATCATTTTAACATCCATTTTCCACCACCAAAATGATTTAGTCATAATACCACATCTTTAGGCATGATTCCTCACGTATCTGATGGTTTATCCATTTCCTTGATTTTTTATGATTTTCATCCTTCTTTTTGGCACGACAGTTCTTCCTCTCCAAATTTACTTTTCCCACATTATCCAGATATTAGAATTCACGCTAAGTAATTTGCTTCACAATTGGTTGAGAGTGCCAGCATGGGTTATAGATCAGTTTGCCTTAGCTTACCATCAGGCTCACTATCCATTTCTCAACTCTCAACAGCTGGGGCCGATTTTAACTGTGTTTGGGCAGTCCTTGACCTTCTTGTTAGTTTAACCCATGCTCAGTTCTCCTTTATGATGTGATCCATAGAAACTCTGAGGGTTTATTTTTCAATAAAACCTTTCCCTTATTATCTCCACATTAATTTAACTGTCGTCTTTGGGTTTTACTTCACACACATGGTTTCTCTGTTGTTAGGTTCTTCTACCAATCAACATTTGTCAGAGGCAGTACAAGACTTTCTGTCTCAATAGACCATTGAATTTGTTAATCTTTTTCCAGGATTTAATTCAGCCTGTTTATTATCCACAATAAAACTAGAAACTGGCATATTCTAATAAATTTATCAATCTCCTCCATTTCACCGTTAAGTTGTTTCTTACCATCAAATAGCTTTTTCTCTAGGTTTATTGGTTACCAAAATGGACATCACAAATATTTATTTCCATATATCATGGCCCGGCATGGCCAGGTTGGTTAAGACGTTCGATTCGTAATCTGAGGATCGCGGGTTCGAATCCCCGTCGCACCAAACATGTTCGCTCTTTCTGCCGTGGGGGCGTTATAATGTGATGGTCACTCCCACTAGTCGTTGGTAAAATAGTATCCCAAGAGTTGGCGGTGAGTGGTGATGATTAGCTGCCTTCCCTCTTGTCTTACACTGCTAAATTAGGAATGGCTAGCGCAGATAGCCCTCGAGTAGCTTTGCGCGAAATTCAAAAACAAAGAAACAAACCATATCTCGTTCGTCGTGACCCTAGCTTTTGTTTGTTCACAATAGGGTGATTTATCAGCTTTGCACACTTCACTTATGATTTTCTATAGCCCCCGTATGTTTTATGAGGATGATCAGAGCATTCACTCATCACTTACATGCACTTGAGTTGTGCTTGCTTCATTATATGGATGACTGACTTATGTTACCTCATTCTGAACAGGATTCTGCACATCATACTCAATATCTCGCCTATTTGGGTGTTTTTTCAACGCTATCTCAAGCACGTCCATCCTTCACCTCTTCTGTTTTGTTTGATGGAAATTTCGTTTCTCCATGATTACTGCTTCCTCTTCTTCAGATCTCAAGGTTCTATCACTTTAAAGATTTAGTGTTACATAGCAGCCATTACCTCCTTAGATCGAGCTCTTTACGACCAGTGGAGCCTTGCGAGGGATCCTTTAACAACTACAAATACATTCAAAAACACAAATCTCCATTTAAAAATACTACGTACAAAAAACAATTCACCGAGTACCCATGTGTTGATTTCTAATATTCCTCTTCTTAAAGAGATAACAAAACGTTAGAGTAGGCGAAAAGTGACCAACAGCTGTCACATACATAGTCTTTGTGCATGCACAGTGAATTTTCTCTTTCACATAATGATTTTGAATTGTTTTAAAAGATAAGTGAGACCTACAGTAATAACGTTTAAATATGAACAGTAATCGGAAAATTATCAAACCCTAATGAATAAACCTGGTAAATACAAGAAATTTTCACCAGAAATAAGGGCTAAAATTCATAAGTATATAAGTGAAAACGAAATACCAAAGATAAACAAACATATTAGTGATTTAAATAAGAAATAATCCTGTGTGAGATACTTGAAAAATACAAACCATAAAGGAATTTCTTCGAAAATGAAACTAAATTTTCAAAAGCTGATATTCTGGAAGTACATCCTGCAAATAGGGGTCCAAAGACAGTAGGGTCCGACATGGCCAAGTGGTTAGAACGCTCGTTTCTTAATCTGAGAGTCGCGAGTTCGAATCCCCGTCACACTAAACATGCTCACTCTTTCAGCTGTGAGAACGTTATAATATGACGATTAATCCCACTATTTGTTGGTAAAAAAATAGTCCAAGAGTTGGCGGTGGGTGGTGATGACTAGCTGCGACGGCTGACACAGATAGCACTCATGTAGCTTTGAGCGAAATTCAAAAAACAAACAGATACCGTAAACTAATGTATGCATGATTAAATTTATTTGGTATGTGCGTTCCTAATTTAGTATAGATAAACTAAAGTTTCCCTAGCGATGAGGTACAGACACTATTAACTTAGAAGACGATTATGGAAATTTGTGATCACATGAGGTGTATTCTTGTCACTTACTCAGTGCATAAATACTTTCTCATAAACTTCACAAAGAGAAAATTGTGATAGTTAGTGAACACTACATTTAGTGAAATACTGCTGTTTATCTCTCCAAATTTTATTAATATTCAAAGGAAATTTTCGAATATTGTTTTTGTTCTATTTTTGGGAAATGTGTTTTTATCATTCTGGATCTTTCTCCTGATTGCATTATTTGAAATAATATTGATGTTTATGGTATATTGTTCATTAACATCAGTGTAAAGTTTTGTTTTGGTAAGTTTTGAATCTGGTTATGAATGTTGTTATAATTGAATAAATTATTGTTGTTTTTTGTTAATTTTAAACCATAACAAATTTTATTGAACTATTTTACATTTTTTTCTCTCTACATATTTCTCCACAACTTTTTTTCAGGTATGAGCTAAAGTGAGAGAAGTGATAAACCAACAGACCACAGTTGATGCAACATGGTTCGAGCTTTATCACCACAAAAACCACAGTTTCAGACTATAGGAAGTATGTTTTAAATTTTGAAATTTACAGACAATGGATAGCACTATAAGGAATTGATACATTTCAAAACCTTGAATCAGCAGGTGAAAGTGATAACGTAACTGTCAAAATTAACACCGTGGTCAACTTGTACATTCCTCTCTTTGAGTGATGACTGATGTAACTTCTGACACTTCTTGATTGGAAAACAGTAATTTATAACTCAGAAATGTTAAAAATATCCATTCTTCTTGACAATAATGCTTTTTTGACAAATTTGAGAAATAATGCGAGGGTTTCCACAGTGGGCACTGCCCCATTGATGTTTAACTAAAGTAAAACTCAGTGTTTTGTGGTCATAGTAGTTCAACCGACAGAAACGAAGGCGTTAGTTTCTTTAACATTCTGGAGAGGCAGCAAACTACTTAACCCCTTTTGTTAAAAGGGTGATATCTTAAAAGAAATATATTTCTGACAGGGCATATAAAATCATATGCTTGAGTATAGAAAGTTTAACAAATGTTGATGAATAAATAGTCATCTGTATGCCGCCATTTTACTATGTGGACTTTTGGTTTTTTAATATTCATGAAAAAATAAAATTCATTTAATGCCTAATGACTCCACCCAACAAAGTTTTACAACGGAAGATGGCGCGGAAGCATAATATGTTGCAAACAGCATAACAGTGTCATAATTTTGTGGACACTATACTTAAACTCCAGCACTAAACATAGTGTCCACAAGATCCAATGATTAAATCCAATACTTGCACTCAGTGTTGGCCTTATCCATTGTTGCCAGGCTAACTGACCTTCATTGATTCACTTCAGTGTTTCTTTTCAAGTTCAAGCCACAAACGTATATTACAGTGATCTAAGCATCACTAATATACCAGGATCTTATCCTCCCTTGCACGTGAGTATGGATGTTTGGAACACAGAAAACTTGATCTCTCCTGGAAGGATCCTTTAACAAACCCAAACTTAAAGGAAGATAGCGAAACGAATTGACAGTGAGTTCAAATACTTAAAATACAAGTGAAAAGGACAAAATTATGTTTTATGAGTGAGAGGCTTATATCATTGATCCAACTTTCACAGGATAACATAAATTATTGAGTCACTTCCTGATTCAATATGTCACAGACTCAAAGAGTTATTAAATCAGAAATTGTAAAAAAGTTACTAATTTCATGAAAGTTATTTGGTTTTGTTTGTGAATTTCGCGCAAAGCTACTCGAGAGCTATCTGCGCCAGCCGTCCCTAATTTAGCAGTGTAAGGCTAGAGAGAAGGCAGCTACTTATCACCACCCACCGCCAACTCTTGGGCTACTCTTTTGCCAACGAATAGTGGATTGACCATCAAATTATAACGCCCCCACGGTTGAAAGGGCGAGCATGTTTGGTGCAAGGGGGAAGTTGTTTATTATCAGTGCCACAAAAAGATAATACAAGATTGCCTTATATATCCCATGTGTGCTTCTCACTTCCAGTTCATGAAAGTTGTATTAACACGTGCTTACCATATCAAGGGAATGCAGCACATAAGTACCTTTTCCTTATTTCCTTTTGTCTGGTGGCCATTTAGCTTGATTTTTTTTAAATTGCATTACAATCGAATTCCAAATTATATATAGATATCCATATTACCAAGGATAGTAATAACGAAACTAGTGTTGCTCGTAAAGACAGCCTTACGGCAGTTGAAAAGTTGCCTTAAAAGTACCTTACGCGTCTTTTCTTGTTACTTTTTTGCATCTTTTATTATTATTATTATTAACATTTAATGTGGGTCACGTCTAACACCACTTCGTTATTGCCAGGCGACATAACACCTTATGTTTCAAACTATTTTATGAACTACTTTCAGGTTAAAGAAAAATTCCCAGCCCTCTAGGAATCTTCGAAAAAAAATGCACTTGGTTATATAAGATTTGTAATATGTCTGATGCACTATGATTATCTACACTATTTTCTTCTTCCCAGTCACGACAGGTGATCAATATTTCAAGTTTTATGGGATGTTCTTCCTTTTACCTTCTTGAAAAAATATTTTTATAGTACAGTAATGTTTGAAAAAAGTTACTTGAAATCAATATTCTAAGATATACGTGGTGACTACAATACAGCATATGTATTATGGCGCGAGAAATATATTCCTCGAAGTTATTACGTAAATAAGATTTGGACATGCCTTTTAGTAGTTCAGATATAATCCTGGGGCCTTATAACAAAAATTCAGGATTTGATCCGTCCGCTATTTACAGTCCGGATATTTATTCGTACTGAATTTTTTTTCTTTTTAACGGGCTGTCGCGTTATTTGTCTTTAGATACTAAAATACGTAAATAACATTAGTAAATTTGAGGTTCCTACAAAGTAACTTATCCGTTCAGTAACGTTCGTCTTCAGTCTGTTAACAAATTCGAAATATATTTTAAGACACTGTTTTATTTATAACTGACGTCTTTGAATACTGAAATTTTAAGATCGTACCTTTATCCATCTCTTCGAACAATACTATTGTAAATTATTTTGACAGATTTGTTGACAGTTATCGTAACTTTTTGTTAATATTTTCTGTTATTATGCGCTGTATCTATTTTGAACTCTCCGCTTGCACTATAAAGTGTAACTCACTAAAGTCGTAGCGGTATTTAAACAAAAGATAGAGCTGTTACATCAGACAGAAATATTTTTTCCAAGCCATATTAAAAGATCATATATTTGTCAAAGCTTTATTTAACTGCACATAAACTGGCAACAAATATCATTTATTAGCTTAATAATTTTATCAATCTCGAGAGAAATGCAAAACATATATTTTTCTTTATTATTCACATTTGCACTCCATCGAATACACAAACGGTTGTGAAACAGCAATCTTCATTTCCAGACATTTTGTCCCCGCCATCATCATGGCATACGGCATGGCCAGGTGGTTTAAGTTGCTTGACTCGTAATCTGAGGGTCGTGGGTTCGAATCACCATCGCACAAAACATGCTCGCCCTTTTAGCCGCGGGGTCGTTATAATGTTACGGTCAGTCCAACTATTCGTTGGTAAAAGAGTAGCCCAAGAGTTGGCGGTGGGTGGATCACTAGCTGTCTTCACTCTGGTCTTACACTGCTAAATTAGGGACAGGTAGCGCACATAGCCTTCGTGAAGCGTTTCGCGAAATTCACAAACAAAGAATCAGATAAATGTTTTGTCAAGGTTTGATAATCCTGAAAATGAATTTTCTTTTATAATAATTAAGCAGAATAATTTTATTCGCAGGTACCCATCATTTTCTCTGTCTTTGCGCAAAATTCAAAAACAAACAGACAAACAGTCTTCATGACCTGTGACTGTCTTAACTTTAGCTCCCATTGTAGTTGTATTAAATTGCGACGAATTACATCTACAGATAGTATCTGAAATTGACCCTTTCTGTGAAGATTACCCACTACACATTATAAGACTTTCCATTCGGGAGTTATCTATTCTATGATTATAAAAGCATGCCAGGCAAAAGATTCTTAATGTTTCAAACAAAGGAATATCTATAATATTGAATCTCAGCAATGAAGCAGTTGAACGCATTATATGTCTGTGTCCACGACAAACTACCAATCGCATACTGGAGTTAGTGGAGAATGTTAAACAGCTTGTCAACAGAAGTAACCCAAGAGCACAAAAGTTCATTGTGGTTAAAATAGAAACATCTCTTGGAACTGAAACAAGATAATTCGCAGAAACTAAGATCTATAAAGTAACGTAGAATTAAAGTTCGCTTCTTTCTCAGAAAGAACAGAACCACGTGTAGAAACAACACGTGATGACATGCTAATCTTTAAATTACAAAGAAGATGACTAAGAATGTTAAAACGTTATTCTTTACTTTTTTAATTAAAGTTTTAATACCTGTACCAGTCTTCTTGAGAATACATTTTTTGTAGGAACAACTGTCGAAAGTTGTAACAGTAGTATGTAGCATAGGACAATGGAAATTTATCGTCACTTTTGACAAAGCATATATCTACCCGAATGTCTGTAATAAAACTTGGCGACTTATTGCTGTCCTGTCAATTATCTGACATTAAGAAAATGTTACATGGCATGTGGTTGTGGCTTACACATTAATACAAATTTAAATATCTTAAACGCCAAAATTAATTTGCTTACGAGAAAATTTATACAATTACTCACTGGGAACGCACATCAACATTGTGCAGACTGGACGTTAGTAAAATATAGTTCCATCAGGAGTCAAGTATCCATACACACGGTGAAATCAACATGTCACTTTCTTCATATTGCTTAAAGGTTAAGACACTAGACAAAGCATCCCAGGGATCGTGAAATCGAAACTTGTTACAGTACATGATTGCCTTTCCACCCATGGAAACATTATAATGTGGTGGTCTATACCACTTTTCACTGTTAAAATAGTATCCGAACAGCTGGCAGTAGGTGGTGTTGTTTAACTGCCTTCCCTATAGTTTGCCACTTCAAACCTATGGATGGCTATCCCAAACAACCGTCGAATAGCTTTGTGAGAAATTCAACAAACCGACAAATCTTCCCCAAGACGTAAGCACGAACGGAGTTTATTCTATAGCATTTCCAGACACTTCGGCCCGGCATGGCCAGGTGGGTTAAGGCGTGCGACTTGTAATTTCAAGATCGCGGGTTCACATCCCCGTCGCACTAAACATGCTCGCCTTTTCAGCCGTGGGAGCGTTATAATGTGACGGTCAATCCCACTATAACTTGGTAAAAGAGTAGACCAAGAGTTGGTGGTGGGTGGTGATGACAAGCTGCCATCCCTCTAGTCTTACACTGCTAAATTAGGGACGGCTAGCGCAGATAGCTCTCGAGTAGCTTTGCGCAAAATTCAAAACAAACAAACCAAACACTTCCCATAAATTATTGTGCTTTTGGATTACGCAAAAAGAACCCTCAAAAGCTATCAACCACTTATGGTTGATAAATTTTGCAAAACGTGTAAAGAGGGGTGGGAAACATTGACTTCCGTGTCTCGAGCGCTCGTGCACACCCACACACACAGCTTTTCGAGTGGTGAGGCCCAGCATAGCCAGTTGGTTAAGGCAGTTGATTCGTAACACGAAGGTCGCAGGATCGAATCCCCGTCACACCAAACATGCTCGCAATTTCAGCCGTGGGGGCATTATAATGTGACGGTCAATCCCACTATTCGTTGGTAAAGGAGTAGCCTAAGAGTTAGCAGTGGGTGGTGATGACTAGCTGCCTCCCTCTTAGTCTTACACTACTAAATTAGGGACGGCTAGCGCAGATAGCCCTCGTGTAGCTTTGCGCAAAATTGAAAAACAAACAAACCAATTCTTGAGTTGAGATTTCACTGTAGAGCAATAAATTATACCCAGAATCCCACCAATGATTAAAGAAGGGGACAGTAAGGCCTAGGAACTCGTTCTTGTATCGTTACTGCATATTATCTAAACAACTATTTAATCTTCAAAACATTTTTTAAATTTCACTTCAGTTTTTACAAAGCATTATTATTCTCTACTTTTGTATAAATAATAATAAGTTGACAAACAATGATTTATAAGACTAATCAAGTTATTATATTTTGGGGATCATATACATTAGCTTTGAACAACTTGCACCGTCATATCGTGAAAAGTAATTGTTGAGTATTTCAATCATGCTAAGAGTCACTCAACAATAACATACGGAAAATCTGCAATTTTATTCTTTAGGTTTCGTCACATTTTGAAATGTAGCGAAGTGTAGAATATTCTGTTTGTGAAATAAAATTTAGTATCAACATTATTCATGTCTGTTTTCCCGTCATTTCTAAAGTGTTTTGTTTTTTTTGGAATTTCAAAAACAAACAATAAACAACTTAAAGAACTATGTTTAGTTGAACAAATCAAAAATGGTGCCAAGAAACTTTTATCAGCTAGAAATAATAATAAATGTTACCTGCAATGTGGAAGGTTTATAAAAAAATTAAAAAACTTAAACGATTCTGTATGTATTTTCAAATTTTCGTGCAAATTATACTGAGGCAACCCACAAACAGTTGTCTCTGATTTTGAACTGATAAATTATAATGTAATTACCAGCAATACTTGGGTTACTTTTACCTGTCCAAATACTGGCATTTGACCATCACTCTTTTAGTGTATCCATGGCCCCAAGATAGGGTGTGTTTTAATTCAGCAAGGGGGCGTGAATCACGAGCACTTGGAACACAGTCTTGTACGTTAATATTAAGACATGGCCATTCTTAAATTATTAAAAATAGTTATCTTGTCCATCAAATGGTTTTTGCTCATCTCGTTTATAAATTATTACTCCTTAAGAATGGCGTTGAAGCACTGACGTTTTTTTTCCAAATTCATTCCTGGCCCCACTAATGATTAACATTTAACAAAATAGCGCCTGAATAGCAACGGACCACAACGGCATCGTGAACTTTGCTAAGTCATAAAACTTAAGAGAGAAGAATATCCTAATCTGTAGAAATAAGATGATACATTCTGAAAAAGAGTATTCGCACGTGCACAATCTATATATAATAATAATGCTGACTAATATATTTTGGTCTATAATACTGGTTTTAAATAAAGGAAATTTTGTTTGTTTGCTGTTGTTTGGCGCCAAACTACACAATGGACAAGATGTGATTTGCTGACTACAGGTATCGAATCCTGAATTTTATCGTTATAAGCCTGCTGCCTTATCGCTGAGCGATTGGGAAAGAAAGACAATGTTACACGATGAATGACAAAAAGAAAGGAAAGTTTAAACATTGATACAGATCTGGTTTTGTTTTGTTTTCATGTTGTTTTTTTTAAATCACAGAAGAATGAAAGCAATACGCCAGTGACGTTTTGAAACACGTAAAACATTAAAGTATTATACCATGTGACCGTTTTGTTTAATCTCAGAATAGCGCCTTTCTTCAAAAATCAATATAATAGAGAACTCCACTGTAATGCCTCTGCAATAAAAATAAAAGTAGCAGTGGCCTCTAGCGGAAGTCA
Organism: Tachypleus tridentatus; assembly: GCF_004210375.1. Taxonomy (NCBI): domain Eukaryota; kingdom Metazoa; phylum Arthropoda; class Merostomata; order Xiphosura; family Limulidae; genus Tachypleus; species Tachypleus tridentatus. The sequence goes on from NC_134828.1 coordinate 91,047,171, forward strand.
AAAGATTCAGCGTCTACTAAATATCAATGATTGGAATTCTTCCTATTTGGGTAATATTTGTAATCAAGCATAACGCAGAATAACTATAATTAGTACATGTTTACCACTAAAACTCCAGAATCTAGTAAACTATAGCTTTAAAACATAAACAGGTAAGTGTGTTATCATATTTCTATGGCATAGACAAAGCTAGATCGTGGATAGATTAGTGCGCCGCCGCATTTATATTTTCATTGCTAGGGGACTTGTGTAGGAGAATACGGTAGTATGCAGTAATGAATAATTGGCTGTACTTCTAGGCTTTAATATATTTATAAAATTCAGAAATGCTAATAAGTTCTGTGTGTTTCATCTATACTTTAATTATAAATCAGATTTTACTTTGTTGTAAACTTTGATTTGTTTTGTGTATGAATCTTTCGTATATACTGTCGTATAAAATCCGACAGATTTGAAATCGCATGAGCGTAGGCCTAATAAATAAATGAAAACTGTTGCGAGGACATTTTAGACTCAAATACTTTGACATTCTGCTCTATTATTACTATTACTTAATTACTTCTATTAGCAGGTTTTTGTCGCATAAGAACGTTTTCAAACTATTAGTCCATTTATTCATTTTTGTTTTCGGTTGTTGTAATTGTAATTAACCTGATTTTCATCTTTATTCTCCCGAAAGAAAAATAAGGAAAGGGAGTCATTAGAGATTGACGTGATCAGATATGTTTTACTGTTAAAAACTTGTTAATTAGTAAAATATCAGAACGATAAATGTATTTCAAAAAACAGTTATTTATATATTATATTTTAAAATATACTAACGTTCATCAAGTAAAGTAGATCCATCACAAGTTACAAAATAGTACTATGTTTTTTAAACACAAATACATTTTTCGTAAGATATCTTTTATAATAATTTTATTCATATAACGTACGTTATTACGAAAAAAAACACTTAACTGTTAATTTGTTTCGCTTTTTTTATTTCGCGCAAAGATACACGAGGGCTATCTGCGCTAGCCGTCCCTAATTTAGCAGTGTAAGACTAGAGGGAAGGCAGCTAGTCATCACCACCCATTGCCAACTCTTGGGCTACTCTTTTGCCAACGAATAGTGGGATTGACCGAGACATTATAACGCCCCCACGGCTGAAAGGGCGAGCATGTTTGGTGCGACGGGGATTCAAACCCGCGACCTTCAGATTACGAGTCGAACGCATTAATTGTTAATAAAGAAAACTGTTTTCGGAGTAGAATTTTAGTGTTAAATTATGAAAATTGCACTTTTATACGTTTTGAATGCTTCTAATATATATATGTATATATACAGGTATTTATATAATCATTATTTGTGTGATAATAAATGGTATGTTCACTGAATGAATTTTAATTGTATGTCGCGGTTATAAATGATGTTACGTGACAGTTTTAACTCCCACATTTCTGTTAATGTATATTCATTACAAAAGTAACAGAGTTTCAGAATCAGTACCAAGTGTCATGAGAATACACCTGTTGTATAACACATATTTATTTTCAACATGACAATAATTAAAACAAGTTTAAAACAGAAACATCGAGGGAATAAAAAAAATGGTAAAGAATAAATATAAGTACGGAGCAATGATAAACAGTACAATAGGGTTTAATAGCAAGTGTTGAACAATAAAGGGATTGTTTTTGTTTGTGTCTGAATTTCGCGCAAAGCTACACGAGGGCTATCTGTGCTAGCTGTCCCTAAATTAGCAGTGTAACACTAGAGGAAAGGCAGCTCGTCATCATCACTCAACGCCAGCTTTTGGCCTACTCTTTTACCAACGAATAGTGGGATTGACCAAGACTTTATAACGCTTCCACGGCTGGAAGGGCGAGCATATTTGGTGTGATTAGGTTTGTTTTTAATTTCGCGCAAAGCTACACGACGGCTGTTTGCGCTAGCCGTCCCTAATTTAGCAGTGTAAGACTTGAGAGAAGACAGCTAGTCATCACCACCCACCGCCAACTCTTGGGCTACTCTTTTACCAACAAATAGTTCAGTATTACAGCATTTTATTCATTAGTGTGCTGTGTTGTTTATTTTACTGTAATATATATACGTATTTTTTACTTTGGGTGATATATTCTCGTTGTCATAGTTATACAGCCCTATCGGATTTAAAAAAAAAAAAATCAGCGGATATTAATATTTTTCTCAGAAGTATAAGTAACCGTAAGAAATACTTCACTGTGTTAAAACAATAAGTTTCAAGAGTGCCAGCCTACAAAAACACATAGCTACACCAGCTTGAATAATGACTTGTTATTTTTAAAGCCACGTTTCAAGGTGTTTACATCTATAATTTCTTTCAATAGAGAATCTTAAAATACTCACGTGGTAACTACAAAATTATTGATTATATCGAGAATTATGAAATAGTTCATAAATCTAAAAAGCGTAACTGAAGTGAAATGTTTTATGTAAACTATATATTGTTGTGCTCAAATGATTAATCAACGATCAGCTTTTATTATTGTGAAATCTCTGAACTGCACATATATATATATATTTATTTATTTATCACCTCTTATCAATTGTACAACGGGGAAAGCGCCGGTTCTCGTTTTGGGCCCAGCATGGCCAAGCGCGTTAAGGCGTGCGACTCGTAATCCGAGGGTCGCGGGTTCGCATCCCCGTCGCGCCAAACATGCTCGCCCTTTCAGCCGTGGGGGTGTTATAATGTGACGGTCAATCACACTATTCGTTGGTAAAAGAGTAGCCCAAGAGTTGGCGGTGGGTGGTGATGACTAGCTGCCTTCCCTCTAGTCTTACACTGCAAAATTAGGGACGGCTACCGCAGATAGCCCTCGAGTAGCTTTGTGCGAAATTCAAAAAACAAACAAACATTTATTTATGTGTGTATGTGTATATATATCATTGGACCAGTGATCCAAGCATCATACCTGTTATAAAAAGAAATATCCCTCACTGTAAACACTCCAATTTGTAATACAATCAATATTTCCAATGAAAACAAAACTAATAATCCTAGATGAATGATATCAAATAAACAAATAAGATCATTCTTAATTCGTAAATCTGTCCGGCATTATTTGAGTAAATATAAGCTATTTTATCTAATAATAATTTCATAAACATGAAAAACGTAAGCAGGGAGAGATTTTGTATTAGAATAATGATGTAGATTACCAGAATAGATAGTTATTATTCTGATATAGAAGCCTATATGGCCAAATTATTATTTTTGTTGTATTCAAATGTATTACGATAGTTTGCCAAAGCTAGCATTTGATAATTCTCAGATAGGATCTACTACAGTAAAAATGATTTTATAAACTGAACCATCAGGTATTCTTTGTTCGATGAGAACCAACGCAAGTTCTGTAAATTGAGGGTGGAGATTCATTCGACAGAGTTTATGTATTATTTATTCTTTAGTTTGAAAGATTTATGTGGCACGTTTTATCTACACTTGAGCCCATGTTGTTATTCAAACAAGGATTTGTAATGTCTGTGGATTATTACTAGGCTATTTTGTTTGTTTGTTTTCTGAATTTCGCGCAAATCTACACGAGCCGTCCCTAATTTTGCAGTGTATAACTAGAGGGAAGGCAGTTAGTCAACACCACTCACCGCCAACTCTTGGGCTACTCTTTTACCAATGAATACTGGGATTGAACGTCACATTATAACACCCCCAAGGCTGAGAGGGCGGGCATGTTTGGTGCAACGGGGCGTTTGGCTATTTTGCTTCACGTAAGTACGTACTTGGTAAGCATTCCAAAAAGACTTTGAAAAATTACTTTTGAAAGTGTTAATAGTGCTATAGTGTATGCAAATACACTGTTATAGTTTTGTCAAGTCATGCAATTTAGTTTTTATTTCATCATAGTTCAGTGTTGTCATTTTAACTTGAGTTCTGTTGGATTGGAACTTTTACCGTGGGCTGAGTATTTTGCGTTTCTAGATCAACATGGAATATCGTTACGATATTACTCCAAACTTATATAAAAAAAAAATATTTAAAATTTTGTTTAGGTAACTGTTGATGGAGGTATCAGTTTCTGTTATGTTATGGTTCTAATTTTTCTTTTTAACACACCGAAGGAAAATTACAATTCTTTAAATTCTTAATGAGTTAATAAATTGTACAAGGTATATTTATAGGTGAATAACTTTGTAAGATTAACATGCTCCACCATTATACATAATGTTAACAAGAATGTACAATATTGTATATTAAGATGCTCTACCATTATAAATAATGTTAACAAGAATGTACAATATTGTATATTAAGATGCTCTACCATTATAAATAATGTTAACAAGAATGTACAATATTGTATGCTAAGATGCTCTACCATTATAAATAATGTTAACAAGAATGTACAATATTGTATATTAAGATGCTCTACCATTATAAATAATGTTAACAAGAATGTACAATATTGTATGTTAAGATGCTCTACCATTATAAATAATGTTAACAAGAATGTACAATATTGTATATTAAGATGCTCTACCATTATAAATAATGTTAACAAGAATGTACAATATTGTATATTAAGATGCTCCACCATTATAAATAATGCTAACAAGAATGTACAATATTGTATATTAAGATGCTCTACCATTATAAATAATGTTAACAAGAATGTACAATATTGTATGTTAAGATGCTCTACCATTATAAATAATGTTAACAAGAATGTACAATATTGTATATTAAGATGCTTTACCATTATAAATAATGTTAACAAGAATGTACAATATTGTATATTAAGATGCTCTACCATTATAAATAATGTTAACAAGAATGTACAATATTGTATATTAAGATGCTCTACCATTATAAATAATGTTAACAAGAATGTACAATATTGTATGTTAAGATGCTCTACCATTATAAATAATGTTAACAAGAATGTACAATATTGTATGTTAAGATGCTCTACCATTATAAATAATGTTAACAAGAATGTACAATATTGTATATTAAGATGCTCTACCATTATAAATAATGTTAACAAGAATGTACAATATTGTATATTAAGATGCTCTACCATTATAAATAATGTTAACAAGAATGTACAATATTGTATGTTAAGATGCTCTACCATTATAAATAATGTTGACAAGAATGTACAATATTGTATATTAAGGTGCTCTACCATTATAAATAATGTTAACAAGAATGTAAAATATTGTATATTAAGGTGCTCTACCATTATAAATAATGTTAACAAGAATGTACAATATTGTATATTAAGATGCTCTACCATTATAAATAATGTTAACAAGAATGTACAATATTGTATGTTAAGATGCTCCATACCATTATAAATAATGTTAACAAGAATGTACAATATTGTATATTAAGATGCTCTACCATTATAAATAATGTTAACAAGAATGTACAATATTGTATATTAAGATGCTCTACCATTATAAATAATGTTAACAAGAATGTACAATATTGTATGTTAAGATGCTCTACCATTATAAATAATGTTAACAAGAATGTACAATATTGTATATTAAGATGCTCTACCATTATAAATAATGTTAACAAGAATGTACAATATTGTATATTAAGATGCTCTACCATTATAAATAATGTTAACAAGAATGTACAATATTGTATATTAAGGTGCTCTACCATTATAAATAATGTTAACAAGAATGTACAATATTGTATATTAAGATGCTCCACCATTATAAATAATGTTAACAAGAATGTACAATATTGTATATTAAGGTGCTCTACCATTATAAATAATGTTAACAAGAATGTAAAATATTGTATATTAAGGTGCTCTACCATTATAAATAATGTTAACAAGAATGTACAATATTGTATATTAAGATGCTCTACCATTATAAATAATGTTAACAAGAATGTACAATATTGTAATGTACATATGTATTAGTAGTTTCTGAATATTACTACTATTTTTATTCCCTATAACAACTGTGTATTTTTAGTACAGTCGATCGTTGTTTCCAACCAGGCATAGCCACGTGGTTAAGGCACTCGACTCGTAATCCGATGGTTGCGAGTTCGATTCCCCATCACACCAAACATGCTCGCCCTTTCAGCCGTGGGAGCGTTATAATGTAACGGTCAATCCTACTATTCGTTGGTAAAAGAGTTGTCCAAGAGTTGGCGGTGGGTGGTGATGACTAGCTGCCTTCCCTCTAGTCTTACACTGATAAATTAGGGACGGCTAGCGCAGATAGCCCTCGAGTAGCTTTGCGCAAAATTCATGAAACAAACAAGCAAACGATCTCCCGGAATGTCGACTTCATTTACAAAATGATTTTAAAATAACAAATCTCAGAATTACTAGATGTTTCAGACAAACCAAGTAAACACGATCTCCCTTGCAAGTAGTTCGTAGCAGGTAAACATAACAATTGCGTGCATTAAAGACGGTTCTTATTGAAATATACAAATGCTTGAGAAATTAGAGGATACTGAAAAATAATTACTTGAGTATGTTTTCACAATGTCCAATGACAAATTGATCTAGTCATAACGATACTTTATTTAGAGTTGAATGCACGAAACAACTCAAAACTTTGTATTTCTTGTATTTCGCACAAAGCTACTCGAGGGCTATCTGTGCTAGCCGTCCCTAACAGAGCAGTGTTAGAGTAGAGGGAAGGCAGCTAGTTATAACCACCCATCGCTAACTCTTGGGCTACTCTTTTACCAACGAATAGTGGAATTGACGGACAGTTTATAATCCCCCATGGCTGAAAGGGCGACCATATTTGGTGTAACGGAGATTCGAATCTGCAACCTTCAGATTATGTGTCGAGCGCCCTAACCATTCCGGGCCGCCCAGGAATGTACCGAAACGTAACTACTTCTGCCTCAGGTACGTGTCTCAAGTTCATGACATTATTTGCTTACTTACAGAGTACGACCGTTTCGATATATATGATGTATTTATAGTCGTAATTAAAAAAATTCACACTATAGACGGTTCTTTTGGCGTTGTTAGCTTATCCGGATTTTCTCGTCCCGTTGTTGCAAAAACGCGCTCTGTCTTTGGTGCTGCGGTGCACTCTGAGAAGGAATTGTATTTAAATCCCATTATTTGGTAAAATTAGGGTTATCGATGGATGCCGTTAATTGGTTGCATTTCCACTGTTACGTCAGTTTAAAAGTAAGATCCGCTGTACGCAAGTAGCCTTTGTAACGACACGCAAAATTTCCGACACAAGCAAGTCTGATATGTGTTTGTTACCTTAAACTATATATATATATAAATACATATATATGTATCTTAAAATGTAATTTAAAAACATACAAATACAAATCAAAACATACAGAAAAACACTTTTGAAAAACATATTTAATTTATAAGTGATATACAACTGAGTGACAGCAGCCACAAACGACAATGAAGGTAATTTATCTATTCAGCTATAATTTACAGCGGGTAAAAATCTGTTATGTAATAAAATGAGAACACATTTAAAATAATTATAGAACCTGTGTTTGGCTCTTTCACTACGTGACTACTAGCTCATGACGAATCAGATTTTTGATGTATGTGTTTTATAGCAAAGCTACTTTGGGCTATCTGCTGTGTTCACAGAGGGAATCGAACCCCTGATTGTAGCGTTGTAAATCCCAAGGCTTACCGCTGTCCCACCGGGAAACGACTTTTTTCGGGTATGTTTTGGGGCGTTTTTGTATTACATTTAAAGATATTTCTTGGTCATTGTTTTGTGTTTGATTGACAACTCTTCTCACATGTCATTAGGTTCTCCTTTATAAGTGTATATTTATTATTAGTACTATATCTACCTGACATGGCCAGGTGGTTAAGGCAATCGACTCGTAATCTGAGGGTCACAGGTTCGAATCCCTGTCAAACCAAACATGATCGTCCTTTCAGCCATGGAGGCGTTATAATGTGTCGGTCAATCCCATTATTCATTGGTAAAAGAGTAGCCCAAGTGTTGGCGGTTGGTGATGATCACTAGCTGCCTTCCCTTTAGCCTTACACTACTAAATTAGGGACGGCTAGCGCAGATAGCCCTGGAGTAGCTTTGTGCGAAATTCAAAAAATAAAACAAACAATACCCACTTGTATGTATATATGACTCGGTGTTATCACAGCAGAACATACTGTATGCTAAAAATAAGTATCGAGTGTACTTAAAAGTTATTATAATTATATTGTACATTAAATAATATTATAGCAATTGAAACTTAAGTAAAACCTTCCATTAAGTTTTATTATGTTTTACGTATTATATGCGTAACACAAGCGTAAACTGTGGCCCTGGCTAGAAAATACATAAAAACTGTCCAAGTACCATTTCTAATTTTCAACGTCAAACATCTAAGGATGTATATATAACATCCACAGTAGCTCGTGAGGAAATTGGCTATTGAGAAATAAAATGCTTTACTTTATAAATAAATTAAGTTGAAAGACTTCAGCCTTGATCTTTATGGCGAGGTCTTGTAATCTGGACATCTCGAGCGTGTAACCACATTAGCATTGCTTCATACGTCACACCATTTCTATTTCCTCTCTACAAATGTTAATAAGAAAGAAGAAATCGGTGAGAAAAGCGTACAGACACGAACGACGTCGTTATTTATTTCTAGTTTGATTACATTTGGCTGAAGATATAATCCATTTATTTTACTACAATCACTGTGTGTGTGCAGGTACGTGATTCTACTGCATGAAAATAAGTGAGGCAACCTCTCTATATATATGTAAAGTTCTCCCTGCTACTACATAATTGTTATACATGGAACAACTAGACTAGTATATGAAATATTTCAGACCTCGGTTCTACGCTTGAACTGGTATTAATACATCAGACCAAGCAATAAACCTTTGATTGGAGAATTCTGTGACTATATTAAGGGACGCCTTGGAAACTTACAAATGGCTCGGGAAAATAATTTGCATACCGGCCCTCCAACAAAAGGGGTTCGTGGAAAACATTGGAGCGGGGTGGGTGCTAGGCTTAATGTTGCGTACATTATTACATACACATGTATTTTTTTTCATACAGCTCACAAATTAACCATACATTGTACATATTTTTTATCTTTCTTGTTAAGCATTATTACACTAAAAGTTCAGACCGAACTGACCATAAATTTATATGAACTGAAACTATACACCATAATTTTTATGAATCGTAAAATAGTAATATAATATATAATAGTATATAATTAAACACTTATCACTTTTTTGCGCTGTAAGCCGGTAAGGGGAAATTGACACACGATTATGCTTGACTTTACAGAAAACCAGAAATTTTCATGGTGTCTCGCGGCACAATTTACTCCTGACTATATTTTCCTAAGAGTTAGCTACACTTTTTAAGTCACCGTCACAGATTCAACAACTGGAAACGTTGCCAAAACTTCTGAAACATATTAAGTTCTCGGACGTATATAATATCTGCCTAAATAAGAATAAACCATACAACTAACAATCGAAAGTCGTATAAACAAACGATTAAAACATGTTACCATTCGGTTTTATCCAGTCTTTCAAGCTGATCGCTTGCAATCTCAATAACAGTGGTTCCCAACCTTTTTTATGCCCCGCACCCCTAAAAAATTTTAATATGTTCTCGCACCTCTCACAGTAATTATTTATTTAAGAATAAAGGTGAAGGTGGCCAAAACAAATGTTCTCTCGCACCCCTGGTTGGGAACCACTGCTCTAGAAGATGCATTTCACAAGTCCTAACGGATATAAATTCACTTTAGCACTGTACAACGTTACTATATCTGGTAATTAATTTCTGCATATTATGAGCGATATAATAAACTTTCAATGGCTTTTTTATTTGAGTCGGCGTAGACTATACTGCGAGTTTATTTGGAATATAAAATTCCATATTGTCAATTAAGTTGTTTTCATCGTCTATATTAGCACGATACGATGTACAAGTTAGCAATCGAAATATAGTTATGAGCCCCTTATTAGTTTGTAGCATAGTAAAATCAATATTAAGGATTCACGCTAGTTCTGGAGGAAGGAACTTTAGCCTAATAGAAGTTTAGTTGGAAGTTGAAATATCACAGAATTTTATTTAGCTTCAGAGATGAGGGCTAGAAAGTGCTCTGTCAGAATGCAAGTGCTGTTAAAAGTAGAGAACGGCATATCAATATACGTCAATTTGAAGAGCCATAACTGGTCAGGGTATCGACAATATTCGTATGTGGACATATGGTGAACATGTGTTGTTCGTCAGTCAGTGGTACTGTCTGCTAATTTAGGAAGTATTTTCTGTGAAGTGAAGAGACGGTCCGTCACACCGTGTGAGAGGCAGAAACGCTAAGCAAAGATCGATCAAAGCCAGCCGTGTGTTTTGTCGCTCACGTTTCCAAGGCCCAAGAACGATTTAAGGCGGTTCGTGACATAGTAAGTAAAAAAGAAAATATGCTGTGAACAGGTTCAGTGACCTCCATGTGTCTTGACCAAAATCCTGGATTTGAAATCACATATTGTCTTAATGTCTACTTTTCCCCGTATCACTTCTATTACAGAGCTAGGATTGGTCGTTGTATGGCTGTCTGTCACTAAGTTGTTGTATAAAGGTTGGTTTCATTTTGAATGTTATCGTATGTTCGCCATTTCTCCGTGTGTGTTGTGCGGGACTTGCAATTATAAAGTTTGGATGTCATATATAAATTACTTTAAGATTTTAACTGAGGAAACATGTTAAAATATGAAAAAGATGTTAATATCTTATGTAATTATGACATTCGTATTTTCTATATCTCTTTTATACAAATGTATATATGATTTTATTCTACAGTATCATAAGAACTTGTTTAAATCTAACGATGAGAGGAGTTGTTTTGTATTTAGTTTAACAGGCCACATTAACAGCCTGTTGAAACTTTTACGATTCAAGAAAAGCGTTATATACCATTTGCATTCAAACCGAGTCTTATTGTGTTTATCATCTGAATTCAAACCTAGTTTTATTGTATATGCCAGATGAATTAAGTTACGTACTTCTGTTGCGACTAAGTAAGCCATACAGTACAATACACTCGATTAATCATCAAATATACTATACAGTACAATACACTAGGTCAGCTATTAAGTATGTTTTACTCACTGTACAGCACATTATGTAAGCTATATAATATAGTACAATACACTCGGTCAGCTATTAAGTATGTTATACTCACTGTACAGCACATTATGTAAGCTATATAATATAGTACAATACACTCGGTCAGCTATTAAATATGTTATACTCACTGTACAGCACATTATGTAAGCTATATGATATAGTACAATACACTCGGTCAGCTATTAAGTATGTTTTACTCACTGTACAGCACATTATGTAAGCTATATAATATAGTACAATACACTCGGTCAGCTATTAAGTATGTTATACTCACTGTACAGCACATTATGTAAGCTATATAATATAGTACAATACACTCGGTCAGCTATTAAGTACGTTTTACTCACTGTACAGCACATTATGTAAGCTATATAATATAGTACAATACACTCGGTCAGCTATTAAGTATGTTTCACTCACTGTACAGCATATTACGTAAGCTGTATGATATAGTACAATACACTCGGTCGGGTATTATGTTACACTGTATAAAACACTCGATTAACCATTAAGTAGAAACACTCGGTCACTTATTTAACCAAAACTATTGTGGATTACAAATATGCTAGTGAAACTGTGTTGTTTGAAGGTTTCAGTTTGGAGAAGCATTATATTATTACCGTAAAGAGTGAGTGAAATTACATTACATTACCGTTAAGACTCGTAGTATTCTATTAGCTTAGATGCATTACTATGAACTAATACTACTTCATATTATTAATAACTGTAAATACTGATATTACATTACGTAGATTTTATGTAAACGTTACTTAAAAACATCATGCATTGCTTAAAACATTTTCAGTTCTCATACCAGTACTTTCAATTTCAAATTTAAGCTTATTCAATGAAGACATCTCACCAAATACAAATTAAACGTTCTTCAGATGCTGAAGCCAACTAGATTCTCCATAATATCTATTAGCGTCCAATGCACACCTTTGAACTGTTTTCTAAATTTCAAATGAACACTGAGTAAAACTTACTTATCAGACCTTAACCAAACTGAGCATTCTTTTGTAACTTCTTTTTGACATGCAAATATAATTTCCATTCGCAGCATGTAGGCTTAACGTTATTTACACTTTTAGGCTTATACAGTAGAAGTTCATTTTACCCCTTACGGTAATGAAGATTTATTATTTTTTAAAAAATCGACCATGTAGTTTTTATTCTAATATTTTTAATATAAAGTTTCCTTATATTTCAAATTTTACTATTTAGGTATCATGTATCATTTGCATTGAACTATATTTATATTTATCTAACGTGCAAAAATAGGTTTAAAAGAAACAGTTCAACAGTATCACGCTTTCGAAGTGTTTACTTTTTATATAAATGTCATATTTCGGTTTTACTATATTGTAACTAAAAAAGTAAAAAGATAATTGAATATTTATGTATTCGGAACAAGAAAACATTATCCATATTATTACTACTAGTACTAATATCAGTTATAATAGTTTTTTTTATGGTTAAGGCTACACTGCACAACAAAGTTTTTGCTTCTTGAACACTGTTGGGTGTTCCTTATGAATTTTTGGCTGTTGATCACGAAAATCACATACAAATTTGCCCATCACGTACCATTTCATCGAAATCTTCAGTTTCACCAGGACATTGCTACAATGAAAAAACGATATCAGGGCAACTGGAATCAGTCAATGCTTGCTGACTACTGTTGGACACTGCAACGTGATGCACCGGACATTGAATACAAACGAAAATCAGGAGCAAAACACTTAATTATGTTGAACTTAATAGCGTATTAGAAACGTAAACGCAATTAAATACGTTATTGCCGGTAAACAGTTAACTGTCTATTTCTCAGAGTTCCTACGTGATGAAGCAAATCCAAAACTATATTTGTGCATACCCATCAAGTACCTGTCACAATCAACAAAACCTTTTCAGAAAGCAAAACTTTTCAAATAAAATTGTTGTGCAGTGTTACCAGACGTCCCAGTTTTCAGTCTTATTTTTTTGTTTCTGTTTAATTGGCCCAACATTGCCAGGTGGTTAAGGCACTCGATTCATAATTTGAGGGTCGCGGGATCGAATCTCTGTCACACCAAATATGCTCGCCCTTTCAGCCGTGGGGGGGGGGGGTATAATGTGACGGTCAATCCCACTATTCGTTAGTAGAGTAGCCCAAGAGCTAAAGTAGGAACGACTAACGCAGATAGCTCTCGTCCCGATCTAAAACAGTAAAAGTATTAAATTTCTCGATTTCTATGAATCTAGATGTGTGTGTGTCTGTATTAGTTGTCATTATACACAACTCTTTTTAAATTTACTTTAATCAATTGACAAAGACAGATCACACTACTGAGACCATGTTCCCTTTCTCTCTGCTACATTTTCTTAACTTAGGTTGTACACCCGCAGGAATTGAGAACTGGAAACTAGTCCTGCCGGAAAAAAAAAAAAAAAAAGCAGAGAAGCAACTTTTCAATTAATTTTTTCGAGTCAGTTCAACTTAGGTGCATTTTTTATTTTTTTTATTATATAAGCTTTAACAAGATTTGTTTGTCTACAGTTTTAAAATGTAATGCAATAAATAACTCATTATTTATCAAATGTAAAAAGTGTGTTATTGTAACATAAACTGTCTTAAGACTGTTACAATATCACTCCGTATAGAAAAAAATGTCCTGGATGTCTTATAAGCCTAATTATGCGTTGACATTGCTATTCAACCTATTTCATACGCTGTTTGCTTATAACTGGAATAATTTATTTGCTGTTTGGATACGAATGGTTTCATAAAATAATTATAACTGAAACCTACTTACTTAAATGTAATGTATTATGTATGCAGTTTTTGTTAAGTTTTGGTAGATCGTATAATATGTTGTATTATTAAAAAATATTTGAGAAGTGCACATTAAGTAGAAAGGTAATGAGTTTTGCAGGAAGAGCCTACGTCGTTCAACCTATGATGTCTCTGCTGGTGACGCAACAAATTGTTGGCACACAATTGTTTTGCTAGACAGTTCTAAGCAGGGATAGCTATCGAAACGTGCCCTTCAGGAGGTTTTTTCAAAACTTCCAAGGGATAATTCATTGAAGTGGGTAGGGATCTGGGGTGATCAAAGCATATTGTGCACTATTATATGCCTATCAAACCGTTTCCAGACACCGAATGCAGTGTGGCATAATACATTATAGTGAAGGAAATATTTTCTCCGCTTTCCATTGAATTCAATCAATGTAGGTAAGGCATTATTCTCCAGAATACAGTAAAGCATCCATGGACACCTAAACTACCGCCAATGAAAATAAGTATTATCCACACCACTCTTTACGTTCGAATGACACGGTTACATTCAATGTGTTTTCTCTAGGTTTCACGTTCGCAATGAATTACGTGGTTTCTCCCTTCACACGATATTTTTCCACTTCTTTACGTCCTACTTTCCACATTCAAAACACCCCGGGAGCTGTGAATTGCATAGAACACATCGATTAGAAATTTGAGAGACTTGTCTTATTTGTGAAATCCAGTAGTATGACACTAGTATGACTTCTACATCAGTTACGATCGAGTTGAATCTTATTAAAGTCTTGGACGATGAATTCAGTATCTCTCTCTCTGATATTTGGGTATATACAATTTTTATACCCAGGAGGGTCAGGTACACCGAGACCAATTCAGTATCAATTGATTAATTGATTGATTTTGCATTTTGCGCGAAGCTACACAAGGGCTATCTGCGCTAGCCATTCCTAATTTAGTAGTGTAAGACTAGAAGGAAAGCAGCTAGACATCACCACCCACCGCCATCTCTTGAGCTATTCTTTTACCAACGAATAGTGGGATAGACCATAACTTTATAACGCCCCTACGGCTGAAAGGGCGAGCACGTTTGGTGTGACGGGGATTCGAACCCGCGACTCTCGGATTACGAGTCGACTACTTTAACCACCTGACCATCAACTGTCTGAGTTTGTTTTATAAAAAAAGCTTCGAATTTCCCATAGATTATGGTGTAATAAATTCTTGGTAGTCGGGCCTGTATGCTTAAACATGAATTATTTGTTTTTCTTTTCCTTTTTTTTTTATTCTGAGAAAAAATGAGGTAGACTTAGCTTTCATGTAACACACACAACAAGCATAGTAACAATAACACAGGTACATGATTAAAGTGAGTTTACGTTTTTCTTGTTTCGGGTATTTTCGCGCAAAGATACACAGAAGGATATTTGCGTTATAGCCTTCCCTAGTTTTAAACAGATAGAGAAGAGGAAATGTAACTTGTCTATAGCACCCACCACGAACTCTTGGGCTACTCTTGTCTGATTGGAGAGTGGAATTCGGTCGTCGCATTTTTTATATCTTCAAAGCCCCAATAGTACAGACGCGTTTTCCGATCGGGCTGCAAGCAGTAAATTCTTGGCTTCACAGTCTGGGCACACGAACTACTAGGCTCTGCTGCTGAAAATGGGTTAAAAATACAGGCTGACCATGCTGAATTGCGTTTATAGTTAATGTTACATTTCTGGATTTATTTGTAGTTAACCACAAAACTACACAATGGGCTATTTTTGCTGTGACCACCGCGAGTATCGAAATCCGGTTTCTAGAGTTATAAATCCGCAGCGGGCATGGCTGCGGATTACCCATACTCCATGAACTTTATTAAACGCATTTTTCTAATTTCTTATGTTCATTACAGCGTCCATAATAATACGAGACACACATACACACAAAGTAAAGATATATACCATTAACATTGTTCGTAACCTAATTAATTATTGCTGTGGTCCCCTTGTACTTTCACATTGAAAATGAGAAAATAACCCCCTTTTGTTTGTCAGTTCTTTGGGCCTGGCATGGCCAAGCGCGTAAGGCGTGCGACTCGTAATCCGAGGGTCGCGGGTTCGCGCCCGCGACGCGCCAAACATGCTCGCCCTCCCAGCCGTGGGGGCGTTATAAATTTACGGTCAATCCCACTATTCGTTGGTAAAAGAGTAGCCCAAGAGTTGGCGGTGGGTGGTGATGACTAGCTGTTTTCCCTCTAGTCTTACACTGCTAAATTAGGGACGGCTAGCGCAGATAGCCCTCGAGTAGCTTTGTGCGAAATTCCAAAACAAACAAACAAATTGTCAGTTCTTTATAATTCTGAAAGCTTGTGGGCTAAAGCAAAGGATATTTTCTTATAATGTGTCAAACAAAAAATTCCTCTTGTGATATTCAGTGCCGACAAGGCTATTCACACAATGTTAACGCCAATTAAGACGGTTCGGATACGACAAACATATTGGTGCCATGTTTTACATCATTTTTCACGCACCGCGACTATTGTGATGCGAACAGATTATCCCTCCGCCAGTACAGCGGTATGTCTACGGATTTACGACGCTAACATCAGGGGCTCGATTCCCTTCGGTGGGCTCAGGAGATAGCCCGATGTGGCTTTGCTGTAAGAAAACACACACACACGCGCGAAGAGATAAAAGAAATTAATTGTAATCTTTAACATTTTAAAATCATTTATAAATCACATTATGGAGGTGAGAATTAATAATACAGCATTATTTATTTTCTATTTTAATTTTAAAATCGATTATTTATTAATAGTTACTACTGGTTTAATTAACTTTTCTGTTATTCACAAGAACTGGGGAGCTGTTGTTGTAAGAGGTAAAAATATAAACTTATCAAATATCGTGCAATACGTGGACCCAACCGTCAGTATTTGTTAGCTTTTAGGCTAATCAGGGATGGAATCTCGAATTTTAACATTATAAGCTCTCGACATTACCTCTAACCTGAGGAGATGGGGAATCAACAGTGCATGGTATTAAAACAGGTAGTAACTTGAGGGTTAGCTATACGGTTAAGTACATAGTGATTAGTGAATGTTCGTTGCGTTTGGGTAGTTCAGATTTGATTTATATGTACTTTATACGTTCGCGAGGTCAGCTGTATTATTTGATATGTTACCTATTTAATTTAGTGATTTAATCGACTCGGTTGACGAATTTAAGGATGCTTTAACCACGTCTAAGTTTCGTATTCTCAAAGCGAACTTTCTTGTACATGTGTTTATTACATCGCTACAAAAGTCAATTTTAAAGCGTAAATCATCCAAAAACAATAAATAAACCAGACAACGGTACTAGAGTGGGGGACAAATCACAAAAGTTAAACAACAAGTATTTGAGTGTATACGTTGTGCACTTTTCCTCTATTAACCTCAAAATGGTGTCGACAACTACTAAAGTTTTTGCAATTATTAATGATTACCAGCGTATAAAGATTATCCATTTGAACTTTAACAAGCAGTAAATGCGCTTTGAAACCTTTCAGGAAGCGAGTTTTTCCTTTATAAGTTTATGAGAAGTTAAAAGAAATGGATTTCTCCCCTCACTCTGCATGATGGAGGTTTGAATGATATTTGTTTCTATGATGGTATTTTTTGGGTTTGTGTGTGTGGTTGTTGTTGTTGTTTTTAATAGATAATCATGCCTTACAAAGGTTACCTTTCGAACGTATAACCTTATCACTAATCTTATGGAAATACGTTTTTATGTATGTTGGTATATAACAATAAACCTGATAAAAATAGTTCTGTTTTTGGTTTTTTTTTTACGTTTGCTCTATCATTATAGTCGTGGAACATTGCCCTATAGTTACGTAATGAAAGGTTTGCAAGTGGTAATTTATTTGTATATGTCCTTCGCCAGATGAATGTTCAGTCCGGGTTTGTATATATATATTTATTTATATGTCGTAGTGGGTGGTCTAAACTTGGAACCAACTGATAGATTTGTTTTATCCTGCACCCAAGGTTCAGTGATAACAATGTCTCCAGCCGTAAAGATACGAAATTAACTGGCATTCTATTGGAAGTTACATAATGGACGTTGTAATTCGAAAAAAAAAGCACAACTAAAATAGAACATAATTTTTATGGCTCGTGCCCAATGGCCCTGATAACTGTAATAATAATAAAACTGTGTAAGGTGCATATATATATATATATATATATATATAGGAATATTTCATAACATTCATTTTTGTCTAATAGTAGTATACAAAATTTCAAAGTGAACTATAACATAAAACCTTTTGGTATTACTAAAATTAAGTAGCAAGCAATAAGCTTCAAATTCTGAGCTGAAATATCACATGAGAGAAAAATATCCGCTAACATGGTCTCTGGTTTGGTTTAAATTTGCTGCAAAGTAGCACGAGGGTTATCTGAGTTAGCCATCCCTTATTTAGCAGCCAAGTTCTTACAACAAATAATGGAATTGACAATAACATTATAATTCCCGTGACACCAAATATATTTGCCATTTTAGTCGTGGGGGCGTCCAAATGTTATGGTCAACCCCACTATTCGTTGGTAAAAGAGTAGCCCAAGAGTTGGCGGTGGGTGATGATGACTAGCTGCCTTCCCACTACCAAATTATGGACGACTAGCTTTGCGCAACATTCAGAAAAACAAACAAACAAACATTTTTCTTCCAGTTTCTTTTTTGTCATGCTTGTCCCCTCTTATGCTCCATTTGTGGGACACTACTTAAAAGAGTAAACTTTAAAGAAACCAAACGAATCGTATCAGTATTGTGGAATAAAATAGTTTTTTTTATAGCATTAATATAAATTAATACTTGCGATGAAGTAGTAATTTCTATTTCCTCACTATCTTTTCCATTTTGTTCATCTTCTGAATCTCTCACACTGTTACCATCTTGAGATTCTATTATAGATTTAAATCAATTTCATCAGTTTCTGTTAAAACATTCTTGTCAACGTTCACAAAAATTTCCGCGTTCACAGAATCATCTGCATCAATCTTCTCAATCAGAGTCTGGATTTCACTAAAATCGTCATAACAAACAACTTTTGAAAGCACTTTATTGCATATTCATCTCCTACGAATTTGATTGAATAACTTAAAAATACAATTGTATCTGACACGTCAATTTTCATGGTCATTTCAGATGCTCTCTTACAGTCGTCAATGTTTACAACAATATGGTGAAACATCAATTTTCTGTATTTCAATTTTTATACACTGTATAATTCCATTATTTAGTGGCTGTAGAACTGATGTTGTACATGGAGGTAGAAAGACTAAACGAACATTTGAAAGTTGAACTTTTGGATGACAAGTTGAATTATTTAGGAAACGTAGAATACGTATTTCTATTTTCTTGTTCCATTCTTTTGTTTAATTTGTAAAAAAAATTCCTCGAATATAACACTTGTCATCCACTTCTTTTTATTCGCTTTCCATTCCACAGGAAGTTGATTCTTCCTTAAATTTTTGAAACAGTGAGGATTTTCACTTTTACCCATTATCCATGGTTTCTCTAGTTTTCCATCTGCAAATGTGACCAAAAGTACAATCAATCGTTCTTTCGAATAGCGACCTCTGGAATAATGACGCCAGAAAAAAGAACAGAATATATTTAACCAATACTTACTGTAACAAAATGTCCGAGAATTTATTAATATTTAAACAAATTATTAATTAAACAAGAATTTATTAATATTTAAATAAACTATTAATTAAACAAGAATTTATTAATATTTAAATAAACTATTAATTAAACAAGAATTTATTAATATTAAATCAAAAACATTTCTTCCACCTTACTCAGGTTCTAATCCTACTTGTTGAAAGATGAGGTTGGTGAAAGAGTTTTCCGTCCGCTTTATGCTAGTTCTGCCATATAGAGGGCCTTTTATGAGAGAAATCTTAAGATAATGCTGCAAAATTTTGATATTTCCGGTTTCTGCAAGTCTCCGTCCTATGCAGTTTCCGGTTCAGATAGGTTTTACTGTACTTGTTATAATGTTATATAATATTTATGTTTGTTTGCTTGTTTTTGAATTTCGCGCAGATTTACACGAGGGCTGTCTGCGCTGGCCGTCGATAATTTACAGTGTAAGAATAGAGAGAAGGCAGATAGTCATCACCACCCACCGCCAACTCTTGGGCCACTCTTTATCAACGGATAGTGGGACTGATCGTTACACTGTAGCGCCCCCACAGCTGAAAGAGCAAACATGTTTGGTGTGACGGTAATTCGAACCTGTGACCCTCAGATTGGGAGTCAAATCACGTTTTTTTAAATGTAATAGTAATAATGTTTTGTAAGCAGATTTTTTCACGAAATTGAATGTCTGTATAATTTATAATCGCTATCAAATAAATTACTGTATAAATTATAATCGGTATCAAATAAATTACTGTATAAATTATAATCGGTATCAAATAAATTACTGTATAAATTATAATCGGTATCAAATAAATTACTGTATAAATTATAATCGGTATCAAATAAATTACTGTATAATTTATAATCGGTATCAAATAAATTACTGTAAAATTTATAATCGGTATCAAATAAATTACTATATAAATTATAATCGGTATCAAATAAATTACTGTATAAATTATAATCGGTATCAAATAAATTACTGTATAATTTATAATAGGTATCAAATAAATTACTGTATAAATTATAATCGGTATCAAATAAATTACTGTATAATTTATAATCGGTATCAAATAAATTACTGTATAAATTATAATCAGTATCAAATAAATTACTGTATAAATTATAATCGGTATCAAATAAATTACTGTATAATTTATAATCGGTATCGAATAAATTAGTGTATAATTTATAATCGGTATCAAATAAATTACTGTATAAATTACAATCGGTATCAAATGAACGTCTGTATAAATTGTAATCCGTATCAAATTCAATTGCCAGTAGGCTCTGTGCAGTGGCCGTTCCAATTCTTCCGAAATTCTCTACGAATGGATAGTAGAATTGATCTTAACTTTGTAACATCCTTACGACTGAGCGAACGAACACGTTCAGTGACAGATTTCGATTTCACCACCAACAGATCGCAAGTCAAGTGCCCTAACCTTCAAGCCATGACAGACTCATTAGTGACAGCGGTTTCATTAACTACTGAGAGGTTTCCTTTCTGTATCCTGGTACCAATCCCTTTAACTTTTTACGATTTAAAGGTTGTTTTTTTTCTGCAGGTAATACAATGTTATCGCACCTAGCTGATACAAACTTGTTGTAATATTACTGAACTGTAAGCCACGACATTCATTACCAGAAAATATCATTTGAAAAAAAAGAAGAAATTCCCGCTGTTATATCTGATGACACCCATAATTATTTAAGCACTCTTGGAGCTACTAATATTATGTGTGATGGAGGGCTGTAATCACCCATGCCTACAACTGAGTGGTGGGATCGAGACATTGGGGTTTGAGAAACTAATTTCAATCTTTGATTGATTTTCTGTTGTTTGTATACTGGTGGGAACACGGTGAATCTAAGTGCTGCCTGGTTACTGTTAACTCGGTTATCTTTCTTTAAGATTGTTCCCTTTTGTATTTCTCTACATCTGATAGTCTTTTTTGTTTTGCTTTTGGAAAGGCAGATTGTTGTGTAAGTTTTCCTTTCACTGTCTTAAGACGTTGTTAAATGTCGTCCGATTACAATTGGTGTACTTATTTTAAATGCGTATAATACACACACACACGTGTGAGTCTGAAAAATTGATGTGTACAAAAACATTTGCAATTCGCAATATTGATACAAGAACAGTAAGTAAAATTGAATTATAGACATCTGTGAACACCAGGGTATCCTATTAACTTTGAACGAAAAGCCGACGCGTTCTTTGTTTTCAAGCTTTATTCGAAAAAGGGGACCAGGGGGATAGTTTTATTGATCCTCTAAAGTTTTCACGAGGAAAGCTCGTGAATTTGTTCTGTTTAAGCTTAGAAATTGATGCGCAAGTAATGACTAGGAAGGTATACTATCCCATTAACATTGTCCTGTTTAAATAAACAACGCGACACCAGAGGGACGATGATATAGACTTGTGGTTATTTTGGTCATTACCCAACAGTAAAACATCTGCACGACATGTGATAAAACTGAAATCAAACAGCGAAGACTGTTCGAGTAGTTAGAATACAACTTGTCACGTGCTTAAGTGCAACCAGTATAGTAGAGAAATTTGTGTCTCCGCCCTATAAAGCCGTTTCAACGTTGATATGTTTTCCAGTCAAGTTCTTGAGGCATCAGTTTCTCGGGGAAGGGGAGAAGAATATATAAGCCAATCAGCAATTAGCTTTAAAAATAGAATTTCTGTGAAACGGAATCCAATTTATCATCCTTATGTCAAATTGTGTATGTATGCAGTGGTTTTAGTACGAAGACAGTTAAGTCGTTTCATATTTCATGAACAATCATACGAATCAATACAATAAAATATAACGGATAAATCACAACGGAATGATAATAAAAACCATCATATTTTGTTAACCTCTGAGAGTAAACACGAGAACTAATTTGATATGTAGTTCTCAGAACTGCGATAATAGGAAAAGTCCAATGTAGCGTTTGAGTAGAAGATTGTAACAATATACTTGTTATTCTGGAGCGTACACGCTTTACTGATTTTAGACCACGAAAATAACGCAGTTCTGCACCAAGTTATTTATCTAATTTTGATTCTGTATATATGTAATGCGGTCGTAAGGTACTGAATCGCGGAACTGTATGCTGGAGTAATGCTGATGTGTAATGATTCATTAAATGGTGAGTACAGCTGTCAACAGTTCAAAAGCTGGAAGGATTACATCTAGATCTATGAACCTTATATGCTGTACCAAATGCTTTCAAGTCCAATAGACGTGACTTACGAAGTAAAGTATTGTTTCGTGCTAGTTTGATATTTGTTTAAGTAACATAATTTGACAACTGGACGCAGTTAAATAACACAAGTCATGCAAGCTGGATGCGATAAAAGAACACGTACTCTGTAAAGTTGTTCTGATAAAACAAATATGGTAAAACTTTTTTTCATGTGATTAAACAACATACGTCCTCAAAATTGGACGCAACTGTGTAATAAATAATTCAGTAAATTTCAAGGAGTGTTTCTTTTCGACTAGATTTTTTTTTTCTAAAATTAAGTACAGTGTTATGGAACAGAAATAACGCATAGCGCAGTGATGAATAATAAATTATCATATTCTCAAAGGTTTTGAGTAACTTAATAAACGGTTATTTTTATTTATAAGAACACGTTAGTTTCTCCAGAACTTGCAAGCGTGGTTGATAAAAACGACTGTGAAATTCTCGAACCCTAATACAATAAAATAATAGAATAATATAACGGTAGCGAAAACAAGAAACAAAGAACAAAATTATTGCGAATATTATGCAATATCATACTATAATGGAACTCTTATTTATATGATACTGGAAAAAGGTTTTTATTATGCAATGTGCAACCTCCAAAGTCCCGAAATATTCATTCTGTGTGCATGTAGACTTGCAATAGGGGTCGAAATTTTCCCGTTTTGCCTCACTTCCCGTCACGGACAACTTTATTTTTCTTCATCATCAAAATGCAGATATGACGTCATGAATACGTCACAGGCGATATAGTGGAACTAATATTTTAAAACGAACTTTTAGACTAAATAGGTAAACCTAGAAACGTCATTACGATTACTTGAAATTCATCGTGACAATAAACGTGAAGGTTTTCAACCTAAAACAAACGTTATTTACTTTTAGTACGTAAGCAAAAACAAGTGAACCTTCTTGTTTATTTAACCAGTGTTTAAATAAACACAGACAAAAACATTATTAGTATTTGGACACTCTGATGTTGTTTTTCATTCCTCACTGCACATTTACGTATCAGTTTTAATTGAAAATGCCATGTCTAGATCTCTTTTTTTTTTTCCCCACAAAGTTAAACAAATGCCTTCGAGCGGTAGCTCAGTGCCATATCTGCGGACCTACAACTCTGGAAACCGGGTTTCTATACCTGTGGTGAGCAAAGCACAGATATCCTATTCCGTAGTTTTGTGTTTAATTATAAAGAAACTAACCGATTCCAGAATGAGCCACGAAACTGTTATATTAAGTGGTAACATTATTTCATCTTAGTAGAAGGGAAGTAAAGAAGGAATTCGTTGAGGACATACCTACACGTGCTGGTTTATCTTAAATCGAACACAGTGACATTTCATTTAAGGAATTAGAAAGAATTTTGATAATGGAAAATATGAAAGATATAACTTAATTATAGTTCGATTTTTGAAAAAACAAACAAATAACAACAACAAATAAAAAACAACCTTAGCTGGTTCAGTCAAAATTAATTTTGCATCCTTTTATTAATTTGTTTTTCTGTTTTAACAAAATATCTGTTTTCTATGCAGTTATTGTGTAACTTGTTTGATTGTTGTTGTTTTTTATCTTAAAAGAAATACAATAATACAGCATATAATTTTGAGATAATTACAGAAAAAATGTTAAGCGTCGTAAACCCCAATGGGTCATATTGAGTGGTTGTGATGTTGCTGTCATAGTTTCTCAAGCGTTCGTTTGTTTGTGGAATTTCGCACAAAACTACTCGAGGGCTATCTGTGCTAGCCGTCCCTAATTTAGCAGTGTAAGACTAGAGGGAAGGTCACCCGCGACCCTCAGATTACGAGTCGCACGCCTTAACACGCTTGACCATGCCGGGCCACCACATCGGGCTACCTGCTGACCCTACCGAGGGGAATTGAACCCCTGATTTTAGCGTTGTAAATCCGGAGACAGGCGTTCGTTAATTAAGCCAGGAAAAGTTGTTTTTTAGTGCTACGTCCGCTAAAAGTGCCCCTTTCCCTTCTCCGATAGTCTACAGACTTAAACACTAGAAGCCAGGTTAACATACACCTGGTGGGAAGAACACACATTGCTCAGCTTGGTGTTTAACTACAAAGAAACAATCACTAAGAGTATCAGTTGATATGTATGTTTATCTGGTTAAATAAGCTACAGAACGGTATAGTTTACTCTGGTGTTGCGGTTGTAAATGTAGCTACACTGTTTTAGCCGATTTGGACTCATGAAACAAACGGATAAACGAATACTAGTTTCGAGTGTTACATCAGCATTAAATAATTGTGGAAAGAATATATAAGGTATTATACTGAGTAGCAATGAAAAAAAAAGTTTTTCCTCTTAACTGAATATCTTGTTTTTTCCGTTACACAGTACATCACTCTGATTATTATTTCAGGCATCAAGTATTGCTTCGAGACTCTGAGGTTTTGGTTTTTAGAAAGGTTAGTCAACTGAAAAGGAAACTGGATATGGAAATGTCTACAGAAGTACTTAAGAGATAAATTACCGTCATTTATAACTTGATATGAATAACGTTTTCTATTAGAGTAATTTTGAGTAAAAAACCGTTGTCGCATCTGTCAGCTCCCCTGCGGAGTGAAAATCTCCCTTGATGATAGCTTTGGCATATGGTTCATCAACTAAGGGATGATTGAGGTTATTGGAATATCTACGATTGTTTTATCACGCATCTAGAAGCAATGCATTATGTATTCTATCTGGAAATTGCTGTATAAAAAGAATGAATATTATCCAACTTTCAATTCACGTGACAAACACGAGTGTTGTTTTTTTATTTCATTTATACGAGCATCTTGCTGGGCTGAATAAATCTTAAAATTCTGCATGAACCACTCCTTATTAATATCATTAAAACTCTTTTATGGAAATCACTGATGACAAAATGAGACATATTCGCTCTTAGAAAGCTTAAACATAATATGTATATAAACGTTATAAAAAAATATCGGCTTGCCATCCTTTGTAAGATTACTTCACAAAAGGCCCGGCATGGCCAAGCGCGTTAAGGCGTGCGACTCGTAATATGCGGGTCGCGGGTCCGCATCACTGTCGCGCCAAACATGCTCGCCCTTTCAGCCGTGGGGGCGTTATAATGTGATGGTCAATCCCACTATTCGTTAGTAAAAGAGTAGCTCAAGAGTCAGCGGTGGGTGGTGATGACTAGCTGCCTTCCCTCTACTCTAACACTGCTAAATTAGGGACGGCTAGCACAGATAGCCCTCGAGTAGCTTTGTGCGAAATACAAGAAATACAAATACAAAATACTTCAAAAAAATTAAAATTAATGCATAGTGTTAAAAGTTGCATAAATTGTTTTCCAATATACGACACTGGACCATTAACTTTAAGCCCAAAGAAATGCCTTTAGCTTAGATGAATACGTTATAAATTAAACCACTTGATAATATGCTGTGTGATACAACTTGTAAAAATGTTAGTACACGTTTCTGTGCTTAAACTTAATTACAAGTTCCAGATGAACAGGATATACCCAACCTTGAACTGCACCAATCTTCCCTCAGAGTGTTGTCAAACACATTCGTAAGACACGCCCAAAATTTATATTATTATTATTTTGTAGACCTGGTCGAGTCGCTGAATAATCCTTTAAATTTAATCACTTTGTTAGTTATGTGTATGGAGATAAAGAACTCAGGAAATCTGCTTTCCATTTTTTTTTTTTTTTTTGTTATGGACTTGCGTGATGACGTAGGAGAAGTGACATTTTGGTAAACTCTAATGGAATTAGAATTATAAGCTGTGTCCAATTTGTCTTGGTGCTGTCCACTCATTACAGAATAGCCAACTTCAAACACAGTAAAAGTGTTCATAAGCATAGCATTCACGTGCCATTTTTATATTTCACGTGTGTGAGAAAATAAATTATTTTCGTTTCTGAAATACTTTTCTCATTCTATTTGTGGTTATTGATCAGTCGAACTGGGCTTTTGGCACTTCGCAAGATCACAGTACAAATCATTTCGATATTTTAAACATCTAGTTTCGAAACCTACTTGTACGCCTTAAGTCTAAGAAAGAACTGTCAAATCTTTTTCCGTTCTAAGTGTTATAGCAAATATTGTGCTTGTTATCCCAATTTTGGTGATTAAATTCGTTTGTTTAAAATTAACTAGTTAAAACCTGTAGCGTGTGTACTTAGACGTTTACCTGTATCACGAACTACACGTGGTGAACTCAGTATTAGATGTTCTAGTTACATATAATATTGTTTTTAGTACAGTCTGGATTTAATACAGAGAAAACGTCATTCATATAGTTGTTTGTTCTTGTTCAACAAGACGTAATGGACAGCTTTTAAAGCCAGTTTTATGTGACACTTTC